>NC_141363.1:10512500-10692500 GCF_057382095.1 Aulonocara sp. 'chitande type north' Nkhata Bay
AAGTTGAAAAGGTAAATGAATTGCTGACTGAAATTTTGTTCTCTTTTTGCAGCTGGGCTTTGGGAAGAGTATGCCAACGACATGCGTTTGGTTGGATGGATTAGCATCGAATACAACTGAACAGTTTCTTACTCGTCATTTTTGCCGATACGGACATGTTGTCAAGGTAAGCCTGTTTAATTTTCTGCTCATTATTGCACTTTTCTTTTTCTTTTTTAATCTTTTGTTTGCTTTCTAGACTTTTTACCTTATTTTCTGCCATTATTGTAGGTTGTACTTGACAGGATGAAAGGAATGGCCCTTATT
The DNA here is from genome assembly GCF_057382095.1 of Aulonocara sp. 'chitande type north' Nkhata Bay. Taxonomy (NCBI): domain Eukaryota; kingdom Metazoa; phylum Chordata; class Actinopteri; order Cichliformes; family Cichlidae; genus Aulonocara; species Aulonocara sp. 'chitande type north' Nkhata Bay. Next base: position 10,512,807 of record NC_141363.1, read on the forward strand.
CTGTATAACAACATTGAATATGCGCAAACAGCTGTTAAAGACACAAAGGGATGGAAAATAGGGGGGAATAAAATCAAGGCAAGTAAAAATATAGATTTTTCTCTGAAATTTCATTCTGTGTTATTGTGCTTGACACACTCTAACCAGCTTTTCTTCCTTCTTCAGGTGGACTTTGCAAATCAGGAAAGTCAGATGGCCTTCTATCGTTCAATGCAGGCATCTGGTCAGGATATTCGAGACTTTTATGATATTCTCTCTGAAAGAAGGTTTGTGAAATTGGCTTACAAAATAATTTGACTCCATGACTGTCTAATATTAAAACTGAACAGGATTTGTGGTTATTTCTTGGCAGGGATGATCGACGAACCCAATATGAGTTTCAAGCAGAAAGACAATATTATGAAAATGTTAGAACACCTGGAACGTACACGGAAGATCCACGTCGAAAATATCCTACCAGAAGTCGGGACTTCTACACTGAGTGGGACCCATATCAGGGAGATTACTATGATCCACAATACTTTGAAGACCCTCGGGAATATCGGGAATACAGAGCTGACCCTTATGAGCAGGACATACGTAAATACAGCTATCTGCAGCGGGAACGTGAGAGAGAAAGGGAGCGCTTTGAAACAGATCGTGGACGCGATCATGGAAGGAGGACCATTGAGCGTAGCCAGAGCCCATCTCACATTACCACTCGCCGACCTGCTAGCCCAACTGCATCTCCATCACTCTCTGAGAGAATACCAAGTGATTCAGACCGCCGTATTTGTTGTCGATCATCTGAAAGAAGTGGTAGCTGCAGTTCAATATCTCCACCTAGATTTGAAAAACTTGAAAAGGCACGCTCTGAAAAGTATAATAAAAGTGAAAAACTCGAGAAGGACAGAGTTTTTGAAATTGACAGTGGGAATGTGGTTGAAAAAGAAAAGAGGACTGGACGAAAAGAACGAGGAGACAAAGACAAAAGTGAAAAACAAAGGGTTAAGAAGCTTAAAATGGCGTCACCTATTATCCAGACATGTGAACCAGAACCTGAACTTGAAAGAGATGTTAGTCCTGAGTCTGTTCTGCGTAGTAAGGCCAGCAAAATCCAAAAAGAAAGCTCAAGTAAAGGGAGGTTAGACCTTCTGCCTTGTGTGGTGCAGTTAACACGAGTTAAAGAAAAAGAAGGAAAATTGATTGGTCATGTTGTCCAAGAAAAACAAATACAGAGGGGTGGGAGTGACAGTCCGAGACTGGCATCACCTCCAGCTGACCAGAGGAGTCCACCATTCCGCACAGAGCCATCAAAAATTGATATTGGTAAGCATGGGAAGGTTCCCAGAGACAAAAATATGCACAGTTCAGTGGAGGTCACTGACAAAGATGGTAAAATCAAAGCCAAAAAACATGGGAAATCTGAAATGGGATTTGACAGTGGCATTTCAGTGGATATTGACCGTCTAGCTGCAAGGAAAAGGCGTTTTGAAGACTCTGGTAAAGCTGATCGACAAAAGAGAACTAGTGAAGAGGACCTTGGTAGATCTGGACTTTATAAGCTGTGGAACAGTGCTAAGGAGACAGATTTGGATAAGAATCTTTTGATGAGAGGGATTCATAAAAAGGATCACCACAAAGAAAAATGTGTGCGAATGATTTCAGTTAATAGTCCAAAAGAAGGACAAGACAGTGATATCAACCCCGAAGGCCTTCCTCTGGAGCGGCACTCACAACTAGTGCAACTGGCTGAAGATTCTACAGATCAGTTAGACTCTCCCTACCTTAAAATGGATCTAGAGAGCTCAAAAAGGGAAAATACCTCAAGTTTTACAAAAATATCAGATGATAACGCTGTTGATTTGGACGAATTAAAAGAACAGAAACAAGTTATGCCTGAAAACGCACAAGGCAGAGCGAAATCCAGAGACTCTGATGGAGATGAACAATTTGTGCACATTGACCAGACTAATATTTGCACAAAACAAACGGAACACAGTCAACGGCTCAGATCCAAGCTAGGGGAGCCTGATAAGGGAGTCAAGTTTGACAACCAACTACATAGTGAGACTCGTGACTTTGAAAAGGATTATTTTGTTCAAGACTTTGAAAAATCAGTACCGGATGTGGCCAGTGATGATTTATTTTACTGTAAACGAAAGAAATTGGAGAATATTGACTTTGAAATACTCAAATTAAAAAGAGAGCGCAACTTTTCAAGTTCCCAAAAGTTCAATGAAGACATTTACACCATGTCATCATCAATAGGAGCTGCTCAGTCTTCTGAAAACGAGGAAGATGAAACAGCCCATGTCTCTTTGACAGGTACAAATAAAGAAAGAAAATCCTCTCCAACAGCAGGTGAGAAATTTTCACACACTGAGTCATTGAAAAACAGTTTGGACCTGATGCCTAGACATTTTCAGTCTTCTGACACTGAGCTACCAAAGCTTAACACGTCCTTGCTCGGATGTGATGAAGAGTTAATGCAGCACTGGGAAAGAGGGATAAAGCCTGATTCATTCAGAATGGAAATGGCATTCCAAAGTGATATTTCAAAGCATGAAAGCATTCGGAAGCGCCTTGGTCAGGATTTGGAACCTGGAGAAGTGCAGTCTGATTCCGATGATGATGGAGAAAACAAGTCCAAGTCAAATAGTTCCTTGTCCTACATCCTCAGGGATCGTGATAAGAGGATGACAGACCTGAAGCTTTCAGGCTCCTTGGAAAAGAATAAGTTTTACTCCTTTGCTTTGGATAAAACTATAACTCCTGATACAAAAGCACTCCTGGAAAGAGCCAAAACATTGTATTCTTCTAGGGAAGACAATTGGTCCTTTCTCCCTTCACGCTTTCCAGCCTCCCACAGGTGTTCAGATAAGGACAAGGTGGAACTAACACCTCGACCAATACCTTCTTGGTATATGAAAAAGAAAAAGATTCGTACTAACTCTGATGAAAAGCTGCATGACAAAAAGGAGGAACTTAAGCCACAGGACCAAGAGCGTCAGGAATTGTTTGCCTCTCGTTTCCTTCACAGCTCAATCTTTGAACAGGATTCCCGGCGTTTGCAGCATCTTGAACGTAAAGATCAAGATTTAGAAATTGGAAGTGGAAGGCCTTCGAACAAGCCAGTTGCTGCTGAAGCGGAGCCTGAATCTGCAGGAAGTGACATCCCACAAGAGCCAATAGTGCTTTTCCATAGTCGTTTTTTGGAGCTTCAGCAACAAAAAGACAAAGACCACCTTCCACCTGATACTGAGAAGGATTCATTAGTGCCAGACATAAAAAGAAATGAAGTTCAGAACTGTGATAATATCATACCTGATAAGGAACTGGAGCCAGTACAAAAGGCAGATGACAAATCAGCCAGCCCCTCATTAATCTCTACTGCCTTACCATTTGTTCCTTCCCCTAAAGAAATTTCACCACAAGAAAAGAAAGAAGTTTTAACTCCACCCTCAGATCAACCTGTGCCAGTTGTCAAAGAAGAAAAAGTAGAGCCAATCCTTGAGGTTTCGCAACCTCACTCTGTCGCCGTGGAAGACTTCAAACCTGTTGCTGTTAAGCTAAACAGATCCCCTTCACTTACTCTTTCAGAACCAGAAAATGAAACTGAAACAAAACCAGAGTTAAAAGAACTGAAGGTAGAATGTGGTGATAGTAAAACAGCGGAACATACTCCCATTGTGGAAGATAAACCTCCAACTCCTGGTGGTTCCCTGGGTGGTTTTGAAAGAGAGACTACAGAAATCACTTACTCTGACTGCCCAAAGATGGAAGAAAAACCTGAAACTATGAAGTCAGAACCTGAAACTGAAAATCAAGAATCAAAAGACTTTGAGGAATCTCAGAAAACCGAAACCGATGGTGAGGTGTGCATGCCAGAACTAGAGGCTGAAATAAAACCGTTACCAAATCGCAGACAACCCAAGAGTAAAAGGGCAAAACCGCTGTCAGTATTACGAACTACACAACCTTCCCAAATTGCTGCCACTGAAAAACCTGCAACACGTAAGAGTGAACGGATTGACCGAGAGAAACTCAAAAGGGCTTCATCTCCTCGTGCAGAAGCACCAAAGACATCAGTTGACTCTAAAACAACATCCAAGTCACCAATACATGCATCAGACTCTGAACAAAACATCGAGTCAAGTTTGATCCATGGGAGAACACGTCGGCGAAACGTAAGGTCAGTCTACGCCACACTACATGAAGACGACCAAGCTGGCAAAGAGGTAGTTGAGTCACCACGCTGCATGCGCAAACGTGGTGCTGATAAAGAACCAATACAGCAAGATGTTCAAATTTCTACCAATACTAGACGTGGACGCCCACCTAAAAGAGGCATCAAACGAGGAGAAGATGTTTCACCAGTAAAGGTTGATCAGAAGAAACTGATGGAAGAAGACACTGAGGCGTCATGTACAGTAGATGTTGTGAAAGCCTCTGAGGGCTGGCGTTCACCCCGCACCCAGAAGCAGCAGCAAACACCTCAGACTCCATCTCCTCCAACTAACAAGAAAGGAAGTAGAGCAGACAAACTGTCTGGGAGCACGACAGAGCTAGCTGAACAAGATGATATGGCAAGTCAAAACGAGCCAGAGCTTAAGCCTAAAACTGAACCGCTTGGCAAGTTATCAGAAAGGGTGGAAAATCCAAACTCAACAGTGCACAAAAAAGAAAAGGAATTAAAAGATGGTGGAAAGAAATCTGGTGATGTCGATGATGAAAAGCTAGACATTGGCCCCTTAGAGAGGAGACAGCAGCCTGAAAAGAGTGCAAAAGTTAAAACACCAAGGTTAAAACGTAACACCAAACAGATAGCTGAAGACAAATCACACAGTTTAAAAAATCTCGAGATCCGTGTTAGTGTTGATGATGTAAAAGGTTTACTCCGTTCAGAGGATGATGAGCTTGAGACCTTTGAAGCTCCAGCTATTACAAAAACTAAGACAGCACTACAAGATAATGAAGGAATAAAAACAATAGACCAAATTCCAAAAGATTCAAAAGAGCTCGCTGCACAGGATAAGGAAGACTCAGAATCAGAACTTCCAGCTGATCCAGCTGCTGCATTATTAGCACGACAGATGGAATTAGAGCAGGCAGTCGAAAATATTGCTAAGCTTACAGTGGAGCAGCCTTCTCGACCATATAAAGAGCCACCTTCAGAGCAAACTACGATATTGCCTCCTGTTGCAGTGGAACCAGAGAGTGAAGTTGAGGAGGAGAAGCGAGCTAATCCTGCTAGTGAAACTGAACTTGCAGCTGCTATTGATTCAATTACAGCAGAAGAAACATGTGTAGATGCAGAAAGCTTCACATCTCCTCCCACTTACACTGCTCTTATTCCCACCCCTGAATCCTTGATATCCTCCTCCTCCAATGAGATTATGGAACCTGAAACACACATGGTGATCAACAATATTCTTGCCGGGGATTTAGATGATGGTCCTGTGACACCAAGTTCAAATCGGCCAGGGGCAGAATCTAAGGCAGCTGAAGATCCCATTTTACTTGAAACACCCAGGAAAACCGGAAAAGTTAGAGCCAAAACCCCGAAAAAGCCAAGAAGTCGTAAAGGGGCAGGTAACAGAAAAGGGGATGCTGCTGAAGAGGTTTCTCAGTCAGAGTCCACTCCAGTCAAGTTACCTGAATCAATCCCAGAAGACCCAGAAACCAATAATTCAAAAGCAGTCACTGTTACAGCTGCGGCCACTTCAGCAGCCTCTGTAGTCACTGCTGTTGCTACTTGTAGGCGAGACTTAACAAGTGCCATAACGGTCGACACACCCAAAGAGGCAGAACAGCCCGAGGTTGAACAGCCTGTGCCTAAAGAATCTGCTTTTCATTCTGGCACAAACAGTATCTCCAGTGTTAAAAAGCACCCCCAAGCAGCAGAGCCATGTACTCCTACATTTACCCCTGCTCCTGCTTGCACACAACCTGTATCCCAGTTAAGTGTACCTCTGTTGCGGCCTGCCAAAGTGCCACTTTCACCTGACTGGCCTCAGAGATCTGAAGAAAGCAGAATCTATGTTGCCCCTTCAAGTCATGTAAAAGTGGTAACTCCTTCAATGCAAGCATCAGCTGCACTTGGAACCCCTGCAGCAAATCCTCCAATGCCTCCAGACACCAAGGCCTCTGACATTGACCCCAGTTCAAGCACGTTAAGAAAAATTCTGATGGAACCTAAATATGTGTCTGCGTCAAATAGCAATTCTATACCTACCACTATAGTCACACCAGCACTGTCAGAGCCTTCACGGATGTCAGAGAATGAAAATCCCTCTGATGCAGTGGGTTCAAGACAGTTACATTCTGAAGAGAGGCCACCATTACCTCCCCAGCCCATGCATCATAAACCATCTCCACTGACAGAGTCACAGCAGAACTGTGGAGAGAAAAACCAGCATACAATTATTTCTCCTGCTACCTCAGTAATAAGTCGAATTCCAATGCCTTACGATACAGAAGAAACTCCACGTATTTCATTAAGCAACCGAAGCATTGGCCTAACCATTCCCAAGCAAAAATTCAGATCAAACTCCAATGAGAACAGCCGATGCCTTGCTATGGATATAGTAGAAGATGGGACAAGAGGACGCTCTGTTGTCGAAAGCACTCCATACATTACTGGTTCCAGTCCTGGCCTACGGGTCAATACATCTGAGGGTGTTGTCGTACTCAGTTATTCAGGTCAGAAAACCGAAGGACCTCACAGGATGAGAGCCAAAATTAGTCAGATTCCTCAAGCCAGTGCTGGTGATATAGAGTTTCAGCAATCTGTTTCCAAATCTCAATTAAAACAAGACCCAGTCATCTCATCATCCCAGTCACCTACTCCCAAAGCAGCCCCAACTCCTTCTGGTTATGGTCACACAGGAGTCCTTTTAGCCGGCCAGTCGTATAACTCTCAACCTGTTATTTCTAGTACCAAGCAGGAGAGTTTTGGATCTGACAAATCTGAGACTCCATATCACACAGCCCCCCAAGGCAGTGTAGTAAAGATGTTCCAGCAACCAGTTAGTTCTTCTCAAGTCTTAATGTACAACCCACCTGTGATACAACAACAGCATGGCAAGAGAGGACTAGGGTCAGAGCCTCTGTCGAAAAAGATGGACCCTGGCAAAGCTGCGCAGCAGTCTAATCTCAGCCCAGTCACACACCACCCATCACTTTCTGGAACCCGCATGAGCCCCAGCCCTGGCATTGTAAATGATCGCTCAGCTCTGCACCTTAAGCAAGAACCACAGTCTCCACGAACAGCTGTTCACTCTCCTTCACCTTTTGTCAAAGCCTGTCCTCCAAGCAGTTCTCCTATCGGCACATCTGTTGTTCTGACTCATGGCATGCCACCAATGCCTAGCTATCATTCTGCGATGCATCACTCGCACTCAGAACAGTCCTCTGTCATAATTCAACCTCACAGTGTCACTCAGTCAATGGCTCATGATGCCAGGATGAACACCCCACCGATGCCTGGGATAAATTATGGAAGACGAGGTGATTCGCTGTCTGCGCCGCTTCCGGGGTCTCAACAGCGCTCAAACCCACAACAGCAAAATGTCATTCGAGATATGGTTCTGCACTGTCATTCAAGTCCCCAAGGTTCAGTATCAAGTGGTGGTGGCAACAGTGCAAGTGAAGAAGAGCCTAGACACTTTAACCAAGCACTCAGTAGACCTTCAGTTCCCCAGCTGCAGTCAGATGTAATGATGATTCACAGTGATCACAGAGGACTTCACCCAAACATACGCATGGAGCAGTACAGAGACATGCACCAGCGCATCCTCATGCACCAGCAACGGGGTGAACAGGCTGCTGTAGAGGCAAGACAGTCACGCAGAGACTCGGAGACTGGAACAGCATCTTCAGGCAATATCTCTGGACCTTCAAAGAGTCCTATTTCGGGGAAGAGCATTGACCTTTCTGCAAAGGAACCTCTCAAACCACTCGAAGGAAAGCTTATCCATCCAAACTCCAGTGAAAGCAGAATCCGAGGAGTCCATGCATCTAGTCCTGTCATGGTGTCGCCTCACCCTCATGGGGTTCACCTAATGCATCCAGGTGGTGCAGGCTCCTTTCCAGTTTACAGGGACATTCGAGGCTTCTCATCCCAGTTTTCACCACACAACCTGACTAACCAAGGTGTTACATCTTCACAGGTGAGTTAAGATGCTTTAATGATTACATTTGTGCAAATAATACTACTACTATACATTTTCAACTTAACAAGCACATTTAAACATATACATAAAATGTATGATGTCTCTTGCTGGGTTCGGACTATCAGGTACCTCCAGATACTGAACTGGGTAACCGTGGTAAAATGTCTCAGTCCCATGGGTGTGGAAGTGATTCCAAGTCTGAGACCTCCCACCTTCGCCATGCTACCTCTTCGGACCTCTCACACATTTCCCGAATACAGGGGGATACAGTCTCACCCTCATACCAGTCTCCCATGATGTCCCCTATGGGTCTTACACACAAGTCAGATCTATCTCTTCAGAAAGGCCCTCCAGCCTTCCTGTCTACTTCAGCAGTGCCCTCTTCGACTTCAGTAAAGCCACGGCCGGATGCCAAACTGGAACATTCAGGACATCATTCCGTTGACATGGTGCAGCTATTGACGGTAAGAAGAATGACAGACCAGCTCTTTGGTGACGTGTAGAATTTATTTTCAGGGAAAATAAAGACGTTTTTTCTTTTCTTCATGCAGAAGTATCCTATCGTATGGCAAGGCCTGTTGGCATTGAAAAACGACCAGGCTGCTGTCCAGTTACATTTTGTTTCCGGCAACAACATGCTGGCCCAGCGCTCCCTTCCACCCCCAGAGGGAGGTCCTCTTCTCCGTATTGTTCAAAGGATGAGGCTCGAGGCTTCCCAGCTGGACAGTGTGGCACGCAGAATGACTGTAAGTATTTGATTTCTGCTACCTTTGAACAGCAGGTTCTAAAATTTGGTTGAATATAGCTTTAATCAGGACCCTGACTTTGAAGAACTGACTAAAACGATGGATCTATGAATTAATTAAGCAATAACGTAAGAGAGTGCCATTATCTTTGTTTATATACATATATATACATTTTAAGATTAAAACTTGATATGTGTGGCAGGTGGAAAATGACTACTGTTTGTTACTGGCTCTACCCTGTGGTCGAGACCAAGAAGATGTCCTTGGTCAAACCCAAGCCTTGAAAAGTGGCTTCATCACATACCTGCAAGCTAAACAGGCAGCTGGCATCATCAATGTGCCCAACCCTGGCTCTACTCAGGTTTGACTTTAGGCATTTTATGTTTTTATATTTTCACATTTTACTGTGTTGTAAGACAGCTAAGATGTTGAAGATGTTGCTCCTTCTCTCATCATGTTATTTTTTCTTCTTTGGGTTTACAGCCAGCTTATGTGGTTCAGATTTTTCCACCATGTAAATTCTCCGAGAGCCACTTGTCACGTCTGGCCCCGGACCTTCTCAACAGCATATCCAGCATTTCCCCTCACCTCATGATTGTCATCGCCTCTGTTTAATTACCTCCATTTTTTTTCCTGAACTAAGCCAACACCAGCCCTTTTGGACTCATCCAGTTTGTTGGAAGCTGGAATTGCCTCATATTTTTATGAGTTGGACTTCTTTTTACGAAAAAAACAAAACAACCTAATTTAGCATGAACTCACCTTTTCTCCTTCACTTCACCAAGTCCTTAAGTCACCCAGTGATGTTGAATTCCAAAAACTATACCTTTCTGAAAAGGATATGAAGGGTTGAGGGGGATTTTATTTTTGGATGAGGCTTTGCTCATTTCATTCTTGCCATTTTTGGAGGTGTTGTGCATAGCCTTTTTTCTTATTCATAGCATTCATTAAGCTGTGGATGGATACCTTCGTATGGGATATTTTTTATCTTCATAAAAGTGATTGTGATTTTTTTTAAGACTATGTCAGAAGTCATTGCACTATGTTGAAGAAATTGTGAACTTTGTACAGATTTGAGTATAAAATGATACATGTTATGGACTAATTCTTGTGATCACATCAGTCATGCTTGTGCAAGATAAAAGAAAATCATTGCCTGGAAAAACGATCAATCAAGATCAGTCATACATGCTTTTGCTTATTCACCATCAGCAAATTTCTACTTAATTTCTGGACTCAACTCTCCATCCCAAAGTGTTCCCTGCCCCAGGAACTCGTAAGGGGACGATTAGAGTTGTACAGTTTACACTCAATGCCTCAACAGGGGACTATATAAAGAATATTTAATTAGTTTATTTTTGTTTGCATCTTCTTTAAGCCTAAAGGTATTGTTGACAATTGTGAAACTGTAAATATTATAAATATTTAAAGACTGAAGCAATGTGGAGAGACCAAGTGAATATTTTACAAGACAGATCATCAGATCTTTCTTTGGACCGGGGCAGGGATGGGGAACAGCGGGGGAGGATCTGTACAAGATTACCGATTGATATTTGCCCCCAAAAAAACAACAACAACAAAAAAACTTGATTTTGTGCCAAAACATTTTTTTGCTAATACTCAACACGCGCAATGTATCTAAAACATTTGATCAGAACATATTTTCATATGTGACTTTGTATTTTGTCATCCGGAGGGCAGATTTGATTCCTTTTTTTGTATTGTTCATAAACCTTTCTCTGTTATTACAGTGCTTTTACATGATGGAACTCTGTGTTCATTTCAAAAGGACCATTGTACTGTAGGGTTTGCAATTCTGCTCCTATTCCTGTTTTTATTCTCCCCCCATGTGGTCCTGTACTGCCCCCTGCTGTCTGAAAAACAACTCTCTTACTTATTAGGCACTGCATCTTGAGGTCATTTATCCACGACTTCATAGCAGATATGCATGCTTTTATTTTTCAAATTCTAAAAAGCTAAAGTAGGATCATAAAGGCAAAGAATGTGACTTAAACTTGACATCAAGCCGCTAATGGATGTGTTAATCATCTGTCTCCACCCCTCCCCTTAATTGTGTCCTTGAGCCAAGCTGTAAATACTGATCTCCTTAATCTGTGCTCTCGTGTATTTTTCTCTCCCCCCCCCCTTATAACTGTCTTTCTTCAGGGTCTTTCTTTTTGTTTTGTGCAACAAAACAACGCAGTCTGAAAGAGACGGGAGAGGAGGTGAACCGATGCTGAAAGTAAAAACCATGCTTGTCAGTTTTGTGTTGTAAATATTTCTATGACTGCAAGCTGAGTACTCTCATGGTTATGTTGAAGGCACTTATAATTTTTGATAAACAAATGAAAAGAAAAAAAAACTTCAAACAGCGATTAATATGAAAACTGTCTTTTGATCAACCTTCATTTTGAGTGTATTTTGCTGTTCCTCCATGAGGACATTTTAAACTGTAAAATAAATGGTTGTTTAACTTACTTCTGAAGATCATTAAATGGTCCGTAACTCTGTTTTTCTTCTTCTCCTTTTGTGATTTGTGAATCTGAAGGTACAGGTGAAGAAGGATTTCACCAGAGACCTTCAGTGCTTTAAACCTCAGCTTTAATGCTTCTCTAACATGTTGCAAAAGCTGCAAATGATTCAGCAATTAAAATGGTTAACAAGAGCGGTCTTACCTTGGATACCTTTGCATCTAGACTATTTCTTAATGTTCTTCCAGTATTCTTTCAATTTAGAATTTATTGATGAAAATATGACACAAAACGTACAATATTGTCTCTCCAGCAATGCAAAGACTCCAGATCTGAATGAACTGGATGAAGTTAGGCCAAACTCTAGTGAAAGTTTTCACATTTTGGATCAATCCTGCCACCAAACGGAAAAACCAGTCACAATTTTCTGGGCAGAGGTAGAAATACTTTACCTGGCATCCATCCATGGATGTGTCTTCTTGATGGGCATGTATACTCCAGACAGAAAGGTGGATTCAAGCCCAAACCGCTGCCCCAGCATGCTGGCTTACTCATTATTACAGTTGTTGCTGCGATGTTTACAGTGGTCAGAAGATGTCACTATAACACTAAACTACAAGGCTTATTTTCAAGCCATGGTACGCTTTGGGAGTGTGAATCAGACAACCACAGAAGGCAGTTGCAACATAAACCTACCCTGCAAGTATGAGTTTTCCTTCACATGACAGTACCTGTCCTGGAGCTTAGGTTTTCTATAGTGTTTGAATTAGAAACTGTCAAAGAAATACGTCCACCTAGGGAAGCAGAAGATCTTTGCTGAGACCTAAACAAAGACTTCATTGCAAATTGGTTGTATTTTCATGTATTTATTTATTCTAAAACTTGTGCATATAAACGTTTCTGTCTGTCTTGCTGGGGGAAAAATTCTAAACACAGGATCACTGTATTACTGCCGTAATGGATAAGGAGGATACAATCAGGTCAGCTCCTCCTGCATTATGATAACACACAGATGTTGACAGAAGCTGACAAGCTCCGTCACAGTTAACAGAAAAGAAATTGTATCAAATAAATAGGAGTGCTGGCATCTTTTAGACTCTTAGGCTGTTCTGTTGGGCAATGCGGTCAGGGAGGATCTCGATCTGTGCCAAATTCCAGGCAGGGTGATAAAGACCTATCTTCACTGACAGGCATAACAAGGAGTCCTGCAACCACTAAGCCTTGATTTCAACATACAGCGCGATATTGTATGAAGACATATAAAACACCGAGTGAGCCTCAATCCACAGAAGAACTATTAAAATTTGTCAGATATGCACAGAATCACACATCCGTGATAAAAGCAAAGGGCACTCACACCAAATAAGATTTTAATTCTGTTATTTTTTTGTTTTTATATTTACTGCAATTTACATAAAGTTATTTCAAACATGCGCCTGCACTGTTGTTGAATCAATCTCATTGCCTATAAATTCTGTCCAAACGTGAGTGCGGCAGAGTCTGAAAACCTCTTTGTGGCTCCGTCTTTAGAGCAGTGCTCAAGTGGATATGGAGCAAGACAAATGAGCACCATGGCTGTCAAAGCTGCAGTTACAGACTCATCCCTGAGGCAGGCAGCTCTATGGTTTTGGAGGAATTTTAAGACTGTGGCTGGAACATCAGGGTTTCCGGCTGCACCCGTCCAATTCGGGTGTATGCTAGTTGACAAATTCCCCAGAGGGAGGCCTGTGGGGATTTAGAGACGATTGGATTACTATTTGAGAAAGTTTGGTGGTTGGGGCTGTATTATCTCTCATTAATTTTGGAAGTACTCCTTAGGCAGGGAAGAAAATACATTCAAACACATGCAGGCGGTGATTTGATCAATATTAAATACAGTTTTTCATCAAGTGTAATGCATCACCTCAGTGCTTCTCGAAAAAAAAGGACAACAGCTGCTGAGAAGGGTAAAGGGCTCATACCCGAGCTTCACTCATTTTCTCCCTCCTGTCGTTATGCCTACAGTAGAAAGGACCAGAAAGAGGTGAGGCATAAGTGATTTAGTGGCCTGACAGGCCAAGACTTGGAATGTTAATTGACACCCTGTTCGCAGCGTGAGAAGAAGCAGGTCAGACATGACAGAGGAACACCAAGACAAGAAAGACTTCCGCTGATGCTCTCCACACACCCTCCTCCTTCACAATCGTGGTGCTTCTAAGATTACACACTTTGCCTTTGAGCGTTAGAGCAAAGTGCGTGCTTTTGTCCTTAAAGCGGGCCTTGTTCATATTTTAGAGCTGGTTTCCTCTTGAATACATTTCCACAGGATGACATTTTGAAAGTTCAGCTTTTGCCAGAAAATGAGAAGAATGTTGGAAATTTAGAGGTTCTTTTTTCAGAGACCGATAAGTGCTTGTTTTCTGGTTTGTGTCCTTTGCACAATGAGCTCCATGCATTCCACCATGTGGCTGTGAGACAATTTGTCCTTTCATGAGAGCGTAGAAAGGATACAGAGGAAAAAAATCATTTGCTTTGATTACTTTCTTGCACCTTTTAAAACCATTTGGGTGAAAAGAATTCTTAGTGCATTGCTTCCATCATGGGGACCTAAACCACCAGCCACTGCAACAAGGTTAGCGGTTAGTGCAACTGAAGTTTACTGTGGGATACATCAGCAGTGATGATTTAGTTTTAGTTCAGTTTCTTAAGACGCCCATTAACTATTCTTCCTGGTGTCATAAATCTTTATTTTTAGACAGTGCACTAAAAAACATATGCACACACACAAAATCCAACTGTGATCAAAAGTCAGACCAAATAAACATTTTAAAGGTTTTCTAAACCCAGTTTTATTGCTTTCTTGCATTAGCTGTATTGCCAGTGAATAGCTGTGTATAAAACTGTTCTTTTAATTTAATTGGTTCTTGATATGGTTGATAAAAAATGTTCTCCTGTAGCCTGTCTGTTAAGCTATTAATGTCCATCTGCACATAAATGCGCCTTTTGATGCAAAATGATTGAAACTGCTGCAAGAATAATGCTTGTAATAAACACAACTAAAGAAAGTAATCTATTTTTGCAGTTAACCTAATAAGACAATTATGCATTGTTACAATATTTGTAACCCACGCTCAAAAACTGTTTTGACAAGGACACTGTAACCACCATGCTTTTGATTAAGGATCTAATGATAACACATAAGAACTCATTTAAGTTCTTCTTTAGCTTCTTTTTGAACTGAAGCCTGAAATGTGTCCAAGGCGCAGACCTGTTGTGGAGTGGATAAAGGCACTCCTGTCGTCAGCTTGGTGCTTCTCACCAGATCTCATCATGTCAGATCTACAGAGTCCGGTGTCATTATTCAGGTCATGATGAGCCAGGTAGTAATAAAGGTTACACAGGGATTACTTGTGAGCCAGCAAGTAATCCCTGTGTAACCTCTGTTGCCTCAGAGTGTTCTAAATGTCCCATACAGAAAACAATACTGAAACAGCCACTCACAGAAAGTGAACATGACTGATTTCCCTGTTAGGCTGATAAGGTACAGTAATACATGTGTTTGTTTATTATCCACGCATGGAAAAAACATTATCAAGGGGAATATGCGAGATATAAACACTGACTGGAGCCTGAGTGTAAATGCTTTAATCCAAGCAATATATTATACGCTTTAAAAAACAAACGAACTGGAATGTGTTAGATAAGATATTATTTTAGTGTTTTAGTGAACCTATCAAAGCATTAAAGATAGGAAGAACAAGAGCCAAAGGTCATGTAGATAAATACACAAAGGCTCTATTAACTACATTAAAGTTTACAAGTTAGCTTTTTATATTTCCATTAGGTTCCATTAGATTATGAATTCTTAAACACTCCTTGGTGCACTTTTTTATAAAGTCAATTTATCTTTCTGCCCTGTAAATATGACCAGTTTTCAGAGAGTGAGTGTGACACATTTATAATAACTGTCCATGTGTAGGAATGTTTCTCCAGACTGAAGAGGAGAGGTCGGTGCCAGACGGGCACATATATTGTGATCTCTCCGCTTTACAATGCACAAGAGTCAGAAATGGATTAAGTGACTTACAGGGTCACAGTACACATTAGGTGTGGACAGGCTGCAGTGGAGTTATAAAGGCCTCACCCTGGTGACTCAAGCCTCATAAACGCAGCACCTTCCCCTGACATTGTGGCTCGGTGGCCTACTTGCAGTTCAATGTCTGTATCAGATGTGATGCATACATTTTCATATTATGTTTCTCACTTTGAATGCCTGCTAATGTAATGAAAAGTATGCAATGCTGATAAACACATAACATTGACATGAAAATCAGAGTTCCAAGTGTTTATGTCTTTTACATTTCACGCATTCAAATGATATATTTGGCACCTGATCTGAAATGCGGTCTTTGTCTTGATGGTCTGGAAATAATTCAGATTTCTGTAACGCTTTTTATACAACTCGACAAATGTTTTATTACTAGCGTTACTAATCTGTAAGAGTCAAAACATGGTTACTAGTACATTATCAGTCTAGGAATTTATTCAGTGAACTTCCAGAGAGTCACGCTGTGGAGTTCTTTAAAGGGTTGCGTGATGAGAATTGGCAGAATATTCAGGAGAGTGCGTCATTCATGGGACAAATCAGCTCAACAGTAAAAACTAAGTGCTTATCTTATATCTTGTTTAAAAATAAGTCATGTCAGAGGAGGCAACGCTCTACATCATGCTGAGTGAAAGAACTCAAATGTTCACACTCTGTTTCTGATATCAGAGTTTTATCATGCAAGCATGTGTTTCCCGTTTTATTTTTAAAGTCCTTCGTTTTCGTGAAATTCCACTTCCTGGTCTCGTCTCCAGCTTTGCTGCCCATTCTCCCACCTCCTGCCAGCCCTGTGCCTCCTCCTGCCCCTGGCGTCTGCCACTGTCAGCCCCGTGCACTCCTCAGTTCTCCTCGGGCCTTTGCCATGTTGTCTTTGGCTTCCTTGTGTGTTCAAAGCTTTCTTGTGCGGGGGAATAAAAACCTTAAATTCTGAAGAATCATTATATATCCAGTGTCTGCATATAAATACTTTTGAGAAACATTGCAACATGTTTCAATGGTACTTCAAAACTAACCAGTCCTAGGGTTCCAAAGGTTCTGCAAAACTTACTGCGTTTACAGTACTTTTAGTTTTCTGAAGGTTCTTAGATGTTGGTGCAAGAAACTAAAAAGGCTGGTCCCATAAAAGTCCCTGTGACATCATTAATGGTTCTCTAAATGTGGTAAAAACATACTGTAGAGACTAGTGTAGTGTAGAGGGAACATCCTGACTAAAAGTCCTCTGAATGTCCACCAAATAACAACCTACCACTACCTGGAACTTGGGTGGCTGTAGCTCAGGTGGCAGAGCAGGTCAGCCACTAATCAGAAGATCGGTGGTTCGATCCCGCGCTGCCTCCTGGCTGCATGCTAAATATCCTTGGGCAAGATACTAACCCCATGTTTGCCTACTGGTGGTGGTCAGAGGGCCCGGTGGCGCCAGTGTCCGGCAGCCTCGCCTCTGTCAGTGCGCCCCAGGGCAGCTGTGGCTACAACGTAGCTTGCCATTGCCAGTGTGTGAATGGGTGAATGACTGAATGTAGTGTAAAGCGCTTTGGAGTCCTTAGGGACTGAGTAAAGCGCTATACAAATGCAGGCCATTTACCTGGATGCCTGAGAACCTACACAGACACATGTGAAATGTCACCTACATTCAGCAGCCACTTTGTTAGGTACACATGTTTAACTGACAATGCAGTTACTTGGCAACAACTCAATGCATTCAGGCATCTAGACATGATCAAGATGATCTGATGAAATTTAAACCGAGCATCAGAATGACAAATAAAGGTGATTAAAGTGACTTTGAATGTGGCATGGTTGTTGGGTTCTGAGTATTTCAGAAACTGCTCAACTTCTCGGCTCTTTGTGCACAATTATATCTAGAGTTTACAGAGAATCGTCAAAGAAAGAAAATATCGTGTCGGTTCTCTGGGTAAAAACTTCCTCGTTGATGCCAGAGATCAAAGGTGAATTCTCTTCTGCTTATTCTTATTGAGGTCATGGGGGGTGGAGCATATCCCAGCTACAGTAGGAGGAGAGATGGGGTCTGATGCAGGGCTAACACAAAGACACAGATGACCATTCGCACTCACATTCACACCTATAGGCAAATTTAGAATCACCAAACGAGCACGGGGAGAACATGCGAACTCTACACAGAAAGGACCCGGCCAGATGGTGGCTTTGCTTGCAGCCCTGCTGTGAGGCAACAGTTCTAACCACCATGCTACTGCGCTGCTCTTTAGCATTCAGTTTTATTTACATAGCGCCAGTTCACAGCAACAGTCATCTAAATGTACTTTATATTGTAAGGTAGAGACCCTACAGTCTTACAAAGAAACCCTAACTATCAGTCATACCTATGAGAAAGCTGATAGGAAGGCCACTTTAACTCAAATAATCACTCGTTATAACCAAAGTATACAGGAAAATGGTTGAAACCTTGAAGCATATGGGCTACAGCAGCAGAAAAATATACCACCCTGTCAGCTAAAAACAGAAACTGAGGTCACAGTTTACACAGGAACTCACCAAAATTACACAATAAAAGATCAGAAAAACTTTGCCTGGTCTGATGCGTCTTAGTTTCTCTGCTGTGACATCTTCTGATGGCTGCTTCCAGCAGGATAACACGCCACGTAACAAAACCCAAATCATCTTGAACAAGACCATGATGTCACTGCCAACAGATCTCAATCCGACCTGGTACTAACAAGGTGAATCTAATACAGTTGGTACTGAGGGTAGATCTCATTAAACACTGACAGTGCTGCACACGTGACCAGGTTATCGCCTTTGAGTCAGCCAAATGAGGGTCTTCAAAACTATCGGGAGCTCTTTAACCAAAGCCAAGTGACATTAAAAAATGTTAAAAAGTAACATTGTTACTGCCAGAAGGATTGCTGGCAAACTAAAGAGTTTAAAAAGAAAAGTTGGACTTTCATCCAAATGCACCAGTGTGTTCATATGCTTCACCAGTAAATTTCAAAATAAAGCAAACACTACACATGTAGCGTAAGCATAAAACATGTCAAGTCACTACGAGTTACCACTGCATCAGAATTAGCAGGCAGTAAATATAGTACTACGGTCCATATAGTTACAGTGTGTGTGTTTTGTTCCATTCCTTCTCCAAAGCGGTAGAGTCTGAGTCGTGATCTGGCCCCAGGGAGATGTGAAGCCGATTTGTGGTTGTTTCACTTTTCAGGGAAAATAAAAGACGGGCTTGTGTGTTGCTGTCTTTTTTTCCAGCCTCCATCTATTCTGAACTTAACCACTCTCCGCCTCCAGAACCCAGTCTGTCAGCCACTGTGATTAAGTGTGAGAGACTCGAGATTATGCCTCAGGCATTCGAGTGGCAAAAGTGGACGCAGGTCACATGAGGCGAGCGTATAGTTTGTATACTGTGTATGCAGGTCTGACTCACTTTCAAATACAGTTCGTTTCCAGGGAGGGACAACAATAAGCTTTTATGCCATCCTGGATGTGCTGATTGTTTGCCTGCTTAACGTTGAGCACACTCTCAGTGAAAATGACAAGGTTTGGAATTTTTTTAAGACTGGAAAATACAAAAGTATAATTAAGGAAGAGATAAAGCACAAAGGAAGCCATTTAACTGTCAGGATTCCTCAGCAGCTTTTCCCCCTCTCACTCTCTCGCTCCCATTGTGTGTCTGTGTGTTTGTTGGTGAGCTAATTGTTGCTGCATAACTGGCTTGTGAATCTCCGCTGCTAAGCATCCAGGATACTAACAAGTTATAAGCTGTTTATAGGAATATTACTGCCGCCCTCAAACCTCAACCATGTTATGATTTATAGAAAGCTGTGGTCTCACCAGAGATTTAGGCAATTACCAAAGTCTAGTTTCATACAGATTTATGTCTTGGAGAGAGTCTCTGGAGCCTTTTAAGTTGTATAAACTGGAACTCTGCAACTCTGATAATAATACTTAGCCATTTGGCGCTCTTAGAAGGAGCAGAAGAAAGTAAGTCAGTTTCTCATTTGTTCGGCGAGCCTCTTCCAATTTCACCCAAAACTTTTCAAGCAAAGAACGACCCTTTCATGGCTTGAAGTGAAAAACAGTGCTACCTAAACTCTGAGACGTTTAAGGGTGCTACTAATTATCTCCAGATGATGTCTTCATAACATCCTTGACGAGCATACTCCCCCAATGTCCTATTAAAGGGCAAAACACATGGCATATACTCATCGACGAGTGCCACTGTTCTGCTCGTTCTTATCATGATCAGGATTCGTCCTTGGATGCAGTTATTTTGTATCATAGTCAACAAGATGCCTCTCTTTCTATTTCCTTAAAGGGACAGCTTCTTCTTCTATTAGCTGCTTCTTTAAGGATCATCTACCTGCATCTGACCCTATCCCCAGCATCCTCCTCTGTCGCACCAGCCCTCTGCTTGTCCTCCTTCACTACATCCATGAATCCTCTCTGTGGTCTTCCTTCTTTTCCTCCTGCCTGGCAGCTCCATCTTCAACATGCATGGTCCAATATATTTGCACTATGCCTCTCAATATAATCACTAATCAGTCTAATGCACTCATTTCTAATCCTGTCACTCCTGGTCACTCCCTTTGAACATCGTAGCATCGTCAGCTCTGCGACCTCTACGTCATGCCTTTTTATTAGTGTCACTGTCTAGAGGTGGGCGGATCGATAGCATCAATACAAACTCTGGCATTGGTATCGGATCAGTGACTGGATCACTACTTTGTTTCTATCATTTAGATCAGTATGTATCCCACATACATACCTCAAACATGCACAGTAAAAAATGTTTGAGCCTTTTCACATCTATTTTATTTACACCTTATACTACTTAAAAAACAGAAGTTGCCCCTCAGTGCTTTAGAGACAGCCACATTTAGGTTCCAGATTTCCACAAAACCCAGTTTCAAAATACACAAAAAGCTGAAAGGTGTGTTTTGTTATGTTAACTAATTATTGTGGAAAATAAAAAGTGATTCATTGGTCATTAAAACGTGTTCAGAATTTGCAAATTGAATGTGATTCATCTCATAAGTCATGACACACTCCTCTCTTCTGCATAAACTACCTTAATGAGTTAAAAATATTGGCATTGATGTCGGCAATTCAGGCGCTGTATTTACTGGGTATTGGGTCAATACCAAAGTTTGCATTATGGCACAGCACCACCACTGCCTCCACACCACACATCATCATCATCATCATCGGCGGGTTTCACTGCTGTTATAAACCTTCCAAGATGGTAGTGAGACCTGCCACAGCCTATGGGGGACAAGAAGCCAGTGTACTCCGACTGCCGATCCCAAGGCTGAAAGAGATGGGGGAGGGTTGCCTTTGGCATAAAGTCTTTGCCAAATTAAATATGTGAATCATCAAGAGGGGCATTTTCTTCAAGACAGATCATGTAAGAACGTTTTTCACATAAAGCTCGACTTAAATAGCCTCAATAATTGCTTGACTCAACTGCGACTCGGTTGTTAGGTGTTCGTGGTTACTTCTTATTTAAGCTGCAGGCAATTTGTACAACACAAAGGAGTTTCAAAGAAAACTCTCAGAATATGAGCGGTTGGATTATCCCGCTTATCCCGACACGTTTTAAGAAAAACATTATCTGTTATTCTTTAATTATTTGATCATCGTGGAAGTTTTACCTTAAATCCCAAAGAACTGATTAGCAAATGCTAAAGTTATATGTTTTGTACCACAGTGCAACTCACACATTTCCAGCTGATTAAGTGAATGAATGTGAACTAATTAATTATGATGTTTTAACCAACAAGTACAATTTTCTACTCCAAACCTGCTGAACAACCAAAGACTAAGGCAGATGTGCACAATGGAAGTACAGTGGTAGTTGAAGTTACTTATTCCACATAAAAGATCATATTATTAAACAAAAAATGAAGTTCAGTTATGTAATTTTTTAAAATGATTTTCAGCATTTGGGAGTCAATGTCAGGTATATCGCAAAACTTCAGCAGATAAAATCGCAACTATCTGCATGGCTGTGCACCATAGAGGTATTTATGAAACACAACTCAACATCTCACTATTAAATCAATAGCTTATTATTAAATACGCTCAAAAGAAAACTGGTTAGTCAGAGTGAGCAGGTTATGCGGGTAATCGGAAATCGTCTCAGTTACGGATGAACTTGCTTTGAGACCGGTGAGAAAATAGTTTGTAGGACTGAGAAAATCTTCCCAGGAACATGTTTGGGCTGGTAATACAAAAGACAAAACTATGCAGTTCAAAAATGCAGCCATTACAAAGCTTATTTTCTCTTTTATTCCCCGTCTCACGCCCACGCTATCTATGTGGCCTCCTCGGCCTCACAGGTGCATGCAAAGATTTGCTGTGGTATTTGGTGTTTGTTGAAAGAGATCAACAAGCAAGGACAAGCTCTCTGCGAAGCAGTCCTGACAGCCCGACATCATTCCACGAACAGCTGTCACACTCGTTGTCTCCTGCACCACCTTCACCCTATTCGGCCAGCGCCTACGGCACCCCATCAGCGCTGATGCACACTCGCTGTCAAATATGGCAAAGAAGTAAAAAGGCACAGATTGCACCTGAATGTGTACAAGCACACACTGTGCATTCCCACTCTTGAATCTGTAGATGTGACAGCTGCAGGGAGGGCTGTCCAAACACAGCCACTTCTGACAGCACTTCAAGTGAAAGTGAGCATGTGGAGGTTTGTAGTAATTTGCCATCTGGAGGGTCACTTTTGGTGTGTTTAAGGTGGCAAAAGGTTAAAAGACTGGAAGTTTCAGTCATCTGCGACGAAGGTAACAGTCGGCTAAGAGACGTGCGCTCCTCTCTATACAAGAAAGCAAAGTGATACCATCTCCAGTGATTTGGCATTTTTGATCTGCCCACACACATACATGCCTCGCCTTGCATTATTATGTCATTGCAGCCCACCTCCTTCTGTAATTCCTATTGGCACACCTGGGTGTGGCAGCTTATGGGGATTCATGTTTGGGTACTTTCGAAAATTACTTCCAGACATTTTGTCCCGGCACTGTTAGGTTTCGTAAGACTTTCATCTCCGAAATGGAAATTAAACAAAATCACTAATGTTAAGTATTTACCTCGGGAATTTGCAAAGTGGAAAATTAAAGAGTAGAAAGAAAGACCTTTTCATTTAAACCGAAGATACTGTTACAGCCGCTATCGTGATTACTGTTGCTGCAGCGATTAACTCCACAAGTGCTGGAGTGGCAGCGAAACACACACGTGAAAGCTGATCATGGAGTTTAATGTCAAGATGGAAGAAGAAGAAATGTGAGTGTTAAGGGGTTGAAAGCAGGAACACTGCTCGGTGTGTACTGTGGGCCTATAAGGTTCCATAATTTATCAAAAACAAGTCTGTAATGATCTGTCAATGCAAGGAAATTTGGTTGGGCGACGACTTAACTAAAAGGTTAGTTAAATACATTTGTTAATATGTAATTTGCACTGTCGGACAGTTTGCTCACATAACTTCACACAGAGCTGACAGTCAGTGATTTACACTGCTGCCAGGACACTGACAGCCTTTCACACATACAAACGCATGTATAAACGGGTTCATAGAGAAATTCTTCTAAATCAAATAATGACTCATCCTTGAAATGCAGCCTCCTCTGTCAAAAGGGAATTATTTCCGCCAAGGCGGTTGTGTTTGCACGCATGTGTGTCATTCTGTCTTTAAACATGATAGCTCAAAAAGTTTTGAATGAATTGTCATAAAACTTTGTAGAAGTGTAGAGTGGGCTCATTTTAACAATCTAGCTCACAGGTGTTGAACTCCAGGCCTCGAGGGCCGGTGTCCTGCAGGTTTTAGATGTGTCCTTGATCCAACACAGCTGATTCAAATGGCTAAATTACCTCCTCAACATGTCTTGAAGTTCTCCAGAAGCCTGGTAATGAACTAATCATGTGATTCAGGTGTGTCGATCCAGGGTGATATCTAAAACCTGCAGGACACTGGCCCTCGAGGCCTGGAGCTCGACACCCCTGACTTGCTTAATTGGTTGAAAATTGACCAAAAGTCTCACAACTTAGAAACTATGATTCTTACAAGTGTGGTTTATAGAGTCAACATAAAGAAAGTAACGTATAAAGATTTCAAAAGGGTCATATGTGACCTCTGACCTCTCCTTCAAGGTCAGTCTGAAGGTCAAAGTGATAATAATGGTACATAGAGCTGTTTAAACTACCATTATTTGTATTGACAACATAAAGGCATAAATATGATGGGATTTTATCCTGACTTTGTTACATAGATATTTGATATCAAATACAAACATTATAGTAACAGGTTATAATCATTTAAGTATGAATACATGTACAGTGTTTCTGAAGAAGTATAATCTTTGGGTGATCGTGGCTCAAGAGTTGGGAGTTCGTCTTGTAATCGGAAGGTTACCAGTTCGAGCCCCGGCTTGGACAGTCTCAGTCGTTGTGTCCTTGGACGAGACACTTTACCCGTTGCCTACTGGTGGTGGTCAGAGGGCACCAGTGTTCGGCAGCCTCGCCTCTGTCAGTGCGCCCCAGGGTGGCTGTGGCTACAATGTAGCTTGCCATCACCAGTGTGTGAATGTGTGTGTGAATGGGTGGATGACTGAATGTGTAAAGCGCTTTGGGGTCCTTAGGGACTAAGTAAAGCGCTATACAAATACAGGCCATTTACCATTTTAATACAAATTAAATGCAATCTAATTATTGTGGAAGTTTTGATAAAATATAATACATTGGATATTTTAAAAATGAACACATTAAGTAAATGTGTACATACTGGTATCAGATGCTCAGTTTTTGTAGAAGCATTATGAACAATTAAGAGGCGCAAGTCATGTTTTAGCTAACCCTACTTTTTCTTTATTTTTTCTAATTTCACAACAGAATAATTTGCTGAGGTTCTCTTGTTTCATGTCCAATTTCAGGACAAGTGTGCCAAACTCCTGTTTCATTGCTGTGTGTTTTGAGAATGTCTTAAACCTCCCAAGTACACGTCCAGTCTGTGCTTCATATTCGGGGTATGAGGAAGCTCACACCCAGCTGTCCCAACACTTTCACTGCCATAACAGCCCTTTATTACTTGGAGTCAGAGTTAGACATGCCTGACGTGCCTACCTCAGCAATCCAAAAACCACATGGGGAGGTGGGATCCAACCGCAAGGACAGGTGCTACTGAGGTGACATCACTGCCAATTGTGGGTCCTGCTGAAAAAGCTCTCACACATCTAGGACCAAGAAGTGATGACGGATACTAATGTGAAATAATAGAGCTACAATAATCTAGCATGGCCAACATAAGGTCCTAGCAATGCTGTAGTCATTTGTTTTTAGAGATCAGATTTAATGTTTTCAGCAGCAGTGGAGATAAACAGAGATTTATGAGTAAGGCTGGCTCATTGGATCAGAAAGAAAGAGAAGATGTCAACCGAAACCTTCTTTGGTTTCATCTCCGAAATTATTCATGACTGCCGAGCTGTACAAATAATCAAGCCTGAGACTTATAGCTAGAATTAAAGTTTTTGTGGGTAGATTTCACAAGTTGATGTTTTATGAGTTCGGCACAAGTAATTTCCATGTTGTGTGAACATAAATAAATGATTTGATATGTCAGAATCTTGGCAGAATTGAGAGTCCTCTGTTTGCTTTGAAAGTAAATCGTGAAGCTTGGGCATGTGACCAACTGAGATCAACAGTGAAGCATGAAAGTAGCATTCTGTGCGGTTGTCAATCACCTGTTGCTAATTGCTACTGGCAGGGCGAGTGGTGGGAGGAAGGGAACGGAAACTGCAAAACTGTTTATCTTAGTGTTGATCTTTAAACTTACCTACCACAGCTCCGACATCTGGGGCACCTTTTTAGGCAAGTTTATGCTTAACAGGACTGTGTGAGCAATTTTAGTTTGACATACATCCAACTGAGAGTGCTCGCGCATAAACTGTTAACATAACTGGGTTTGCTGGGCTTTTAGTGTCTGTAACTGTTTGACTGGCAGAGTCTCTGTTGTACCATGCTGCTGTGCTGAATAAGACCAAGACAAAAGAAAAAGCTTTCAGAGAACCAGTCGAATCATCGGCTAATTCCTGGGTGAAAGAATGAGATTATGTTACAAATTAGTCTCCTTCATAGCGGTGGCATGCACCGACATATTACTGTAGCTCAAACTACTCAGAAATATATAAGCAGATAAAACAATCATACATAAAACAGGGGCTGCGAGAGAGTTTGGGGAATGGCTGTAGCAATGTATTTCACATAGGGGACGTTGTGAAGATAGCAATATGAGATGAGTTGCACTGTTTGTGCATGTTTCCTAATATGAGGACTGTTTTCAAAATGAAGTTGGTTTGTTAAAAAGTTCAAATGAAATGCTTTGTTCTTTGAAAGCACAATATGTTAGAAAAGACACAGAAAATAAAGGTATCGATCCACTAACTTTACACAGTGACAAAACTGATCAAGACTAATTTGCTGCACAAACACTGTTACTTCCTGGTAAAACCAGTGATGATCAGATAACAAGCTTCTCATGAATTACACAAACACTTATCAAGTGGCTCTGCGCTGGCTCTTAAGAAAACCACATTCACAAAATATCTTTAAGATCAGAACATATTCACAAGCAAAGCAAAGGCTTTACGTCATCAACTAAAAACACTAACACGTGTGTGTTAGTGTTTTTTTAATGCTCTGTATGATGGCAGAGCATTAAAAACTTTTTTTCAGTGCTGAAAAAAAAGTATGTTGTTTTCAGGATTTACTCTTAGATGTTTGATTAATAATAGTTGCTGGTTTAAAACACATTAGCCTTCTGCTGCCTTATCAGCAAAGAAATGGTAACATACTCAGGCCATCATTAATACTAGTCTAATGTATGAACAACTTGTTGATTTGCCATGTTTGGCCATTTTCAAGGATTCGTAAAAATAAAAAAAATCCAAAGTTCAGATTTACGTTGCCATTTTTATTCAAATTTTCATGTTGCTCACCTGTTTGCAACTTTGTGACCACTCTTTAGAAATGGACACTTCAGTTAGCTAAGATCTACTACAGCCACTATTAAAATCCTTCTGTCAGTTTCAGTCATAACAAGAAACCTCTGCATGACTGTATTTTTTCTCCCATTCGTACGGTGGCCCTGAGAGATCAAATGCACTGCAACTCAAAAGCACACAAAACACAACAGAAGTTGGAAGTTGTTTTCTTAAGTTGCTGTGCATTTGACCTCTGAGAGCCACCATACATTTGCACCCATTTTGCCTTTTATTTCAACCAATGGTAAAGGGTACGTGACCCGGACCAAACATGCATGGATAAACACATTTCCACACACTTCCAATCACTTCCTGCCTCTTTTCATTCCATCTGATATCACTTATACCTACTTACCCAGTAGGTTCATCTGGAACCAGATCAACAGATGCATTTCAATGGAGGCTCTCAGCAGCCCAGGGGCCTCTTGTCAGAGCCCACGGGACATCCCTCCTTCCCTGACCCTCCAGGAATCCCCCTCAACTATTCTAAGCACTGTCTCCTTTTGCTCTTTCCTCTGTGCCTCCTTAAACGTCCACAAAGGCCTTCAGGTTAGCAGTCACTCGATATGGCAGCAGGAGAGGAAGGAGGCGCCTGAAGGAGCAGGTCATTCTACTTGGGTGAGCAAATGGGAACATCTGCCACTTCATTTTGGTCCGTGTCTCTAATAAAAAAAACACAGGAGGCGTCGTCTGAGAAAATGAGCATGTTCCAGCTCAGGGCATCGGAATGCTGAGTTAATGTTGTGATAAGGAGTTCAATGAATTATATGGTATAACTATTCTGCCATTCCACCCGCAGGCTAGGCCAATATTTTCCAAGGACAGTTAGCTGGAATGGGTAGAACGGGAGGGAGAAGAAGTTTGTCAGGATAGCTGTTTGAATGATTCATGACTTGATTCACAGGTTATGTAAGCTGCTAAACCAGGGAGATGATACTGTAAATTAAATAAGTTTTGAATTTGAATGAAAAGGACATGGAAAAGTTTTATGTAAATAATGCTCTAATAAAGTCTTTAGTTAATGCTTAATCTGACAAATTCCTTCAAAGATAATGACTAACAGAAACATTTGTATGTAAATACATTAGCATTTCAGTGTGAACAAAAACCACTTCCAGACTTTAATGAGCTTTTGTAAGGCCTGAGTTCTCTTTACTTAAAGTTACTTGAAGGAAGATTTGGTAAAATCGTTGAATAATTGTGATTTTGTTATCATGTCGGTTTATTTTCTCACACGTTAGAGTTCAAGCTTTACATTTAAACTCGGGTACTGTGGTCAAGAAAAACATTTAATAAATAAATGGATCAACTTCAGTCATAAATCACATTCAACAGCCCACTGTGGACAAAAACTGTAGGGGACCTTGTTGGAGATGGAGTATATTTTGTCTTGGGATACAAGAATTTCAAGTCTTTCAAGTCATAAAAGCCTGCTGCAATTGCATATTTTGTCATTTCCCTTGGATGACTCAGTGGTCTGATGCTGGGTTCATGCCATGTATTTGGAGAACTGTGTGGTTTGATTCCATGTCGGCTTGGGAACATTCCTGCATTATTTCAAGACTGATACCCCGGTTCCTGGCTGTGTATCACACCATATAAAGATAAATTACGCTCAAATAATTGTGTTTCACAATTGAGGTATAGTCATCTAAAAAAATAAAATAGTTTTCACACGGCTCTATGAAGTCTGTTAAAAACTAAGTACGTCCTTGGTGCTTTCACAGGAATTTAGAGCACCAGGTGTTGCTAATCAAATGCACTCGACTAACTGACTATAGAAGAGTGTGACCACCTCTAGAAAAGCAGAGAATTCAGGTGTGTGTTTACACAATGCAACAATCTTCACAGGAGTGGACGTCCCAGCAAATTCACCCCTAGGTCAGAGAAACTGGAAAAATAAATAAATAAATTTAAAAAATCCAAAATATTTAAGCTCATCACAGTGGGAAAAAATGACTGAAAAAGCATGGCTTGTGTGGAAGGGCAGCATAGTTTCCAAACATGCATCCTTTGAAAGAACTTTTTCCTTTGGACAGACAAGTAGAGATATTTGGTTATAACGCACAGCGACTTGTTTGACAAAGAAACTCTAACACCCTGTATCAACTCTCAGGCATGGTGGTGGAGGAGTAATGATTTAGATGTTGTTTGGACACCTTGCAGGCATTTAATCAACCATGAACTCCCGAGGCCTGACCAACAACTAAAGCTTGTACCAAACTGGGTCATGCAACAGGACAACTATCAAAGCATAGGAACAAATCTACAACCAGATGAATGAAAAAAAATTATTTTACAAATCAAGGAGTTACAGTGACCCAGTCAAAATGCAGGTTTAAACCCAACTAAAAGGTGTGTCCAAAAGCTATCGAATCATCCGGTATACTTGGTTTTTTAGAGGACTGTAGATGCCAGCCTAGATGTAAGCCAGTTATAAAACTGTGCTGCTCCTTTAATATCAGAGTTGACATCAATGCAGTGACTTTGCAGCTATTTTTGTACTGAACTTTATTTTTTGCAAAGCAAGCAATTAGAGTCTTGTCATTATGGTCTCTATGATGTGAATTCAGTACAAGAGGAAGATGCTACTGGATGCACTGTGGCACTGTAATAATGTGTGTGTGTGTTTAAAATTAACCCATACTAAAGAGCAGTATCGGGATGCCTGGCTTTGACTTCTTTATTTTGAAGGAATCTCTTGTAAGTTCCTCCACCTTTAAGAAACTCAGCAGAGGGCCCCTTTAATCAGCAACATTCAATCTGAGTAGTTTTAGCACATGACTAGCAAACATACACAAACCCAAAAAAGAAAACAAAATGGGAAAAGTAGACGATAAAAGCAATCACAGACTAAACTCTGAAAGAACCGGAGATTAATCTGAGCATCAGCTGTCCCTGAACGTTTCCCCGCAGCAGTGGCCTCTTTAGCTGTTTGAAATACAAATGACCACAGTGAAACCAGCCACACATGGGTGGTTTACATTACACATCAACACATATCGGTCACACATGCCCCCGGGCCTCCCAGCTTCTCACCTCAATACACGCATCAAGTGGACATTACCACCAACATTTACCCATTACTGCATACTCACATTTGTATATGTAATATATACAGCTCTTACAGATGTCTGCCTTGTATGTTGATGTGTAAAAATCCAGCTGCCATGTGTTTGGCATTTACAGTGACTGATGACAGCTATTAGTGCTGAGTGCTTTCGGGTTGTTGCGCATTGTTTGGGGTTGTATAGCTAAAAATTGGTAGTGATCATTGTCTTTCCTTAACATCCAAACTATCCACGCAAAGCCCAGGTACAAACGGCTTGACGTTTCTTCTTCGCTCGTTTTTTCTTTCCCACTGTCGCCAAGTGCTTGCTCATAACGAGTCGTCTAATAGTTGGGGTTTGCTGTGTTATTGTACGTTCTTTGCCTTACACAATAAAGCACCTTGAGGTGATTCGGTTCCATTTGATGCTTTATAAATACAATTGAATAAAATCAAAAGTAGCCATAAATGTGACAAGTTACATGGAACTATTTCTCAAGCCAGCTCCTGAATATAGAGAAAACCAAAGGGATCGGGTGCTGAGGCTGAGGTGGGTGGGGGAGGGCACTATTTGGAGGAGATGGAAGTTCTGGGCTGTGCAGCTTATAAGACAAACAGACGAGCCAATGTCGTGTTTTCACATACGCTGTTTCCCTGTATGTGTGTATATGGAAACAATGCCCCTGCTGTTTGCCCCCCACCACCTCTGTCACTGCTGCTGTAGTTGCTCTACACCTGTGCTTGGCAGAGCTCCCAGCATTTCCACCCCCTCCAGGAACAGACGTTACCTCAATCTAATCTACCCGCCACCCCCGCCTCCACAGACCTCAACCGCACACCCCAAATCCACTTTAGTTCTCAGTTTACACCCTGCACTAACTTTAAGCGCTGCAGTACAAAGAACAATACATATTCAAGAGCTGCACCATGGTCAGATAGTGCACATGTGGCCCCTTTGGGATGTCTTATCATTTCAAGATGGAAAAGAGGACAAAATCAAAGGTTTCTTTTAGCTACTTGCATCCCATCATGAGCCTCAAACCATAACCTCCCCCGTGCTCGCAGCTTGAGGATGAGGCGTGAGCAAGGGGTGCGTGAAGGCAGCTGTGGAGGAGAGCAGCCGGGCAAGTGGCACGTTTTTTAGGGGGTTCATAAGCTCACGAGAGCCATGGTGTTCTTGTGGTTTTGGAGTGGGGGAGCTTTGTGAAACCGGAGTCCCCTGAAGGCATAAAGAGGAGGGTGAGGGGAGGGTGACTGGGACACAGCCTTGACCAGCAGAAGCCCACCTCTTTTCCCGCAGTGTCAGCGTCACAGGTGTGTGAACAACAATGCATGTGTGTGTTTGTAGGAGGCCCATGTCTAATCAATGACACACTGTATTGTAATCGTCTATTGTGGGGACACAACTGGCGCGCAAATGTAAACACAATTAGGAATAAACTCTTGGGAATCAGGTACAGCCCTCGGGCTGGACTGGGATATGCAAGATGGAGTGGGAAGCAAGATGTAAAGCGCGGCAGCGACTTATCGTTTCTATAGCCGGTTCTCAACATTTTGTCACAGAAACAGTGCGCAACAAACAATGAAAGCAGGTCAGATAAAGCTCAACAGTGAATTCCACTCTGCAGCAGTTGCTAGGTAAAGGACTTTTCCTAATTCCCCATATTCATACTGGACTCCCTCACTCCCACTCCCACATACCCTCCTGAGACTGAAAACAAAGATTAAACCTTTTTTTTCCTTCATAACTTGACCACTGTCTATCTCCAGGGTTGGCAGGGTGCTGCATTTTTGGGATATTTCCCATAAATTATGATGGGTATCAGTAGGCCAGCTGTACTTTTGAATTCTGGTATTCTGAGTTGCTATTATGCTGATATGAATACATCTCTCTCCGCCTGTCACAATGATTCTGCTGCTGTATGTGGCAATGCACAGAACAAAGGTCGCCAAGTAAAGCGGCTCCCACTCCTCCTTGCGCCCATTCAGTGTGGCAAATAATTCTAAATCAATATTTCCATGCAAATGGTGCCATGCAGGCTGCTTGATAGCCAGGTAGGTAAAACTATAACCAACCCAATGATGCCTTCAAGTGGCCCCGGTAAAATGAGCTTCTTTTCCATGAAAACTGGATGGCTGATGGTTCATAATTTACTACAAGGCAAACAGAGCATGAAGAATTCTTTGGTCTACAAATGAGGAGATTTAAAGTTTAAAGTGTTTGTGTGTGTGTGTGTGTGTGTGTGTGTGTGTGTGTGTGTGTGTGTGTGTGTGTGTGTGTGTGTGTGTGTGTGTGTGTGTTTTAACAGAGCAAAAAAGTTTCAACACAGCATTTCTTAACACTACCTAAAGAATTGTTGATGCTCACAAAGCAGGAGATGAATATACAAAGTAGTCAAAGCTTTCCAGAGTGTCAAGAACTGGAGAACAAAAGTATAATTTAGAAATTTAAAGAGAGCCACACAGCAAAGAACAAGCCTGGCTGAGGTAGGAAGGGAAAGATTTCAAAAACTAGTGAGATGTTTCTCAAGACCAGCAACTAAAGAACAGCTGCAGAGACACGAGTGAATGACTTTGCCAAGTCAGGCAAAGTAATACTCTCAAAGAAGATGATCATTAGAACCCTGCACAGGAATGGACTTTGAGGTTGTAGACCAAGAAGAACTGAAGTATGACTGAAGTATGCTGAGGTCTATTAGGATTATGTATACTGGAAGTGCCTCGTTTGTTGAGATGAGATGAAACTAGAGCTCTTGGGCCACAGAGATGCTGTTCATGCTTGGAGAAAGAAGGAAGAGGTGTACAACACCACCCTCACAGTGAAACACGGTGGTGGGAGTATTATGTTGTGGAGATGCGTCAGTGCATCTGGAACTGGGAATCTTGGTCATGACTGGTAAGGACTGGTCAGGAATCTTGGTGAAGACTCACTGAGATTTTGAATTTAAAAGAAAACCTCCAGCAGGCAGCAGCAATCCTGGGTCTGGGTCATCACTTTGTTTTCACTTACAAAACATACATCGCTCCTTGTGAAAAACTACATCCAGAAGACCAAAGTAAACGTTGCTGACTGGCCTGCACAAAGCCCTGACTCGAATCCCTTTGGAAATCTGTGAGATGAACTGAAGATCAAGATCCGTGCCTGAAGACCATCAAATCTGGAGAAGCTTGAGAGATTCGTCAAAGAACAAGGAGCTGGAATTGCTCAGCAGACATGTGTTTTTTTTTGTTGTTTTTTTTAAAAAAAAGCTGACTATTAGCATCTATTTTGACCCTGATAGGTTTGAGGAGTTTTGTGATTTATTTTTTTGTGTGTGTGCAAAGTAAAATAATGTAACTTTCAATAATGCAAACCTGGATGCTCTGGTTTTTTTTTAACAGCATTAGGAAATCTTAAAAAAATTATTACTAATGTAATTTTCATTGGAGGGTAATAGTTCTGTCCTCTAACCCTCCTCTCTCCCAGAGGCTAACAGTGCTTTGCCCTTTTAGTGCAATTTGAGGTTGATTGCACACAGAAATATTTCAGGTTTTCTCTGGAAACTTGCACCAGGCTGTACTAACTGTGATAAGCTCTTCAAGATGTTCGTGATGGTTTGTTTGTAATTATGAAATGTCCAACAGTCCTAAGTGCCTCACCACCCCACTGCCATTCACTCCCACCTCTGGAAACGCTAAACACACCATGCACGCACACTCACACAAACACACATTCCATCGGGCGGAGTCCGTGACGTGTCGCGCTGTTTGTGAATGAGCTGCAGCGAGCTGTGCTCACCTCTCAGAGTCCCAGCCAAGCCCAGCAGCGGAGAGAGGAAGGAAAAGTTTTTCCAAATGGATTTCTTTGGTGGAATCAAACGTTATTTGTTTTCATACGTACTTCTCAGTGGCATATTTATTACAATACAAACTAAAGAAGGTGAGTGACTTTTTTTTTTAAGCAAATCATTTAAAAACCTGGTTGCATTAAATCTGTCTGTGAGATTTTGCTTAAGGAAAGCACGCGTGCCATGCGGGACACCAACTTAAAAGTTGTTGTTTTAACAACCAGGAAATATTCTTCAAGCTTTATGACAGTCCTGCACTGCTCTGTCTCTTTCTTTATTTCAATGTTTTATTTGGATAAAAAAAAGAACTTCGCGGAGTTTGGTTTGATTATTAACCATCAGCAATGCTGAGACTTCGTGTGCGCTGCAGTAAACCACGTCGCACCAGCAGGTGAAATCTGCCACAATTGGAGTGATTTTTTCCCCCCTCCCACTCCTCTATATTAAAAGAGGAATAATAGATTTCAACACGCTGACTCGAGTATATCAAAGTTTGCTGGCATGTGGCAAATGAAACGTCTAATATTCATGCAGCAAGCTGCCGCTCTTATTTAACTAAAATCTGATCGCTTCTTTAGTCTAAGAGCAAAACTCCAACTTATTCATGGCTTCTTATTTACAGATATCTCTTCTGAGGAATCAAAAGTCTAATATTTTTACTTATTTCAAACCAAACAAAATGTTTTCTGGATAAATATATATTTTAAAATAGGTGCATTCTCACTTACTGAAATTGTTCTCGTGTCTCCACAGAAATGCTTTTGGACATGAGGGCGTCAGGAGATGAACTGGGCTGGCTGACTTGGCCCTTAGATCAGGGAGAGAAGACCGGGGTGAGTAAAGCTCTGCTTCTGGTTTCTCCTCCAGCTCCCACGTTTCCTGTTGGAATTTGCCTTAAAGACAAATCAGCGTGGAGAAAATGCACGGAAAGGCTCCAGCTGAATGTAGACCCTCCAATTTGATGACATTTGACTATTTGACTCCTGTGGTTAGATGTGGAGCGGCTGCTGTGTGTGTATGTTTAGTTTTTTTTTTTTTAATGAAAATCAGTTAACCTTATATGCGATAGAGTAGCAGGATCCTATCAGGAACTGCATCCAAGCATGTCTGGACTATACCAAAAGCTTAGGCAGACAGAATAGCTGCTAGCGCTCAACTGGGAATACTTGCGGCTTCTTGTGGTTTGAAGGCTTCAGCTCCAGAATTGTATGTCAGAGAGCAATTAACTTTTAAAGTTTGCAGCATGTGGTGCCTCTCTATTTTTTTTTTTTTTTTTTTGGAGAGGATGGGTTTAGGATGGAGGGGAAAACGTAAACGTCTACATTTAGTGCAGTGCCCGGCACATTATTACACCAGTGTACTAGAAACATATAATGCCTTCCGATTGGGCTGCAGTTTCACAGTAATTGACCAGTCAGGCTCATGCAAATTCACAGCAAATGGCTTCATTTCATGTACTGATGAGTCAAAGGCATGTGCAAGCGTGTTTGTGATGGCTCACCCAAATTTCTTGAAGAGAAAAAAGAAGAAGAAAAGAAATAAAACCTTTACATAAGTTTCACTTTTTCATTAATCAGCCTCAGGTGTTTTAAGGGCCCCCTGTAAAAATTGTGAAAAATGTTCACCAGCTGTTTTATAGATGTGTGGGTTCTGCTGCTGCACATTTAGTTTATATGCACAGTCACACAATCGGCCAGCTAAGCACATTTTTTTTATTTTTTAATTAATAGGACAGGGGCTACATGCAGAGACTAAACCACAGCCTCTGTCTCCGTGGGGCCAGTTGTTTCTCAGGAGCCAAGGTTTTGTTAAAACTTGCTGTGACTTTTTTTTCCACCAGAAATATTTGTGGCACCATTTAATATGCAAGCAGCAAAGCTATTTGGGGAACATGCCAACAAGTAGCCAGAGGGGGGAGGAAAAAAAAAGAAAGAATTGGAAATAATTTGGTATCTTTGCAATGTCAGAAATGCTCATGCTCATCAGCCCCTGAGGTTTGCTGTATTGTTATGCTGCTCGTAAAGTGCAGTTTTCCATGTCCCAGAAATGTGTTATTGCTGTGAAGCTGTAAAAATATTCACAGGGAGTAATTAGCAATTTGTGGAGCATGGCTTCCCTGACACACACTCATACCGTTCATACAGTAGTACAATAGCTGAACCCTTATGAGGAGTGCAATAGAGCCTTTTTCCTTTGCTGTCTTGGTAGTTTTGGTTTGCACATGCTTATGGGCTGCCCAGGGCTCGGTGTTCGTACCTCTTAACCTTTTTCGCTTGTTTGTGTGTGTGTGCTCTTATTCTTTAGTGGGAGGTTGTCCAGAGGACTCTAAATGGCTCTCAGTTCTACACGTACTCCATCTGCAACGTGGAGGAGCGTGAGCAGGACAACTGGCTGCGCACCACCTTCATCCAGCGGCATCCATTGGCCTCGCGGGTTTTTGTGGAACTTAAGTTTATCGTACGCGACTGCAACTCTTTCGACGGAGCCTCGTTAGTATGCAAGGAAACCTTCAACCTCTATACGTCTGAATCGGATGCAGATGTGGGCACCACCTTCCGCAAGAGCCAGTTTAAGAAGGTGGCCACCATAGCTCCGGATGAGATCACCGGCAAAAATGAAATGCACATCAACACAGAGACGCGAGTGGTGGACGGGCTGTCTCGAAAAGGTTTCTACTTGGCCTTTCAAGACATCGGAGCCTGCATCGCTCTTCTCTCCGTCAGGGTCTTCTACAAAACCTGCCCGGGCACCGTACAGAATCTCGCCACGTTCCCTGAGACGGTGGCCGGAGGTGAGAACCAGCCACTTACGAAAGTGAGCGGGGTATGCGTGGATAACGCAGCCAGTGAGGAGTCACCTCGCATCTACTGCACCGAGGAAGGGAAGTGGGCGGTGCAGGTCGGACAGTGCCAGTGCAAACCGGGCTACGAAGAGGTCAAAGACGCATGTCAAGGTGAGCACATGCGATTGAGTCTCTGGAATTCTCAAAGTCTTTCTGTCTACAGGCGCTTCGTCTGGGTGTAAACCAGGATTTGCTTCCCAGGAGAGTGTGCTTTTTAAAGCACCCATCCAGCATTAGTCACTATTTACCTTTATTTTAATTGCCACGGGGTGTAAAACAGGCCTGGATGGCAGAGTGTGGATCTTCATGATGGGTATTATTATTGTAACTCAGTGGAATTCTGCCTTTGGCTAACATGGTTCTTTTTTTGCAATGGAAGGAATGTTGAGGCCTACTTGTACATGCCCTGGCATTATCCCTGACCTTGAACTGATACCTGTAAAATTAGGAAAAGTGTTTTTGGGTTTCACTATGACTAACATGTGTAGTTCTAAGGAAAGAGTCATGTGAAGCACTTTAAAGCCTTTGTGATATGGAGGCTTAAGTTGGGAGAAGAGGTTTCGAGTCAGGTTGTACTTGACGTATTCATTTTTCATCGCTGGTGAATCTCATTTGGTAACAAAAAATATTTGAAAACATATCTTTTAAATAAAGAAACCTTTGGGTTGGAGTCACGCTCAGCTTTCAAATCACATATTTTAAAGTCTTGCTCAAGCACATGGCCCTTTCATGGTTCAGGGCTTACAGCATGTTGCATCAGGTTGATTTCCTGCCACCTCATTATCACCTGCTCTTGTTATCTTTTGAGTGTGATATGTCGTCCAGTGATACATCTGTCCCTTTGCCTTTGTAGTTGTGGTGCAGTTGTGCCTAAAGTCCTGCAAAAGAAGGGTTTTATTATTGCGGTGAGGGCTGTCAGAGTGACTGAAAGTGATCAAAGAAGCTGGGAGGCTACTGTACTGTGATGGATTAGCATCTTTAAAGATGGTTTGGGGAGGGGGGGGGGAAGTGGGAGGCGGCAGGAGGAAGCTTTTTGAGCCTCACTCACTTTGTTCATATAGAGCGTCACAGAGTGCTGAAGCCCTCCTCTTATGTGTGAACGGGGAAGTTGGCTGCATGTCGCCCTGTCTGCATCCATGTCTTGATCCTCCTCCCTCTGTTGTCACAGATTTACTGAGCTTCCACTGTGGGGTGTGTGTGTGTCTGACTTGAGCAGTGTATATGAACATATTGCACAGCCCGGCATGCAAGGACCTGTTCAGATCCGTTTCCATAACTGAACACCTGAAGACTCGGGAGCCTCATTCTCTGCTGCTCGTGACACTTGCTCGTACCCACCCACATGCCTGACCTGAATCACTCGTATACGGGTATGAATACCTCTAATAGACATCTGAAAGACATTTTGGGGGGCAGCGGTTGTAAATCCACCTGTGGCTCTGTAACAGATCTACTTTCCCATTTAGTTCCCCCACCAGTGGCAAAGAGCTGTTTTAAAAGCGATTACGTTTTCTGTCAGTAGATCATTTTTAGCTGCAGGAAAGTGGCAGGTAAGATGATTAGGGAGGAGAAGCAGGAAGGAATGAGCGAGAGAGAGGGGTCATGCAAAAGCGAGAAGCTGTGTTTAGAGGAGGGGGCGTGATTTTTTTTTTTTTATTTTTTTTATTTTTTAAATGGAGAGAGGAGAGGAATGTAAAGGTAGGAGAACAATGGAGTGCTGTGTTTCCCACTGCATGGCCGGTGGAGCACACCTCCACCTCCTCTCCCTCGTGGTTGATACATTCCTGATCGGTTTGCTGAGGAGGAGCCTTCCAGCATTACTCCAGACCTGTGGAATTCCCAGGAGGGGGAAGAGCAGCTCCGGGTCGAGCCCTCACATAAAGATGACTAAACAAAGAACCCCCCCCCCAGGGGGAAAAAAACTACCAGGATGAAGTTAAATGAGAGGCCTAAGATGCATGAGGGCAGTTGCAGATGAAGGTGGAAATGAATCACAGAGCTGCAGTGTGGGCCAAGATGAATGGTTCAGAGAGCTTAAAGTGGAATATCCTACCGACGCACAGTTAATCATTCTCCCCGCTTCTTTCCTGTGTGGAGCGCTGTTACGGGAGAAACCACAAAACTTCAATTGTGGCGCTTTTTCGTACTTGGGTTGAAAGTTTCCATGTTCGGCGATGTGTTCACTCACTTTTATGACTCCTCGCTCTTCCCGTGGGACCTATTAAATAGAAACCTGTGACTTCATCTGGTTTTTGTCTCCCGTCTCTTCATCACAGCTCCTCACTGTGGTACTTTTTTGGCTTGGAGATCACTCTCTGTCAAACTGTACCGCAGGGATCTTTTTCCCCCTTTTCTTTTCTCTCCCCCCCCCCCCCCTTTTTTTAAACCTCTGAGTTTTTGTTGTTGTTGTTTTTTCTTTTTTCTATTTGGTGTGTGGCGCTGTTCTCTTGGTGGCCGTCGATGCTCATCGTAACGACAGAACCGAGCAAACAGACCCTGAAGATAAAACGCATCGCTTCCTGCACTGCACTGAGTGTTTAGAGCAGTTATTGTAAACGTTTTTATGAACTGGTTGTAAATCATATGAGTCAGCAAGGCTGACAAGACGGGTTTTTTTGGGGGGGTGGTTTTTAAAATTGGGACACTTTTAGATACTTTACAAGTGTATATTTTGTAAAAAAAAAAATAAAAAATAAAATCTTTTTACATTTTTTTTAAATTAAGCTTTTTATTTAATACTTAAAAATTTTCAAAAAAATTGTATTTAAAAACCCACTTAATCTAAACTGTAAATAGAGCACCGAGGAAGCTTTCTTTGATTGTTTCCCTTCACCATCTGCTATGGATCAGGATGCTGTGGAAATAAACATGCTGTGGGGGGAAAAAAATCACAACTTTCTTTCAATTACCTGGTCAGTCTTTTAAACCTCAACACTTTCCCCTTGTGACTCACTTTTGACACTGACAGTTTTCCTCTGCAGCCGATCACGCCCTTCCTTACCCACAGTCCTCCCTGGCACAATGCAATGGCACACCCGTTGCACCTCCTCAAAGGATCACAGCTGGTCCTCTGGTTTTTGTGTCTAAGTGCCCTGGTCCACACCTCCTCGGTCGCTCTAAAGCCTCAACAAATAAGGCCTAATCCCATATTATGGTTTACAGAAGACGCTATAGAAAAAGACACGCAGTGTGGAATATTTGGACTGCTGAGGGCACTTTCGGTGGAACAACTGTTTCCCCGAGTTCCAGTAAAGTTCCGACTCCTCTCTCCACAAAGGTTCCAGTAAACCATTTTCTCCCCCCTCCTGATGTCTGTGTCCGTGTTTCCGAGCTCGTCCTCAGCTGATGTAACAAACAGTTGGTGACTGTTGTAATTGTGACTGCATGCTGTGGTGAGTGATTTGTATGGGTAGTAATTGACTTGGGTGTGTTTAGTCTTTTTAAGCAGAGTAACTACTGGTTCTGCTTGCTTTTTTGCCTTTGTGCAATCTCTCTTTTTGCCGTCCTCTGCCCCCTCTCTCCCAAAATCCTCCCTGTCCCTGAAGAGTCTTTCTATTTTAGCCTCAATTTTCCGCCCTCTCATCTCGTATTTATTTAATAGTTTCTTATCTCAGCGGATTATTTGCATCGTCATTTTATTGCAATTTACTCCCGAAACGCGCTCTGTTGCAGAAGCTGCCCCAAGTACAATAAACTTGCAGACAAAGTCTTTCCTCCACGTCTTGTGTTCATGTCTCCTGTGAAATCACTGAGTGGCTGTTATTACTGGCCGGGGTTCAGGTCATGAATATGACACCAATAGAGTTTAAACATCCCGTTTCACACGGCTATGATGGGACTATTTAGACTGTGTACAATTCTCATCTCAGCCCTTGATAAATACATTTCTCCGCAAGTGGCTCGTAAAGATAAATAGAAGCTAAATTAGAACAAGTCTGCCAATGGGAGAGTTTTTAGTGGACGGGGAGAGGAAAAAACAACTGGCTTCATGTAATGGTTAAGCCATAAACATTTGATGGAAGTAAATTATTTAAAAACAAAATACTTGATCTAGCATTTGCAATCTAAAATGTCAGAGATCGACACTTCAGTAGATGTAAATCTTTTAATCTGGTTGCGCTGAGAGCCAGCTGGTTCCTCATGGTGACTGCAGACTTATTAAAACAAAGGTGTTGTGCAATTTCACTCAATCTGATGGTGACTGTGCAAAGACGTGAACACGGCACCACTCCTCAAGATGACAGGGATTTCATTTAGCTGGCTTAAAGTGGATTTTACACAATGGAATCATCTCACTCCTGCAGGATAATCCCCACACTGAAATTTTCTGCTCTACCAAACTCCTTTAACCTTTGATCCCTGTGGCTGATCTCCAAAATAGGGGAAAAAAGGGGGGGAAATTGCTTAAGTCACAAACTCGTTGGACAATGCTGTTCATTTAGATGCACAGTCTAGATATAACCTTGGCTATAAACCCACTGCGATTACACTGATTTACTTTGGATTTCTCAGATCTTACGCCAAGCTAACGTCTGCCTAGCGGGCTGAACTTGAGTGAGCTGGTTAGGTAATGGGGGTGGGGGTGGACTTTCAAGTGGTGTCATGCACAGTCTTGTTGGGCCACGCTTTTAGTGAGCAGAACACTGGCAGTTAATTCAAACAAGATGACAGAAAATGTAGCACAAGTTTTTAATGTGGACTGCAGCTAATCATAGTACTGTGGTTTAAAAAGTGTGACTGGTGTTGCGGTCGAGCCGTGGGGCACTTCATGATTTTATTTAAAAAAAAATGTATATACTTAAAAAAAAAAAAAAAAAAAAAATCTGTGGTGAATACCTAACCCTACAGTGGCCCTGAGAGGTCAAACCAATTGCAACTCAAGAAAACACCAGCAAATAGAAAAACACAATGGAAGTTAAATAAAACTCAACAGTGTTTTTGCGGAGACATTAACGTGACAGAACAGTTGCGTCTAACCTTGTGAGGGCGAAAAAGTTGCAGGTAATGCATGTTTTAATTCATATAATGCCGTAGATGCATGTTTGCTATTAGCCATTTCCTGTTAGCTTACTTCCACAGCTGTTCCATCACATTATTTTCTCCCCCTAAAATTTGGGAGTTTTTCTGCACAGCCTTTTTTCTATTTCCGTTGAGTTTTATTCAACTTCCGTTGTATTTTGTGTACTTTGTGCAGCTTTTTTTTTTTTTCTTGGTTGGTCTTTTCTTAATTTGCAGTGTGTTTGAACTCTCAAGGCCAGCATACAGTACTAACCACTTAAAACACTTGCTGAAAATTCAGTGAGTTCTAATGATTTTAATTGTAGGCAGACCTCCTGCCTCCGAAACATTTAGAAGATGTGCACTGTAACAATATGGCAGCCACATTAAGGTTTAGCTAGGCGAAAAATGCAGTTGTAGTCACTTGAGCTGCAGAATTAAAGACCAAAGTCTCTCACATTGTCCAAGTTAAATGAAGGAGTTAGTAGGCAGTGGACCAAACAACTGTGAGGCACATGAGGGGGAAGCCCACTTTTTGAAACCTAAAAAATGTATAGCTTTGCATCTACAGTGTAATTAGCACAAATGGTTTCCATGCGTATTTTATTATTTATAATTAAATAATTATATGAACATTGAGGCACTGAGAACAGTGCTAGTTTTTGGATGTTCAGCAATCCTCATGTCATGGAAAACCAAAACAATGAGTGAAAAACGTGGGGGGGGAAAAAGGTTCTTTTGAACTAACGGGAAGTGTTTACTTTTCGTGTTCGTCATGACAAACAAGTGTTTTTGATTTACACGTAGTGCTGTGAATGTATTTTTAAAAAATTGATTAGTGCAGCTTTAATCGGAGTCCTCAACATTCTGACCAACACAACCAGTTTGTTTTTGCAGTCGCCTTATTTAGTTTCCAAATGTCCCTTGGCCCAAACAACTGACCCTTAGCAATTTTTAGCTTTTTAGTGTGCGTGTTGGTTGTGGTGGGGAAGTTGGGACATATTTCCTCTTGCTGACATTCCTGAGCCTGCAGGCTGTGTGTGTGTGTATGTGAAGCGCATTGTATTGTACTGCTGGTGTGTGAGGTCAGCACTTTCCTTCCCCCATGTCAGTCAGTCACCCCCACCTCCCCCAAGCACAACACACCACCCACCCACCCTTCACTGCTAACAGGACGAGCCCACAGCGGAAACCGGAGGTCACCTAATCCCTTGGTGACTCCCCAACCCGTTGGCTCAGGGCTTTCCATTGTCGGTCG
Organism: Aulonocara sp. 'chitande type north' Nkhata Bay; assembly: GCF_057382095.1. Classification (NCBI taxonomy): domain Eukaryota; kingdom Metazoa; phylum Chordata; class Actinopteri; order Cichliformes; family Cichlidae; genus Aulonocara; species Aulonocara sp. 'chitande type north' Nkhata Bay. The sequence goes on from NC_141363.1 coordinate 10,555,259, forward strand.
ATGCCGAGCGGCCTTGCTCAGCCGCTTTCCATTTCGTTGTCCTCCCTGATAACCTTTATTGTTTATTGGTGCATTTCGGTCTCATTTTGGCCACTTCCCCTAGCCAGGAAGCAGACAGTGATCAGCATCCAGCGTGTTACCTGTTGGCTTGTTGTGGTGTAGTAAAACGGGTGTCGCGTTTGCCACCTGGTCATCTGGCTCTACCAAGCAGCTTTGCGGAAAACCACTGGAAGCTGTCTCTGTTGGCTCACCTCAACCAGTACTGGTTTCTTCGATGCATCTGCAAAACCTTAGAAACGCTGAGCACATTTCGTGTCTGCTTGACTCGACCTTTCTCTCCCAGTTTTCCTCCTCCTGTCAGTGAATCTGGGTGGACAAAGGGAGTGAGAGGCGAAAGCAGATCGGGGAATTTATTGTGTTTGTTAGCAACCCCAGATGAAAGCCTGAGAGCAATTGTAAAACAGATGTAATGCCCTTACAGCTGCTCCATTGGTCAGCTAATCCCTTTGACTAATGCTTCTCTACCCACCCACCCCCAACATGCACACATGCACACTCTGCTCTCAGCCCTTACACCTTTACTGCCTTCTGCTGCTCTCCCCTCCTTTACCTCAGTGACCCCCCACCCCAGCTCATATTACCATTTCACCTCCTTCAACACAGACCCCCATTGTTCCACTACCTCCGAGTACCCCAAAATGCTAATGGCGTGTTGTCACCCTACATACAAACAAAATGACATGACATATTGCAATTACAGGTTTGTCCCAAGGTGGAGAAAACCAGGGGGATGGGGAGTGTAATAAGAAGACAAGGGTACAGGCAAATGCCTTTAGTTATACTCGGGGAGCCATTCTGATTAAGATCTAGACATTGCATTTCTTGGTTGGTATTATTTTTGCAAGATGTTTTTTCTTTTCTGTTCACTGGCTGTAGTTCTGAATTTATCCTTTCTGTCTCCCTCCTCCTCACTGCGAGCATGTGTTTGTTTTACTTGGCCACTGACTCCCTGTAAGCCATGCACAGTTTAACTCACAATTGCCCTGAGGCAGACATGACCTTACTGCCTTTAAAAAGCCCTGCACTGGCTTCAATTGTTGGGGGACCAGGGGGGTTTCCCCTTACCATGTGCTGCCCGAGTCCTGAGGGCCGATTCCTGTTGTTGAGCCACCATGTTACCCATTCATCCATCTTTCCGACCGTGCATTCATCATTTCGGCGCCTCCATCCATCTTAACTTCAGCTGACAAGCCTTATGGGGTGGCCATCGGAGGCTCCCACTCCAGAGCCACTCAGGCTCCCAGCAATGTAGCGGGCCCCTGCACTCACTCTCAATAAACAAACACAGAGCCACTCGAGGCACACGGGGCCTCTCAAATGACAAACAGTTCCTTTCTTTGTAGCTACAGGGAGGGGAAAAATGGCCAGTCTAACTTTGTGAAATGTTTCAACTCTGAAGAAGCTGGCTGAGAGACATTTGTATACACGATCATTCATCTAAGGAGCCCCCCCTCTCTTTGTGGGTTTAGTGCCTCTGTTCGTGTTGGGTCAACACATTCTGGCTTCCTTTTGGGTTATTATTCTGTCTCAGGTCTCTGGTAGCCACAGCGGCAGTTCTTCTCCTGGTCACGCTCCCCTTATGCTTCCATGCTTTGATTGGCTGCTTTAGGAAGGAAGTCTGCGTCAGTCTCACACTTCCTGTTTCCTGTTGTGTCCAGCAACAATCCAAAGCCCCTCTCTCCACCTTCTCCGTGGAACAAGGAAGTTGTCTTTCACCGGACTTTTCTCCTTTGTCGAGGAATCCTCTCATCAAATACCTCAGCAGAGAATCATCTACTTTCATTTACCGTCAGTGACTCAAATGTTCATGATACACAAACTCCTTGACCTTTTTTTGTTACAGCGGAGACCTGGGCCGAAAATGAATCTGCTCTCAAGGCGCTCTGGTACAGGCCTCCTGTTGGGTGGTGTGCGCTGGAATGCATCTTGATTATAGAGGGGACTCGCAGAGTAAGGCCATCATCTCCGCAGGCCTGACCACGATGCATTGCAGCCGGCACTGTAGCGCCAAAAAGAGGCTAGTCCTCCTCTTTTCAGTTGCCATGTGGCATTCCGGCTATTCCCATCTGCAGCGCTTGGTTGTTTGTATGTTTTCTTTTTTTTCTTCTTTCAGCACTTGAATGGCATGGCATTCTCTTTGCCTGTTGGTCAGCGGTGAATAGCAATGTTAATGGGTTAGCTGGGAGGCTTTTTAGAGGCGACCGGGAGGAGAGAAAGGAGAGGAGGAAGGAATTTGGGGATTACGAGGAGGAGAGGTAGGGGTATGAATCGGGGTTTGAGGCAGCAGCTGTTCCCCCTTCTCAATGAGCGAGTTCACCCATCCCCGTCTCCTTTCTTTCTCCCCTCTTTTCTTCAGTCCTCAGCAGGATACAGTATTTCTTCTGTCCCCTTCACACCACCTCTCTCCTGCCTCTCCTGTCCTCTTGCCTCGTCTGCGTTAATGAGTAGCAGTAGCTGTTGGTGAAACAGCTGGCTGAGACAGAAACGAGGCGCTGTCTTGAGGGAGGATTGAGTAACGCGTAAGCCTGTTGGCCAAACTTAAAAAACAAAACAAAACAAAATACCTCAAGCTGAGCTTTTTCTGTCTTCTAATCCTTATATAACACACACACCCGTTCACAGCAGCGCAGCTCCCAACCCGCAAAGATCGAGGAAAAAAAACAAGCGAAGCTGGAGTGAAATGTACGGTTTATTGAGGAAATCCCCTTGATGTATCTTAAACAGAGCCACAGCCATGTGCTGTCTGTGTGTGTGTGTGTGGGCACTTGTAGGTTGCAGATAAACTTTGACTCATTTCGACCTCAGTGAAAGAATTCTGCGTGAATCTGATTTTTATCGTCATCCTCGGCTCTCCTTTATAAGTCGCCCCTGTTGGAACACATACATTTTGCCTTTGATTTGAATGTTTTGTTGCTTTTCCTCTGTCAGCGGCGTTAACCACAGTCTTTGAATATCATGAAAGGTTCTTACATTGTCTGATCTCTATTTCTAGCACCTCTTTTGAATTTTTTTTTTATCACTTGAACCTTTACAAGTGAGAAAATGTAAAGGTCTGTCATTACTCATTAGCTATTTACTCCAGAAATACAACTTGGAACAAAGGCAGAGATGTCTTATTTTGTGTTTCTGTGTGTGTGCGTGTGTGTGTGCGTGCGTGTGTGTGTGTGTGTGTGTAGTTGAACTGACTTAGCAGAGGGATGTGAACAGGTGACAGGCAGTAGACATAATCCCTGTTCTGATGTCAGCTTGTCCCATGTGTCCAAGGCTGTGCTTTGCATACATGTATGTGTTTTCTGTGCATGTGTTCGGTGCACACATGAATGCGTGTGTGGATGAATGTGCAACGGCGTGAGGACACGAGCGGCAGCAGGCGTTGGAATGCTCTCGCGGAGTTAATGGGGAGCCATCTCGTTTTCACTCCCCTTTATGGCACGCTCTCTCTGAGATTTCACACCACATTAAGTTCGTATTTCACCGCGGCTACGCACAGCTGGACCCCTACCTGCGTCTCTTTATTCAGAGTTGGACGTGTGAAATCGGGTGTCATCTTATCTGAGCGATACAGTTTCAAAGATCTGCATGTGGTTCTGTAAAAGGAAAAAAAAATAGAGATGATGGATTGTCAGGCGCACGCGGATGCAGTTTTGGGCTGATTCTTGGTGTTTTTAATGAAAGCTGTTGCTTCCATTCCTCTCTCCCGTTGCAGCACTGACAACCTAAGTATCGTCAAATGTGGCATAACTGGTTGTGCTTTGAGAGACGGTGAGAAGCCAACAGTGGAGTGAGGGAGGAGGCGTTAGTAGTTGAAGAAGTAAAGGGCAGGAGTGCAGGCTGGGTTGGGCTCATCTGAGTATTTTAATAAGTAGAGCCAGCACCATGCAAACTCTTGCACATGTTTTCCCTACAAAATATCTTTCACTTGGAGGTGGCTGAGGCTGAGGAGGTAGAACAGGCCATCTGCTAATTGGAAGGTTTGATCAATCCCTGTCTGCAACCAGCCAATTACTGAGCCCTGTATAAATGTGACTTTTAGTCTTGACATGTCAACTTAGCCTGATTGTGTTGCACATGAGGTCAAAAGTTCACAGCATTGCTGCTCTATTGACGGGTGTAGAAAGGTCTGGAGAAACTAGCTTTGCATTGTCATTTGGGATGCTGCCTGAAGTCATTTGTTGTTCTGCTGCTTATGCAAATGTCGTCTTTGTCTCTGCAGAATGTCGGCCTGGCTCTTTCAAAGCGGAGGCATCGAGTGACGCGTGCGAGCCATGTCCTGCCAACACCGATACGCTGGAACATGGTGCTGTGCTTTGTCCCTGCAAGGATGGCTTCTTCCGGGCCCCAACCGACCCCACTACTGGACCCTGCTCAGGTGAGACCCGTGGAAGGAAAAAAAGAAACATTTGAAATGAGGATGTGTTTGCTACTCAGCCAGTGCAACCAGTGCCATTTCCACACGTGACCTTTCCAGTGTGTAATCAAAACAGACATTTTAAAAGTGACTGTGAATCCTTCAGGATGTGCAGGGGTGTGTTTATGGTTTTGAACTGGCAGCATGACTTTCAGCTGACACCGGACATGTTTAAAAGTTATTTTTATCAAACTTCTAAAAAAAAAAGAAGTATATTTCCAGTCATAGCTGAAAAAAAAAATCCCACACATCTGGCATCGTGTGCTTCTCTTCTTCGTTGCTCTTAATGCTGCGTGCATTTCAAACCTGTGCTCACCAGGCCCCCCCTCTGCACCACGAGATCTTTCGGCTGTCCGTCAGCCCTCCGTGGGAAGACTCATCCTCTCCTGGACCCCCCCTGAAGACACCGGAGGTCGTAATGACATCACCTACAGCGTGGAATGCCAGCGCTGCGATGGGGTTGTGTGTCAGCCCTGTGGGGAGAGAGTTCGCTATGAGCCGGGGAGCACGAAGCTGACTGAGGCCAGGGTGTCAGTGAGCGAGCTGGAAGCTCACCTCAACTACACCTTCATCGTGCAGGCGCACAGCGGCGTGTCGCAGTTGGCTAGTGAGGCTCAGCGGCCAGCATCCAGGAGCAATGTCACTATATTTCTGCACTACACAGGTGAGCACAGCTGATATGAAGCAGCAGTGTGGGGCTATCTGTGAGGTAGCGACAACTCCACAGGTTGAAAGATGAACTGTCGGATTTCAGCTCTAAAGTCTATTATTTTATCTATTGTTTCTTATATCCTCTCAGCTTTTCACATCACAAAAAACCCCTAATATTCTCTACCCTCTCCTTAGATCCCCCCCAAATTACCACAATGCGACTGGTGGGACGGACCTCCACCAGCCTGGCTCTTTCCTGGGATGTATCCCCTCGACCACGTGCCCAGCTTCACGTCCGGTATAAACTAACTTACCACAAGAAGGTGAGCATCTTTTGTTTTTCTCACCAGGAATGCCCTGAAATCAAACTTTGTCTTATGTATCATTTTGGTTTTGTGTCAGTGTATGTGTGTTTCGCATGTTGTTTAAATAACAGATCCACTGGATCTATTTTGAATATTCATAATTATATCACGAGGCATAAATTTTCAAAATCAGACATCGCCGTTTTGGCCATAAGCTTAAGCCACTAATATAAATGGCTGCAGGATCACGTCTTCTGCAGTAACACTGGCTGCTTAGATCACATTTCTTCCTCTGCCTCCCAGGATGACAACCTTGATAAGACTACCTACACCGTGCTCACGCTCGACAAGAACTCTGCGCAAATCAAAGATCTGGCCCCGGGTACGGCCTACCTGTTCATTGTGCAGGCCCTCGGCAGCGATGACAACTCCGAAGGCTCCAGAATGGAGGAGCATTTCGAGACCTTGACTGAAGGTACTTAGCAGAATCCCTCTACAAGTTTCACTAGTTTCATGCAGATGTGTGCGTCTAACCTTGTTTTCTCTTCCAGGAAGCCCGTCTCAGAACTACACTGTCTTATTAGTGGCGGCAATTGGGGTGGCGATGATGCTGATCGTAGTGTTCGCGTTCCTTTTCTTCCACAGACGGTCAGTAAACGTCCCGCTCTGCTTCCCTTCCCTCCACTCTCTGTCTGCTAATCGGTCAGAATAAGTCCTCCTCCACCAGCTTCCTCCCTCATTCTTCTGCTTTTCCTTTTTGAGGGGCCTCCAAATGGCCCCCGCATTCATCTCTCCTCACCTCTCACTTTTTCCCTTCCTTTAGCCAGCTTTCTCTTTCTATTTATCTGGATTTGTGTCCCAGCATTCACTGGCGAGGAATTTGCGTTGAATGTGCCTTGTCATTGCTCAATGGTGATATTCTAGTGAGTGTTGGGGGGGTAGTGGGGGGGCCCTTGAAAGGAAATTTGCCCAGAGTGGTACATTGTTGGTGATAAGAGGGGCTTGGTTCTTTCTGCACCAGGCCACGGGTACTTTGTCAAAGGTGACCTGGGTCTCTGCTGTAGCAGATTGTACTGTAGCCCGCCTGTCTACCTCCCTCCCTCCCCTCCTGCTCGTCTGTCTTTCAGTCTTTAAATCAGCTTTGCAAACACAGCCTATCGACAGCCGCTATCAAAGGGCCACTTCTTTCTGAATGGATGCATTGCAGCAGTGAAAGCCTTAGAGCAAAAGAAAAATTGCTACAAAGGTTGCCATGTGCTCTTGATGTTAAAGGAAGGAAATAATAAAGAGATAAAGTAGGGCATTAATTTGCAGATGGATTTTTAAAAATTTATTTATTCCTTTTTTTTTTGTTTTGTTTTTAGAAAAAGGAACTCTCACACCAGGCAAGGACCAGAGGACACGTACTTCTCCACCCCAGGTAAAATTAAATAAAATTCTCCCACCTTTCTGTCTCATTTCAATGAATTGACTTGATTTATTTGTCGACCTACAATAACAGTGTTTGTTGTTGTTGTTGTCTCTTCCTTTGGTTGACAGAACAATTGAAGCCTCTGAAAACCTACGTGGATCCACACACATACGAGGACCCCAACGTGGCCGTCCTCAAGTTTGCCACCGAAATCCACCCCAGCCACATAACCAAACAGAAAGTCATCGGAGCTGGTGAGTGACAGCCCTGCTGAGACAGTCTGTTGTGGGTCTTAGCTCTGAGACGTTGAAAGATTTTTCCAATCCCCCAAATTCGCTGTTTAGCAGGGTGACTGACGGTGGTTACTTCAGTGAGATTAACATCCGTCAGGCTCGCACAACAAGTTGAGACATTTTATTGTCTTGGCTGTGGCACCTTTTTTGTCGTGGCTCAAGTTGACAGCACACTTACACAAAAAAGGAACTGTTGCAAGAACGGTGTTTTGGAACGATATCAGAGCACCTTCCTGAGCGCTGTCGGCTTTTTTTTTTTTTTCTTTCCATTTTCTGCCCCACATGATGATACGTTTACTCAACTGCGACAAACTTTTACCCTGTAAGCAAACGGTCTTTTCCAACACCCGCTTCCCACGACCGCGTGCCCCCCACCCGTTCTCCTCTCGTGACAGCTAATTCCCATGCCCACCCCCCACCACCACCCTGAACTACAGGCTAATAAAACAACAACAGAGAATCAGGCTCTGAGAACACACCTCTATGAGAGAGCCCCGGGCAAAACAGCCGCGCAGACGTCCTCATTTTCAATCTGTAGCACAGCCAAACCCCTGTGGGTAAACTCTTGAGATGTATCAGATGCATGTTCCAATATTGGGCATCTAGTTTTCAACTCAAGTGTCTGAGTGATGGTGTTTTTTCTCTTTTTGTTGCAGGGGAGTTTGGTGAGGTGTACCGCGGTATTCTGAAAGCGCCGGGGAGGAAAGAGGTGGCAGTGGCTATCAAGACACTGAAGCCTGGCTACACCGAGAAACAGAGGCAGGACTTTCTGAGCGAGGCCTCCATCATGGGCCAGTTCTCCCACCAGAACATCATTCGCCTAGAGGGAGTGGTTACCAAATGTAAGGGTTTCTGTGAGTTTGGCCGCTTCTTTTCTAAGTTTTATATGTTTCAGTTGTTTTGGTGCAATGGAAAGATGTGTAATTTATTATTCTTGGTGGCTTCTTTGTGCAGTTAAACACGCCATGATCGTAACTGAATACATGGAGAATGGAGCTCTGGATAGGTACCTTAGGGTAAGTCCACAACATACAGTTTTTACTAATGCAACTATCTCTGTGAGTATAGCCACAAAGAAGCTGTTAAAAACACAAGAACGAGCTCTGAAGTTCAGAGTTTGATCCTTTTTCTTTTTTGTTTTTTAAGTTATTATAATAACTGTTTTGTTTCTTACACCAGGACCATGATGGTGAGATTTCTTCCTTCCAGCTGGTGGGCATGCTGCGTGGCATCGCTGCAGGCATGAAGTACCTCTCTGACATGAGCTACGTCCACCGAGACCTGGCTGCCCGCAACATCCTCGTCAACAACAACATGGAGTGCAAAGTGTCTGACTTCGGCCTGTCCCGGGTGCTGGAGGACGATCCTGAGGGGACGTACACCACAAGTGTGAGTAGATGTGGGCCTTCCTGAGAGCTTTTCTCCAGCCAGAATCATCTTACCACGTTTTAAAGATCTGTTTCTTACCGTTTTTTAACATTTTTTTCTCACATAGGGAGGTAAAATTCCGATTCGCTGGACAGCTCCAGAGGCAATAGCATACAGGAAGTTCACCTCGGCTAGTGACGTGTGGAGTTTTGGCATAGTCATGTGGGAAGTTATGGCTTTTGGAGAAAGACCTTACTGGGACATGAGCAACCACGAGGTATGTGCCAGACAAGCAAACTTCATAGAATTAAAAAAAAAAAAGACCACAAAGTTTGAAGAACCCTGTCATTTTAAAGAGAAAAAACAAACAAAAAAAGGGCTAATGAGATCAACTGTTTCCAGGTGATGAAGGCCATCAATGAAGCTTTCAGGCTCCCGGCACCTATGGACTGTCCCTCAGCCGTTTATCAGTTGATGCTGCAGTGCTGGCTCCAGGATCGCGCCAAGAGGCCACGTTTCGGAGACATAGTGAGCCTGCTGGACAAGCTGCTGCGCAGCCCAGAGTCCCTGAAGACCATTGCAGACTTTGACCCACGGTAAGATTTATTTAAACACTAGGCAGAAGGCTTATAGTGCATATTTTTCTAGTGCTGACTCTACAGTGGCTGCCACTATCAGCAACCAGTTCTTGGAAAGAGCCCTTTAACCAAAACATTTGGCAATACAATAATAATATAAATTACTTTTTTTCCCTCCTTCTGTCTCATTTATGTAAACGTCCTTTGAGCTCTTTCAGCTTCCCTTCTGCTAGATGTTAGGACGGAGCCATGCGATGTGCATTGAAGACTATGCACATCATTATTAACAAGTCTGTCAGGGAAATGACTCAGTTTATTTAATAAATCAAGGCTTTTTTTTTTTTTAAACAGTTTGACTGACGTCTGACTGGACTTTTGTCACAGGAGTTTTAAAACGTGACTAATTTGACTCGACGCTCAGCTCAGAGTTGGCCGTCTGACTTCAGACTCAACCTTTCCTAGCTTCAAAGGAGAGCTTTAGGCAGCAGCTCAACCATTAAGTTTAATTTTACAAAATTGCAGGATGTTTAGGGTCAACTGGGGCAGTGGCAGTGTTAAGATGTTATACTTAAAAACATCAGGACACACTGACACCTTTGCTGCTGGGCTAATGGAAGAATTATGCGTGCTAAAGATTTTTTTTGTTGTTTTTCGTTCTTTTGTTTTTGATGTTTTTTGTGTGTGAGAATACATACTTTCACCTTTGTGAAAACGCATTAGAGCCAGAAACGGTGAGAAAGGACAAAGGATGCCACGCTATCTTTCGCCCCAACTCCTCCGACTGGTTTTTATCACTGGTTTCCTGCACAGTAATTGCAGTTCAGTCATCAGCCTTTGTTGTGGGGAAAGCCTGCTGATTATTATCATTTGGATCCATTTTACTTTACCAGCGTATCCATCCGCTTGCCAAGCACCAGCGGCTCAGATGGCTCTCCCTTCAGGTCGGTGTCTGAATGGCTGGAGTCCATCAAGATGAGCCAGTACAGCGAGAACTTCACCTGCGCCGGGATTGTCACCATGGAACAAGTCCTGCAGATGAAAACTGAGTAAGTGTGACATGATATTAAAGTAGCAGTTATCTTATTTGCTCACAGGTTTTAAGATTGTAGATCCAAAAGTTGCACACTTGTTTTTCCTCCCAGCCCCTGACGGACTTCTCTCGGGCAGTTCATGTATCTGTTTTCCCAAAGATGTTAAGTTTTAACAGCCAGCAAAATAGTTTGCACTCAATATAATCGCCAGCCTCGGTTACAACTTAAGAAATGTTTGAGATGGAAAATTTAATCGAGGGAAGGAGAAGAAATGGGGCTCATTTGTGGTTGGCTGACGGTGGTGGCTTGTGGTTACTGCAGTTCTTATATTTCTTGCCCTCCTCCATCCTTTCTCTCCTCCCTCCCTGCACCCAATCACACCCGCTGCCCTGGACGGCACTTTTACTCGAGCCCCTAACAAACCGCCAGTTTTGCCCGTTTAGATCGAAGGCCTTTTGTGGCTTCTTCAACATTAAAGTAGGGGAAAGAGGGGGGGGGGAGGAGGGAATAGGCTGTAGAGGAGCAGCAACTAGAGGAGATTACTGAATTGAAATGGATGTGATTTCTGGAGAGATTGAAGAGGTGCGCTCAGAAAGTACTCCCTGAACTCATCACAAGATGGTTGAGGCAATTAGATCTTCCCTGACTCCCCCGATTACAAAAGGGGTAATTTAATGAGATGAACTCAACGTTTCGGGAAGAAAGGCTTAGTGAAGCATATAGTATAAGGTTGCTTTAGCTCTATAACGAGGGCCAGAGCATTTTCTAACCACATGACCAACCAAAAATAAACCCCTCCACACCCCATTCTGCCACAACGTATATATGTAGGTCTTGATCTTGGGAAGATGGGCAGACTGTGAAGCAGAGACAAACCCTTTTGAAGTATTTGTCATACAGTATGGTGTGATTTCATGGCCCCATGTTTCCATCTCGGGGCATCTGGTAGCACTCTTGGAAAACCAGCAGTTATTTACAACGCGCCCTCTGCTTGCCAGACAACTGATTCATCGTCAGCAGAGAGAATCCTTGTTAAGTAATTAAGGCTGTAATTAAGGCTTTGACTTTAGGCTGCTGCTTTGCAGGGCTTTTGCAGGTTCGCGTCGTGCGCTCGTCGAGCCCCCTGTGATGTCCTTTTTATTTTTCTTATGAAAGATCAATCAAATCCTTGGCAGACTGCACACTTGGAAAGCATCCCACGTAGGCATGAATCGGTTCAGCTCCGGGCTGGCATTTCATCACATCGAATGAGTCAGTGATTACTTCAAGGCTCGAGAGGCAGGAAGGATGTGCGTGAAAAGTGTTGGAATGTGGCCAGACTGTAAATCCATGTGGCGCTTCTCTTATATATCCTCCTCGTTGTGTGTGTGTCCTTTGCAGGGATATTAAGAACATTGGAGTGAGGCTGCCTGGACATTTGAAAAGAATTGCCTACAGCATCTTGGGCTTAAAGGACCAGACCAGCACACTGAGCGTGTTTGCAGTGTGATCCTTATAATGAAGGGAATTCAAATCAGGCACTGCAGCCGGCAGCCCTTTGAACTCTAAACGGAGCTGGAGCACTACTGCGGGGATGGCTTGGGATCATCAGAATCAAGAGGACTGTGCCATCCTTTCAGGCTGACTGAATAAGACAAGCTTACTGTACATTTTTTCTGATTTCTTATCTACAGGGAATGGAGCAAATACACACCGACAAATATATCAAGTAGACTGTGTATATTTGAATATCTATTTTTTTTACTATCCATAATTTCTGTACAGATGCAATTTTATCTTTATTTTCTCTTTCTTTTCTTTTTTTCCATCTACGGTTCATAAAACGGTCTACTCCTTGGAATGCTTTACACAAATCGTACCCTGAGCTTGTTGTATCCAGTACCAAACAAACAAGCGAAGGAACAGTCGAGGTGTGATCAGCCTTTTTGTTGTGACTGTGGTCGGCAGTGATGTCACAAAATCTTCCTTTAATTGGCACCTTGCTCCATTTCCTGTTAGGCCGGCCGGTGAGGACGGAGCGCCGCAGTGGCTGAAATGAGCTTGAGCTGGCCCAGAGTTAAAGAGATGGTGTTGCCTGGGTGCATAAACACAGATGGACCTTGTGTTTTTACTGGCCGCCTCCTGGCTGTGTGCAGAAATTAAGCTATAATCTTATAAGTGATGTTTATATGAGAAGAAAAAGAGAGGACATATGTGAGGTACTCTATGTGTACAGAATCCCCCCCTCTCTTAGTTTATAGGAACGAAAACCTACAATGAAGCACTTGGATCGAAGAATCAAGAATTGCAGTAGTTTGCAATTCCACTCAAAAGTTTCTATTGGAATGCAGCACGTTTGTTTGTAGTGTGCCGGCAAACGAAGAGGGGGAAAAAGAAAAAAAACATACCCTGGGGAAAAAAATGGTGAGGATTAAATAATGAGTGGTTGTGGTTGAGACAATTTCACACTAAATAATAGTTTGGTTTGCAATTTCAATGTCTCCTTTAGTTTTGTAAAAGCTTTACAGACATTCGTTCATATTCTTGTTGGTTTGGGTAACACGTCGACTGGATGAAGCTCTATGAATAGACAGTTGCTTGATTTCCGACATTTAAAGACTTTATCTTTTTGTTAAAGTGCCTCTTTCTAGGAGTTTAGCGAGAGTTTGCTTCCGTCTATATAAAAGAAGCGGCTCTATAATGTAGTGGATAGTGGACAGTGTGCCCCAGTGCTTTAATTGATGACTGCAATGCGTTGTGTTACTGATGTACACCTTCCTTTACTTGAATTTTTAATGTATTTTCAAAGTGTATCTATGATTCTGTTGTAGCAGTTAGACACCCATCTTTGGAAAAGGGATTTTTTTTATTACTGTGTTTTATTGATTGCAGTTACATTTTGTATAGTTTTCATGATTTCGCTATTTACCAGCTACCAAACAGATTATTTTTCTAAGTTCATCACTTTCCAAAGCAGCATCTCCTACTTCTTTTGCTTTCTTCCTTCATCAAAGAGCAATTTCCTCCCTTTGTGCCTGTTGTTTTATACTGTATTTAATAGTGTATTTATTTTGAACTTGTATTTATTTATCCTGATAAACATTGAGCTGGGTTTATAATTGGAGCTTGCTCTCTTATTGTCAGTAATTTAAAAAAAAAAAGGAAAAAAAAAAGCTGTAATGTCCCTTTTTTTTCATTCCTGGTTTCTTTTTACTGCCTTTGTTGCATTTGCGGAGCAATAAAGTCTCGAGTTTGGCAAAGCCCGTTGCATGATGGACATTAAAACAAGCAGAAGAATGTGTCTTTTAAAAGACGCCATGTTTTTACACCCACCTGGGTATGCTGATGCTATTGGGTGTTTTTAATTCTAGAGTTGGAAACTATAAAAAAAGTCCTCAACGAACTCTTTGGAAACAGATTACAAGGCTGCTCCTGAAAATGTTTTACAGGAGTTATATGATCTAATCAACATTAAAAAAAATCTCACATTTAACTCTGATTCCTGCATTTATTAAAAACTTATTTTAATGGCATTTAATTACTTCTTGGGAAATGATCTGATGTGTAGTGCTGTGAAATTTTACAGTAATGAGAAAAGGAAAGTTTTCACTGGACTCTCTGCAGTCCTGTGAAAAACTAAGAACACCCTTACTGCTTCCATACGAATTATGAGGGTAGGTAAAAGCCAGGTGTAACAAGTCGATGAGCTGATCATCAGCGAACACGGCATGGAGGAGTCCTGATCTCGGCTTGTTTTGAAGCCACAGGACATGACCAACTTGCAGTCATTGAGTCAACCATGAATTCCGCTGTGTATCAAAGTACTCTAGAGTCTGATATGAGGCCATCTGTGATGGCTAAAGCTTGGATTGAACTGGGTCAGGACGACGATCAGAACAGACTGACAGGAAAAAAACAAAAGTCCAGGTTTTGCAATTGTCTAAATTGCTGCAGTGGGAAAGGAGGTTATGAGAGCTGTGCTGAGAAAAATGCCCACAAAGAGGCTAAAGTCATATATAAAATGATCACATCAAGATATCGCTGCTCAATGTGGTTCTACAAGCTACTGAATCCTGGTGTGTGTATATGAGAACAAGGAAGGCAAATCTTACATCCTTATAGTATAGTCATGCATAAAAACCAGAATCAGTTTTAGCACCACAGAAAGTCTATCAATCATTTTTTAAGCATGAGATACGAGACAAAAGTGCACAATTTCCCTCTGTTAGTTGTAGTGGAAGGTCGTTTCAGTTGATTACATGTTGGCCTTTTCCCATAATGTGGTCATTAAATTATCATTTTTACGTCACTACACTGAACTCGGTGACTGATAAAGGGGGAAAAAAAACAAGACGTTCCAAGTTTAGCAAAACTAATCTTAAAAAAAAGAACAAAAAACCCATAAAAACACCTGTTGAAAGGTCAGATTGTAGTTTCCACATTCTTGCAAATTCATGTGATGACAGATTACTATCATCTTCCAAATAAACTGATTCAGACAATCTGATTTAGCGGCTGGCAGGGTTGCAATCTCTGCGTCTGTCCGACTCCTCCTGGTTCTTGTCCCGTCCCGACAGCGTAACAAAGACTGTCGGGCTGGCGAAAAACAGGCTTAAAACAAAATGTGCTTACCAGAGAAGCTGAAAGGGTGACTATTAAGAGTGTCTTGTAATACAACAGAACACAGAAACAGCACCTACCTGTCACTGAAAGCAGCCACGCTTTTAATTGTCTTAATTTTAAGCCTTAATACAATATAAATGGGGGAGTAATAAGAAGTTTAAGCCATGACAAAGGACATTTGCTGTTCTTTTGTTTTTATCTAACCAGCCTGTAAACTGGTAAATTGGCCTTAAGTGTCCAGTTTAGGAGCTGCGGTTCTGCATTGTTTTCATTGTTCAATGCACCACAGGTTGCTGCTTGGTTCTTCCACACCTGTGATACTGCCTCTCTTGCTCTAGTGTCTGCACCATTATCTAAACTAACCAAAAAACTATGCAAAAAAAGTCCCAGCATGATTTCTAATACTGTAATTTTCACCTCTGCCCTGAAAATAAGAACGCACTAACTACAGATCAGCTATTTCTAAGGCTGTGGGACAGGATTTTATAAAATAAAGTCATGTATGTTAACATCTGAGCTTTTCTTTTAGTCATCAGAATGAATAAGGCATTTCTTCCAGCAGGAATGTGGGTTTGCATAAATGTAACTGATCAGCGCAGTGCACTGAGCCAGGTTCAGTTTTTTTTTCTTTTGCTGGTCCGTTCATGTAAACGATAGGGTTATAATTTCTCCTTTTTTCTTTTTCCTTATTTATTTTTTACACGGGACCGTCTCAGGCCTCAGAGTCTGCTGTGCGTCAGTCCACATTTGAACCGTGAATGACGACCGGCCCAGCAAACTTATAAATAAAATCACTGGATCACTGAAAAAGACATCAAGGCCGTTTTATATTTGGAGCTCCTTTCTATGTGACCTTCATGGGAAATAGAAATATTGGTGTTGAAACAGGAGAATGTTGTATCAGTTTCTTTTACATTCACACACCTGCTGAGGACAGAAATTACCAATAAAATGTAACCGTGCACAAGCCCA
Source organism: Aulonocara sp. 'chitande type north' Nkhata Bay (assembly GCF_057382095.1). Lineage (NCBI taxonomy): Eukaryota > Metazoa > Chordata > Actinopteri > Cichliformes > Cichlidae > Aulonocara > Aulonocara sp. 'chitande type north' Nkhata Bay. The sequence continues at coordinate 10,570,938 of NC_141363.1, forward strand.
AGAATCCAGCAAGTCTAGACATGCCCCATACTTTTCACTTCACCTTGACTGATCCACTGCGCCTTATCTGACTCACTCTAACCTTGCCGCCCACATTTTGAAAATTTATCAGCTTTGATTTACTGATGTAAAGAGGGGGGGGGGACTTAAATGCACTCTTCAGATAAGAGCCACACACTACAAGGAGGAATGTCAATATTTAGATATTGAATTAATCTGCAGGTCAGTGAAGTAGCAAGAAAAAGACCCTACAGGGCCGGAGCATGGGAACTTGGATCTGCCGCTAAGTCCCTCACGAGTCTTTGTCCTTGACTTCCAGCTGGCTGCGTGTTCTTGCCTCTGTTAAACCAATAGGACGCCTAGAAATAGTCTTGGCTTTATGTGGCGACTGTAAACTGAGAAAGTATTCCACTATTTTCCGTCCATGGCTTTAGTGTTTCACAGCGAGGTGGATTTTTTTCCCCTCTCTCTCTCTGTCTCTCTCCCTTCCAGCCGCTATGGAAAAAGAAGAGCAGAGCCACACAGTTTAACTGCTGATTGTACTGTTTGGATTTATGCAAATCCACCAAGTTGAGTTCGGTTTACGTCCCTGTCGTCGGCTGTAATTCGATTATCCTCGCTCGCCGAGGGTTGAATGTGTGGAAGTTTGCGTCTTGTCATTAGGACTGTAAATGACAGGGATGCATGGAGAGACAGACAAAGAGCAGGAGGTGGGACAGAGAGGCCTGGTGGTGAGAGTGGGGGTGGAAAGGGTTAGCTGCAGATTTGAGCCATACCAGAGCTTTACTGCAGGCCACAATAGCATGTGTGGTGATTATGTTGAAGGCTTGGCGTCCAGGGCCCGAGCCTCCCCCTGAGGACTGTTGTGCGTGGGGGCCGTGGCTTTCGCTTTCAGAGTTTTTCCCTCCTTCTTGTGGCTTGTTAGATGTCTTTGTTCTCGGGGCGAAGGTCAATTTAAAAAGAAATAAAAAGAAGTAAGGAAGGTGGAAAACATTACCCAGGCACTTTTTCATGTATGACCTCTTCCTATACCGCCGCCCTTCCTTTACTTTTTGTTGCTGTTGTTTGTTTGTGTTGTTTTTCTGGCAACTCTCAGTGTCACGCGTGGATCTGAAAACCGGCAACGCTCAGGAATTTACATCCCTGCTAATTTTAGCATCGGGTTCCTGACCAGAAAACACACGCTCCAATTTCTGTCTATATTGGTCTTCCTGCGTCTTTCCGCTGCTGTTCCTCTCAGCAGCACTCCAGGCTTTTGCAGATTATTCTGCTAAGCTAACTCTCCTCCGAGCCCCTCAATTTTCCCATTTTCACCGCATTCTCAACTAGAACATCTTACATGTCCTGATCCAACATTGCTCTTTGAACACTGCCAAAGCTCCTCTCCAGGTTTAATCCACGTGAAAACAAACTAAGCTGCTGGAATTAAACGATTTAATGAACTTGTTTAATAGGATAGTAGCTGAGGAGCAAATAATTATTACCGGCATCAAGCGTTTCCCAAACCGCACTGCTGGGATCTGTTTGATGTTAGCGCAGGGGACATGAGGGGGCGAGTGGAGAACAGTAACACATGCTGCTGCCGCTGGCCTCGTCTTTCCACAGGCTCCTTGTATATTTTGAAACGACGACCCTAAAGTCACTGCACATTTGCGATAATCACTGTGCTGATGTCATTCACTTAGAGTGAGCGTGCACACACACACACACACACACACACACACACAAAGAAGGGCCATGAACACATTAGTGCTCTGCAATACTGCAAATTTGTAAATGCCGGGCTAATATTGGCGACACCGATACTTTCAGCCTATGAAGAGAGCTTAAGCAGAGGAGAGCAGTGTGTTATGACTTATGACAGAAATCATCATCAGTTTGCAATCTTGGAACACATTTTAATGACCATTAAATCTATAAACTAAATCATAAAATCTAAATGTTTTACTTTCCATAGCTAGTTAGTACAACAAAACCCACTTTTCAGCTTTTTATATATTCCCTAAAGCACTTTGGGTCAACTTCTGCTGAAAGCTATAGTTAAAATGAAACGTGTTCATAGTGCATGTTAGATATATATTTTTTCACTTTAAAAAAAAGAGAAAAACTTATTTAACACAATTCAGTTTGCCATATACTGAACTTAGAGGACAGAATCCAAGTATCGATCCTACTGAACGAGTATCAATCTGATACCAATACCAACGCTGGTATCAATACTCTCTTAAAGAGAGCTCTTTGGCCCACCTCTGGTACACATCATGATGCTGCTTTTCTGGCTGCTGCAGTATACAAGAAGGTTTTGTAATTAACACAGTAAATAAAACCAAAAGCTAGACAGTAAATAAGGCGACAACGTCCCATTAATACAGGAAAAACTTTCTTTGTATAGGTGCAGACATGGTTTCAAATTTTAAGATGAGTTTTTGTCACTGTCTAACTACACATGTGACAGATTTAAACATGTGCTTTCATTCAAAACAGATGTCAACTGTGAGAATGGATTAAGGCAGTCCAGTTTATGGTTAAAGGCTCTCGGCGTGCATTAAAGGAGAAAAGTCATTTGTGATTTGACTGAATCACTGCACAGTACAATGCCAGCAAAATCAACAGAGACCAAATACGTGCAGTTGTGCATGTGGAATATATTGTCTTATGGCTGAGTCTAATTTTTACTTACAAGGTAATACATTTTACAAAAACATGTCTGAAATGTGATCTACAGGATCCTGAATGGTTCTTTTCATAGACTAGATTAGAGTTTACGCTTCGCTGGTAGTGCTTTATGATTCTGGAGCCAGAAAAATCCAGATTTGATTAAACAGACGTAAACATGGGCAGACCAGTCGAATGGGTTGAGTGGCGACCGCTCTGATAGGCTGAGACACCTGTCGCGTAAGGAGACATGCACCTAAAACAGCCAAGTGAACTGCCGGCCAAGTATGTTGACACAGGGAATTTGACTCGGGCGGTCCGTGGTCCTTAGCATACACAGAGCTAAAAACAAATACGGGAAGGTCCAAATACAGCCAGACACAGATAATGGGATGCAGCATAAACATGTAGCCATTACATACAAGAATTTAGGTATGAAAATAATATTAAACAGCTGGAAACAAACACTCCATTTCTACAGGTCACATACTTGCTGTGTGCTATAAACAGTGGTCAGCTGTGCTATAAGTTTCTTAATGGAACAATAATTCCCAAGATCAGCCCCAGACATCAACAGTGAATCTATCTAAATATTCTCACAGTCGACTAATCGTTAGCTGAGCGTTTCCTCATTATTCTAACATGGGAAGATTTACTGCTTTTTCATAACATACAAACTAAAACAAGAATTTTTTTAACGGCTGAACAAATGTGCAAGTAATTTTGACGGGAATCTTTTTTTTTTTTAGTTTAATTCAATATAATTTTATTTACATAGCATCAAATCACAACAACAGCTGCCCCAAGGCGCTTTATAAAACCCCAACAATCAGACGACCCCCTGTGAGCAAGCGCTTGGCGATGGTCGGAGGGAAAAATTCCCCTTTAACAGGAAGATATCTCCAGCAGAATCAGGCTCGGGGAAGGCCTGATTATTCGAGACCTTATGTGTGAGGAGAAGGATTTTAAATTGAATTCTGAATTTAACAGGAAGCCAGTGAAGAGAAGCCAGGATGCTCTCTCTTTGTAGTCTCTCACTGCAGCGTTTTGGATCAACTGAAGGCTTTTCAGGGAGTTTTTGGAACAACCTGATTATAATTTTGAAGATATTGCACAAATATTTCACATCAAACAGTTTATTGATTAACTGAAAAACATCACAACCCCCCTCATGCCTCCAGCGTTGACCTGTTGGTTTCTTTGCTTTCTGTCTCTTGTCTTTCTCTTGCTCTGCGTACCTTTGGTTGTCTGGACTTCTGGCGGCGTGACTATACTCACCAGTACCTGCCAGGTCCTTTACCGGCACACATGGCTGGCATCAACTAATTACCAGCCTGCTGTATATCAAAACTGGCTCTTCCACCCACACGGTGTCACATTATCTGCTGTAGTGTAGTGGAACTCATTTCCTCCCAGGCTCCTCTCTTTGGGTTTTAAGTTTCTTTTGATATTCACTTCTTGTGTGTCTGCTCACTGTCTCGCACCTACACAACTTCAGCTACAGGCCTCTTCCAGCACCTCAGGAAATCACCTGCATCCTCTATGTCATAATGAAGCTTTTTAAATCTCCCTCTAGGTGTTGCATCCACCATTAGAGTCAGTCAGTTCCTGTTTCAACCATTAGAGAAAATAGGTCCTTTTCAGTTTTATCATGTGTTGCTATTTGTAACTCCAGAAATGTGCATTTACTCAGTCAGTCTCCCCAGTGATAGTAAACAAGAGAAATGTTGTATACCAATTCTTTTAACTCGCTTATGAGGAAAATCTCTTAAAGAGAGCACCTACAGGGCATTTGTGGTACTGCAACCTAACTCTTTTTTTAATATATACGTGGTTGTTCATATACAGATGTTTTCTAACACATCATTAAGGTTAACTTTTACCTTTTAACTGTATGGGTGGCATATGTTTTATATGTCCATATGTGTCTCAGATTACATCTCATTAAGATTTTTTTTAACTTAGTAGAAGATTTCAACCAATAAAGTCCCACAGAGAAAAGGAAAAAAGCTCAAAGTGCTGTGTCATTGTTCTGTTTCTCTTAACCAGCAGGACGTGTCTCCCTCTGCAGCTTTACGGCTCTTTTCTTCTGCACAGCTATTCTTTGTCTCAGTGCCCCCCTCTCTTAATTTCCGCCTGTCTGCATATGTTTTGGAGGCCATTAATCGTCCCCGGCACAACATGCACCCCAGCAGATAATTACAGTCATTAAACCAATTAGGGAGCACATGGAGGGGAAGGTTTAGTCAGCCCTGAGGCCTCCCACTCCTGTTCTTCTCTACAGGACAGCCGAGGTGGTCCGCTGAAAGTCTGGCAAAGCCTTAAATAAAGAAGGGGGTGAACTACTTCATCCCAGCTCTGGATTAATGAAATTTCCTGTTGATGTAGCCTTGAGAGACCTCGCTAACTTCGCTGCAGGCCAAGTAACCAGAGCCATTAGCCAGCAAAAGCCGTCTGAATTTTCCCATCTTTTTTGGAGGGCGTAGCAGCCGTTTAGGTCGGTGCGTTTTCACGGAGCCAAGAGGGTTATTTTGGTGATTCTGTGGCAAAACACAAAAAGAGATCAGAAGTGGCAGGAAAGGGAGGGAAGAGTGGTCAATCTGCAGACAGTGGTTTTCAGTATGCTCAGTCTATCATGTGATTGTAGAGCTAATATTATGGTTTCAATGCCCTGCACAGTGGGAGTTCTGGCAGAACAAGGCCGTAACACACAATAAATTAAACTGTGATTTCTTAGTTATTCAGAAAGATGGGAGTGAGACTTTTAGTTACTGGCTACATGTGCAGGCAAGCCACAGAAAGTCCCTCACGCTCGCTCTAAGTCACCATGTTGGATGACAGATTGTCCTCCCTTGTATCAGAGAGGTATTTCCCAGCATTCATGTTATGCTTGGCACATGTTTTTTTTCCAACCTCTGAAGAGAAAAGAAAAGAAAAAGCAAAAAAACTGGGGGCGCTTTAAGTTTTGTCTGTCCTTATGAATGAGATAGAAGAGTAAAAGGCAGATCTTGTAATGAATCCAAAATAAGCAAAGAAGAAAAAAATCCTTCAGGTCTGAATAAGGCTGGGCTAAGCTATACTGATGGTGTGAACTTTATTTGCAGGCCTGAAAAATGAAACTTAAAGAAAGAGAGACGTTACCGGCTCAGTTGTAGAGACAAGCAGTTATTATCTGTGCAGAAAGCATGGGGAAAGTAGCTACCTTGACATTTTCCACTATTAGAAAAATACACAAGATGCTTCTAAATTTCAAGAAGAGGGTAATTTGTCCAACCATGCATTGTCTTAACCACTTGACCAATTCAGGGTTGAGGAGGGGGCTTGCTGTTATAGGACAAGAGGTAAGATACACTCTGAGTAGTTTAGCAGTCTGTTGAGGTTTTATATATACTTTTCCACCATTTTGGGCTTGTAACAATCCTGGTAACAATGTAGGATCAAGTGAATAAGGCTCAGGTCACGCAAGCCTAGACCCGGTCCACAACCATCTGGCAAACATGACAAACATGAAAAACTGGCAACTGTGGCAATCTGGCAGGCTTTTGGCACATCATCTTCTTTGTAACCAGTTGTACGCAGTGAGATCTGGAAACTTTCAGGAATCACTGCCAATCACTTGAGTAATACAGATGTTTCCCTAGCAACCAGTGTAGCACATCCAATATGGAGAACTCGGGAGCAACATGGCACGATGTAACATGAGATGCCTCATAAAAAAGGATGTGTTAAATAAGTGCAGCAGTGTGAAAAGGCTAACTAGCTATTACCCAAGTCCAGTCTTAGATTCTGCATTTTAAAGCTTCACTGTTCGTGTTTTGAAGTCAAATTCTACATTACTACGAAAGGGTAGCGGGCTTACTTCTCAGCTAATACTAGCTAGCTTGGTTAGCAAGCTGCATCCATATATCATATTGGTGCAATGCTAAAAAGCTTGGTACCAGACTAACAAAGCAATAGAATTTCACTCATCAAAACTGAAGCCAAAGTTCTTGGATGGTCTGTGTCACACAGCAAGCCAAAATCTTAGTCAAATAATACACAGTGAAAAAGATCCAGTTATATTACTCAAAGTAATGGAGGTGAGGGCTGTCATGCTCCAGAGTTGGTGTGAGGACAGACGAGAAGAAGAGGATATAAAGAACAAAGGATGCCTAATATATAGAGCAACCAGGCAGGAGGAGATGAGAAAGACCACAGAGAAGATTCATGTTTATAGTGAAGTAAGATATTGGTTTGACAGAAGAAGATGCTGTGGATAGGGTGAGATGGAGACAGATGATCTGCTGTGGTCACACCTTAAGGGAGCAGTAAAAGAAGAAGTGTTGAGTTGTATGTGTTGTGAAGACAGTGTATAATCGACTAAGACTGAATGAAACCGGTTTGCTCTCTGTCCTGTCAGGTTATGGTCTGCAGGTCTCATGATCCTTTATATTCAAATTTTGACGTGTGAGCTTATCCTATAATAAATGACATGATTTGTGTTTTTAAAAAACTTTTTTTTAGATACCAGACTGAATTTTAACATCATAATTTGCACAAAGTAAGACATAACTATAATAATAATGGGTATATTTTGCTTTAAGCTAACATTAACTTTAGTACAGATTTTCATCTTTCACTTGCTTTAATGTTTCTCCATTTTATTTATGTCTATTGTGCTCGCCAAAGAAGTCTTTGTCAAAGATTGTCAGGCCTGATGTTATTGTTGGCTGCACATTTAAACCTCATTGAGGTCACATGTTTGCTTCTCGTTCTTCTTGAAATGCTGAATTTTCTCTGGGCTCCCACTGACTCTCACTGAAGGACTGCTGTAATATTCAAAAGTGGACCTAAAAAACAGAAAAAGCATGGCGGGTGGACAGCTTTTTAAAGGATTAAAAAGTAATCGTCCAAGAAAGGCTTTTTAATTCATTCCCTTTTTTAATCCTTGGAAATTCCCACATTGACACAGACTGCAGCAAACAGAGGTTGAATTTCCCCAGAAGCCGAATGACTACTTGCTTTGCAATAAGAGCAACAAAGTAATCACACTTGTATTCAATCAAAACTTGGCTGCATGAAGTAAAAAAACAACTTTCATGTTGAGTACACTGTGCATCATCTGAATCATCCAGTACTGAAAGGCATCCAACTTTCTCTCTGCCGCGAGGGATGACAGAAATGACTGTTGCTGAATGATTGTGGCTTCCCACTGAGGAGAATCGCATACGCGTATGTGGATGTTGGACATTCCTCCTTCTCTTTCTGCTCTCTCCTCGACTACTAAGCAAAAACCCACATTCCCCTCAAAGCCTACTCGAGATTGGTTTCGTTTGATGGACAGAGATTCAGTCACACCAAAGGACCATAAAGAGGCCGGTTTTATTGGCGCTGTCTAACAACTGCACACGGTGACAAAAAAAGGTTTGCACAGCAGCCGGCACTGAGACGTGTTGAGGCGTGGTAAAGAGCTGATGTGAATATGTAACAGCAAAGGAACTGACTTTTCTTCAACATGCAAGGTGAGAAGTGGGATCTGACCCTTGGGGCTTTAGTGAACACTTCCACCTGCTGGTCTGAATTATTCATGAAACACTTCCCTAAGCTCTTCCTGTCTAACATCCAAGCTCTGGCTGCTTTAACCACTCACCTTGTTTGGTTTAACAATACATTTACAAACAACTGAAACACAAATGTCATGAAAGGTGGTAACACAGCCTTCCAAGTTTCTCATGCACTTTTGCCTTTTTGCCACAAGGTGTCAGGCTGCTCCTAACCTTGACCCCATTCCTTTCACCAAGCGTTTCATGATGGGATGGAAGGACATGGGGGAGTCTGGGACTACAGCAGAGATTATTAAGAATGTTCCAGAGCAGGTTCAGAATTATTTAAAGGAATAATAAGATTCCTTGAGCTTCTCAAAGGGTTTCTGGAGGGATTTCAGAGCCCCCAAAGTGTATTAAAAGGGTCAGTGAACATATTACAGCCCTCCTTGAGACTGGTCCTGTGGCCCTGAAAGAGGTTTGAGGGGCTCTGGAAGGGTTCCTGCAGCTGGAATAGGCTAAATTTGAAGTAGTGAGTTTTTCATTTTCTTAAGGTTTCTTTTAGGGGGAGCTGAATGGATCAGTGAGGGGTCTCTTTTTCTTGAAGGTGTGTGGTTTCTTCACTATGTTTAAGGAGGAATTTTCTTCACTGTGTTCACTGGTTGTTAGCAGAAGGTCTCAGAGGTCCTTAGATTTTTGGAGGAACATCTGTCATTTCTAGATGAGATGTTAGGGTTCATTAAGTTCTCCTGAAGCACAATTTTCTGGAAAAACGTCAGTGAAGGTCAACAGTTTTTATCAGGGTTTCATTTAATGAAAGCAACTCATTGATTATATTATTCTGTAAAGCTACTCATCAGCTCATACTTATCTCTGTGTCAAATTAGCCAGAAAGAACTTCTCTTTTCCAAACATCGAGTTTCACCCCATCTTCTTTCTCCAATGTGCAATTTCAAGGCTCACTTATATTTTCAGTTAGTTATTTATTGTATGGTTGAGAGGTAGGGTCTCTGGGAATGTATATGAAGGAATACCCTGTGGAGTTTCGGCTTAGTGGAAATCTGCCCTTGGGGAAAATACAAAGAGCACTGTTTCTTTTAAAGGGAACGTAAACGCAGCACGATTTTCTTGAATGTTTGAGGTCAGCGTCTGCTGTTTCTCTAACTTTATCAGCGCAGTCCTCCCATGTTCATCAGATAATGTTTCTTTGCATCCTTTCCCCGTCCAATTACAGCAAAACGCTTCAAAAGTACGGAGCAACGTGGTTGCCACGGCAACAGGATTTTCCCCACGTTGCCGCGGGTGATGTCAGCAAAGCCCCGGTTACTACTGTGCCAGCAGGCACCGGGCTCTGAGACCAACTTGCGAAACACACAAGGACAAGAAGAGTCGAGAAAGAAAGAAAAAAATTGTTCCAGGTGAAATGAGCCACTGTGTTTAAATGCTGTGTTTAAGCAAGGGCAAGAAAATCTGAACATTCAGCTCAGGCTGGCAAGTTCAGAGAGAAGATCGTCTCAAAGGCATCTCAATAACGCCACAAAAATGCGTTTAAAGGAAGATTTGGCTTCAATATCATCCATAAAAGTTTCATATCCCCGGAGAAATTAATCAGGTGAGACAGAATTTGCAAAGGAAAACATATAAATTATATATCTATATATAAAGATATATATATATAATTTATGTGCAGTGTGCGCTGTTGGTCTGCTGTCCTTCTGTGAACTGATGCGCTTTCCCCCTCGTCCCTCGTATAAGGTCCAACTATTTCTTTGTCATCTGTCAGGGTTCTCTCCTCTGAACTTGTGTGAGTGCTTCTGATGTGTGTTTGGTGTCTTCTTGTTTTTGTGTTGCTTTGTTTGTTTTTCTTCAGTCGTTTTCCTTCTTTTCGTTTTTAAGACCACCCTGTACGTGTTTTCCTCCCCGTTTTGCATTCGGAAAAGTCGGGCTGGTTGCTTCTTTAGTGCTGTTGTCTTAAATACGATGTCATATGCACATAATGTAATAAGAGATTGTCTGCCCTTCGTGGTCAAAAGATAGAAATGGAAATGACTGCGTAAAAATGAGTGAGATCCACCAGAATCTGCACTTAAACATTTTGCACTTTCTGCATGAAACATAGTATCTATCTATCTATCTATCTATCTATCTATCTATCTATCTATCTATCTATCTATCTATCTATCTATCTATCTATCTATCTATCTATCTATCTATCTATCTATCTATTATTTGTCCCACAACATACTTACATACCTCCATCAATAAGCCCTCTTGTCACAGTGTGAAGTCAAATATATACAGTAGCATGAAGACTGGGAGGGGAATAGAAGAAAGAGTGGGGAGGGGATTCAAATCGTCACCAAACAGACATTCATGCTTTCTCCCCCCTTTTCCTCTCTCTCTGTCTCTTTTTCTTTGTGTCCCCCCTCCCCACACTTCGTGTCTGTTGCTCTCTCTCTCTCTCTCTCTCACCTCCCTTCTCCTGTATGGAGCAGTGCCTCAGCCTACAGCTCACCAGGCATTCACTCTTACTTACCCCCCAACTCACACACACACACCACCACCACAGTTTCTCACTTCCCTCTGCTCCTCTGCTTACTGATACTTCTGCTTCCACTGCTGCCTTCCTCGCTCCCTTCCCTCTTCTCTGTAGCTCGCTCCTCATCCTCAATCCACCATGGTGAACAGATAACCGCCCCTGCCGTCCCGAGACCATGGGTGCCTGCCTCTGCAAAGGTCACAAAGGTCAGTGCCCGACTCCACCTGCTTGCTCTTCCTCATCTGTGTGTATGTCTGAGGGTTTAATCAGCCTTGAAGATAATGTGACAGCATTCACAGGCTGTTTCAGAAAGTTGCATTATGCCTTTCAGGAATAACTATGCACGTGAGGACATGGAAAATCATGGAAAATGTTTGATTTCTGATTTTGGCAGATATTCCTGAAGTTCTAACAGCAGAAAGACCACCTGAATCACATTTTGAGGCATGTTTACAATGCACTCCATCATACGAATCCAGAAACTTATTTTAAGCTGATGTCTTATCTATCCTCGAGCGAATCTGTTGAGGCTGCTTTAGAATAAAGACTCTGGGAGAAGAGGCTGATGACGAGGCTTGTGTGGATCAGTGAAGGACAATTGTAGCTGTAGGATGTCAGAGCTTCGTCAGAAGCCGATTCCAAGTTGTCGTGACTTGAAGATGTGACTTGGGTTGCAATTTATTTTCTCTCCTACTGTGTTTGCTCACTGTCTCTGCTTCTGGGGGAAATAAGTTAGTGTTCCAACGCTGCCTAGATGAAATAACAATACCTCAGCTGAATGCAGGGCCTCTTCCAGGGAGAACATAGGTAGTAATTTATGCTGTCAAAAATAAAGGTTCACTAGCATCGAAGACAGATGTGAGGTGTCTGTGATACCTCAGAACAGCAGTCTACTTAATATTTTCCCTTTATATTTTACATGACAAAATATTAACATCATACTGCAGTCTTATATATTATTTTCAGCTGGAGCACCGAGTGCTGTTTGAAAATATTTTGTGAGACAAAGGTGACAGAGTGAGCAGCGCTTTCAAGCTGGGAGGAAAGAGAGAAGGCAGCTGTGAGGATCCAGACAAACAGATAAGAGAGCAGTGGAGGTGTGTGTTGTGTGTACGTGCACAGGTATGTGTGTATGGGAGTGAATCAGTGTGGGATTTAACCCCACAAGGACAGTGTATTGGATCAGGAATCGCAATGGGGTTTCTTGACCTGCTGATAGGATCCGATGAGGCCAGAGAGCAGATACAGCCCTGTGCACCAGTGTGTGTGTGCATGTGTAAAAGTGTGCTGGCAAGTAAATGGAAGGGCATCACTAGTCACCTCTTGCTGTAGCGTTTCCATAGCAATACCCAATTGTATTGAAGGCACCTCCCGTGGGAAAACCCCTAATGTGTGAGCGTGTGTGTGCGTCTGACATTTCTAATAATGTTAATTCGCCATCGCACGGGCCTGCACTTCATTTCCTCCTGTCATTCATACGAACCTCATCACCATCAATTAGAAAGCAAATAGTGTGAGCTGGGGCCGAGCTAAATATGCAGAGAGGCTTTGGTTAAATGACTCTAACAGGATTCAGTCGTCTCCATCTCATCATTTATATATGAGGCTCACTTGACCCCTGGAAGCACATCGACAAACACAAAGGAAGCTTAGACATGTACGCTCCAAGTGTAACACCAGGGTTTGTCTGTCACTCCCTACAGAGATCAGCATTCCTGTATCAACACTGCACCACCCCGAGGAGGGTCAGTCATCCCCTGCCAAGGTAAGTGGAAGCCCCCCACCCCACCATCAACTTGTCAATACGCCCTTTTAGATTTTTAATGGTAGCTTTAATGGCTGTCATTACTAGCTAAAACCTTTTTAAAACCAACAACACAGATCATAGTTTAACTAATTATGTCCCTATGATATCATCATTAGCTGGACCAGCTCAATTTATGATGACATCTAATATGCTGGCAGCTCTTTCTATACCCGTAACACAAATGTTACAACATTTACAAATTCTCAATTATTATAAAACATTTTTGTCCTGCTGTCTCTCCATTTTTGTAACCCTTTAATATTTTTATGTATGTTTTAAGGAATAATCTTCGCGTTAGCGATGTCACAGTTAGCATTTTGTAAAAAATGTATAAAACAACACATGTATTAAAACCTTCAAGTGAAATTGAGTTTAAAGGAATCTATATTAACTTTTTAATTACTGTTATGGAAATCTGAAATAAATCAATTTACAAGCAAACATGTTGGTTTTGTGAGGTTTTGATTTGCCTCTACAAAGGGAACAACAGTGGCGTATTTCTCAAAAACCACGAGTTACAGCTCATACACTAAACACTGCAACTACAGTAACTTACCCTAAACTTTTATTTCACGTGTTAAAAGTGTTGTTGAAAGCCTACCCAGTCAAACTGGTCAAATATTCAGTCATGGTAATTCCTCGATTTCTAATTTCTTCTACAATGGTAAAACAAAATGCGTGCTGCTCCAGGCAGGTTATTTTCTGAGGATAAATGACTGCTATTGTCTATCAAGGTGAAAACTGGGGACCCTGATTTGAAGAGACGAAGATTTCACTTGCTTTTGTAAAACAAAAGAGCATCTACATTTGGATGTAATGGGGAAAAATAGATTGGACCTCCAGCAGTAACATTAAGCTATCAACTCGCGTAGATTGTACAAAACTGAAATTGAACACATCCCAAAAACATGCAGCCTGTCTGTACCAAAGGAAAAAAAAATCATATTGTAGAAAACTGAAATATTTTTTTCGAATGCTGACAAACGATAGGAAATCAGTAAATCGCCTTTCTGTGATGCACAAAATGTGAATGCCATTTATTGTTATACATGAAAAACCGTAATATCTGTACAAGTGGATTTGAACTGGTTTCCAGCAGTCTGGAGTGGAACCTTTATCTATGCTCTAATGTGAACAGTTTACACCATCAGCTTACTCTCAGTTCAAAAATACTAAAACCGAGAGAACACTGTTTGAAAAGTACCTCCCAAGTCTGTATTGATTGCAGCTTCTTGGGTGTAAACAGCAGACACGCTTATAATACCTTTTGTCTGCAACTTATTCAGGCTGAGTGTGATTACTGAGGGACTGTTATTGTCATTATCACCATTTTGCCAGGAAGAAAAAAAGTGGGAATAGTGTGGGTTGAGGCTCAACGTGACTGGATGCGGTTGCTAGAAGAGGGTGTATGCAAATGTTCTGTTGCATGCATATGTTTGCATCTACTGTTTTTTTGCAGTTCCCTGCCCCTGAATTAGGTCAGATGTCATAAATGTATTGATGGCAACCTAAAAGGAAGCTCAGTCCTGAGAAGTAATGAATATAAATCCCTTTTTTTATGCTATTATACTGTGCAGGATGACCAGAATCCCTCCAATGGCAGCGTATCAGATAAAACCAGTCGCTATGACATTGCAGAGCTGGCCACATCCTCTTTACTGGGTGAGACACACACACACACACACACACACACACACACACACACACACACACACACACACGTGTTTAGTTCATGCTGTGTTTAATTCCTGCGTGCTTCATCACGAGTCACTGTGCTTGTAACTACGGGAGATTAAAATGTCATTTCCGTCTTTCCTTACTCCCTCACACACAGTAATGCCAAGCAGCACACATATTTCCTTCATCCATGTGTATTTTTTCCTTCTCCACCTTTAACTCTGGCTTCCTGCTCCTCGTCTTCTTCCTCCTTTCCCCATCCTGTGTCTGTCTGCCTCATCTTGACTGCTTCCCCCGCTCAGTGGGGGGTTCATTATCTCGGTTAATGTGTTATGCCTTGCTGAACTTTTCCGAGTGAACGCTTCTTTATTACAGTGACAGAATAATTACGGAGGCCATGAAAACCTCATGAATGCAATAGACAAATACAGACATTCAGGAAGACGGCTGAGATGCTGGCACCTGCTTTGAGAGGCTCCGTGATATAAAAAAAAAGAATCAAAAGGCTTTTTAACATTTACTCAATCTTAATCAGTCTTCAGTCATCACTTAAATTGGCACTGTAAGTTCTGTGGACGTGGAGCTGACATCCTAACTGCTTAAATGAGATCACACTGTGCTAACGCAAATATTATTGTAACACTGTAATTGCATTTTGAATAATATTGAGCAGCCGTTGCTGCTTTTATTCTCCTTGTATGATGCTGTTTGATGAATGCGTCAGGCTGACGTGATTGTATTAAGAGCCAATGGTGCTAAAGCGCTGTTAGTAACTCTGGGAAGCTAAAGTCTTCATCAGATTGCAAAGCTGCAATAATATTGGACTGAAAAGGAAATGATGTTTTGTTATTCTTAGAAACCCCGTGTTACTAAACATGCAGTGTTTTTCTACACGTATGTTTACGCTGGTCTTTAAAATGAAATAGGCTTCGCACTATCAGAGTATGAAGGTGCTCAGTGAATTTAGTGTCATTTGAAAGGTAGTCATAATCACAACTAAACTTCAGTTTATATAATGCTGCTGATTCTTTCATCGTGGTATACAGCAGTTCTGCAGGCTATAACAGTAAATGCTGCTGCCACCTCCTAGCAGAAGCTCTTGCTTGACTGCTGTGGCTGGGTAAAGTCAAGTGTAAACACCAATCTGCTTGTCCTGTCATTACTTTAGATTTAATTAAAACCATAAAACTAGAAGCATATTCTTGCTAGCTTTGTGCAGTCACAGTTCATTAATGATACTGTAAAGGCCCGATCTCCTTTATCTGGACGTCTGTACAGCTAAAAGGATCTGCTCAGCAGATCTAGTGGGAGTGTGCAAAGTTAAAATAAAAAAAGATCAGAGAAGTAAGGAGGCACAATCCATGACAATGACTTAAAATCAGCGGGAAAAATGGGGCCGATAAAAGGAAATCAATATGGTTGATCTGTTAAGACCCAAACATTTTAGCCCAGCTGCAGACTGAGCAACAACTCACTGACAGGTGAATAAAGACTGTTACAACAGTCAAGTCACGAAATGAAGGCATGAATAGCCTTTTTCAAAGTCTGTCGAGCAGAGAAATAGCCTCACCTTTTAAGTACCCAGAAGCTAAAAGAGCCTAGCTTTAACAACAGCATTTATCTATTTATCAAAAGGAAAAGAGCTGCCGCCGGTCATTCTCAGGTTCTTCACAGAGGTTTTGTTTGTTTGTTTTTTAAATAGATTTTTAAAGGTCTGAGTCCAGTGGGTGTCAGGTGCTCCAAAAAATCACTTCTGTTCATTTAAAGTAAGAAAAGTTAATGCAATCCATGTTTTGACACAGACCAGACAGTCTAGTAGGGTCTTCAGAAGAGCCACGGTTTTGCATTTTAAGCAGATAATTCTGTGAATTATCTGCATAAGAGTAAAATGAAATATCATGTTTGTTTGTTTTTGGATTAAACTCAAGCAGAGCATATACAATGAAAACAGAAAGTGGACCAAAAATGGATCCCTGAGGGACCCCACCTTAAAAGTGAAGCTGGTGAGGATGGCGCATCCCCCACCCTAACTAGAACAATTCTGTCAGCTGAATAAGATTTTTAATAATTACAGAGCAATACTTTTATTTCTGACAGTGCTCAAACTGAGCAGTTAGAATATCATGCATATTGTAGATAAGGGTACTAATCTCTAAAAGGTCATTTAAAATTTTAAAAAATGCACAGACTAAAATACTTCTGTAACTCAGCTTCAATCTAATAGGAAGCTTTTAGCTTTTCGGTCTGAAGCTGATAACAGCTTTCTCCAGCACTTTAGTCAAAGTGAACTCATTAAATCACATCTCAAAAGAAGCAGCCCATTAGCAGACATTTTAGTCTTTCTGTGTGCAATTTGAAGAACATACAAAAATTTTGAACATGCCATTTCTTTTTAATAAATATTAAATTTAGTAATGCTGTCTCTACTTACAGCAATGAAAACAAGACAAACTGCTCTGAAGGCTATTTTAGACCAGATCAGTGCAAGTGAAAATAAATGGGACAAATTTGCATGCCATCAAACCAACTCTTCTAAATGAGAAAAAGTAAACAAAGAGCACATTTGCCTACAGTTATAGATCAAAATTAATGCCCTAGGTTTTCTTGATTTCAGTTAACAAGTTTAACAAATTAAAAACTTATGAAGACTCTAGTTTAAGTTCAGTTAATGCAGATTTTTAACACAGCACTTCAACTTCGTGTTTTAAAATCTCTATTACAGTGGCTACATAAAATGTAATTGTTCATCTTGAAGCGAGCTGAATGTTCCCGGCAGTTTATTTAATACAAAGTTACAGCTTAATATACAGAATTGATGGTGGCTTTGAAGGAACATTCAGGAGCTCCCCTAAATATTGCACTTAATTTGCTGCTCCTTCCTCAGTGGCCCACCCTGGCAAGACTGTGCTATATTGGTAATAATGTAGTAAGGCTGCAGAAAAGGTAATGCTAACCCATGAACAGTGCATAGAGACATGGAGACAACATAGAGACAGGCAACAGGTCACACTCCTACATGAAATAAAACTGGAAGTTCTGTTGTTGGTGTGCCACCCCAATATTTTTAGTGGCCCCCATATGGCCATGGTATGAAAAAAGTCTGGAGGCGCCCCTGCTTGTCAGGATAGATAAGTGTGAACATGGACGTCTGTCCATTCACAGTGGCCAAATTTACATCCCTTAAGACTATAACCATGGTAAATACACAGAGCACCCCTTTGCCTGTATTTAGAGCCTTACAGAGCTGTTAGCAGGTTCATTTAATGGTAACAATGAATACTTAAATACAATGCAAAACCCACACTACAGCTCCAGATTTTAAAACCACAGTTTATTCATCTGTCTGTGTTTGCTCATAAACAAAGCACACCAGGAAGTCGTGCTTCACACAACGCAGTATATGTTTTTTGTTTTTATTTGATAAAATCACTTACTCCAGACTTATTGGTTGTTTAAGTAGTACCACTATCTTGATTGCAGTAAATGAGACATTGAATCATTTATTACAGTCCCCAAGGAATTTCAGATTATTATTGATATGCTTGTTGCCTCTGACATGCTGAACATGGCTAAATGTTTCATTTATCATCTCATTTCCTGTCTTATTTTAGCAGTGACTCATTTTTAACAGCAAAGTGACTCTTACATATTTTCTGTCAGTTTCATTTTTATGACTGCTTGCTTTGTTTCCACAATCACCTCTACTGAAGCTGCCCTTGTTGTGCAATAATATATGTGTTTAAGGACAATTTATAGAGTTAAAAAAAAAACTCAAGCAAAAAAGCATTGGTTGAAAATGTTGGTTTGCATGAACCATTCAATATTTTAAAAGGAATGCCAGCTCTACACCAATTTAAAGCTTGTGTATGTGTGTATCAAATGACTTTGAATGTGGGATCAAAAACAGAGCAAAAAGCATAGTTCGCAAACGGATTTGAGCAGCCATTCGGCTACGGTAAATGATAAAGGGGAGACATTAGTGGAGAAAATAGCTGGCGACAAGCAAACCAGTCGTGGAAATGGCTGAAAGCAGACTCTTAAAAGCTATGTGGGGTTTTTTAAATCATAAAAGCATCCCGGTCCTATCCTTTGTTAGGTAGGTACTTTCAGCTGCCCCCTTATTTCCCATGAGGTCACCACAGCAGATGGATTGGTATATTTGATTTGACACATATTACACCAGATGCCCTTCCTCACACAACCCTGCCATTTATCCAGACTTGGAACTTAGGACACTAGGAACACATTAACTTGTGACCCCCTAAGGGTCGACATGCGGGTTCTCAAACAAGGGATGTTTTGCATATTAGACCTATGTGTTAACTACTGCAACATGGAGCCACTGGACCGTAGCCTTTAGTTCGTGTACCACAGACCTCTTAACAATCTGGGTTTGTTTTGACTTTGAAATAGCTCACACAGTCACTATATTCAAACCCAGTAATGGCATAATTCCTCTGAAGTTGTGAAGATAAATCTAATACATCAAATGTGTCTCTAAGGGTCTCCTTTGAATTCAGTCCTTGAACTCTTATTTGATTGATCTGATTGGCTGATCTTACGTAGAAGCAACCAAGCAAATGTAAAACTTGACATGCTAATCCTCTCTTAGCTATGTGCTTAGCTATCAAACTGTTTCAACTACCCAGCTCATATATCAGCTTGTTTGTTTGTTTCATTTACGATGAGCTTCTCCTTTTAGCTGTTCCCTTCTTTCTACAGCAGTTCATCTCAGCCTATCCCTAGGATCCACCTCTCTCACATTAATATCCTCTTTCTCTACATCCATGAATCTTCTCTGTGGTATTCCTCTTTTCCTCCTGTCTGGAAGCTCCATATCCAATATCCTCTGTCCAGCATATCCACCATCCATCCTCTGTACCTCTGAGCCTGCTAGCCCTTCACCTCAGCTACGTTTTTGGTCTCTACCAGGTCTTGAGGGAATTTTTTTTCTCTTTAATTGCCGACTGCCTAGCTAAAGGCTAATCACCATTTAACCAAGCCTCTGCATGCCCTCCTTCAGTACATCAGTACATCCACGACTGGTCTCTGTCTGCATTTAAAAACTATAAATCAACTGATTCAGTTCTTATATATCCCAGTTCACTCCGTTAGCATAAATGTCAATCATACAGTATAACCTTATTGTTCTTACAGCTTTACAGAATGGCATAAAATAATGAGAAAAAATCATTTCCTGTTTAAAGAAATATAAATGAATTTTTTGTGTCTGCTGTTATTGTCAGGATCCATATGGCTCCAGTAATCCTAACAGGCAAGCTGGGTATAGGGTGAGATGCTAAACTAAAGGCAAAGAAGGACAATATCACTGTCTTTTGTGCTCCACTCACAACTGCTTAATAGGCTCATTGCTTTCAACGCCCAGCAATAATTGAGGCTGACTCAGACAAGCATATGTTTCAGAAGTTTTCAAAAAGACTTCTGTGATAAGGAGAATTATCTGAAACAATAAAAGCGAGGATGACAAAAATAACATCTTGAAAAAGCCCTTTCAGTTAACTGTGCAAACTCATGAAAATGTTTT
Source organism: Aulonocara sp. 'chitande type north' Nkhata Bay (assembly GCF_057382095.1). Taxonomy (NCBI): domain Eukaryota; kingdom Metazoa; phylum Chordata; class Actinopteri; order Cichliformes; family Cichlidae; genus Aulonocara; species Aulonocara sp. 'chitande type north' Nkhata Bay. The sequence continues at coordinate 10,590,683 of NC_141363.1, forward strand.
ACTTCTCTTCACACAGAGACAATGCAAATGTGACATTTCGTAGTTTTTTTGTCTTTTTTTTTTCAGAAACATAATAACAGGCCTCTATAGAGGCATGCAGCAGCACAGTCAGTAGCTCCAAACAGCACACTGTGCATCAGCCTCCCATGGACCTGGCGGTCCCTTAAACACTGTTTCTTGTCTGCACTGTACCTACAGATTAACAGCGAAAATCATGCCTGGCTTACTTCTGCCCACTGCGTTCTGGGAACAAATAGGCTGAGCTATGTCAGCCTATTATGATTTAGTCCGTTTCATAACGCAGTGTTGACAGTTAGTGCAAAATACCCCGTTTGGAAAACAGATGGGATTTTATTGCTGTGTGCACATAACATAAATGGATGCAAATATAGCTTTTCCCACATCAACAGTCAGCCAGAAAAGAGCCGCAAAAAAGAGTCGTCACTGTGTGAACGCAGCATGAGACGGAAGTGGGTGTCACAGTGTACAACAAAACGCTGAGAAGTAGGTGTTGAGCTCAGAAGGGAAAGAAGAAAAAGTGATACCAATGTTTTTTTTTTCTCAGCTTGAACCCAGATGTCCAGCACATTCGGATCCCTTATCTTATTTACACCATTTCTCAATCCTCAAAGTCACCTTTTGATTTCTAATCCTTGGTTTTCCTCTAAGCTTCTGTAGTCTTAACATTTTATTTCTGCTTTTTCCATAAATTCATCTCTTTTTTTGACCTTTACCTTTTCAACCTTTCCTTTGTTTGTCCTTTGTCAATTTGACTTTAACTCGTCCTTTCCGAAGACCTTTCAACTTTTGTCTCCTTTGATTAAATTAAACGATGGATCCTTTGAGGTTTTGCCCGGTGATTCCGCAGTTTATGAATAACACATTAGCATAGAGATACGGGAACACGGAGACTTGATATTGCTTGACAAGACTCCATTCAGGGCAATATTCAAAGACCCGAGGGAAATGCACCTGATTTGTGGGATCCTTCTGGTTAAGCTAACAATTATGATGTCTATCTAACTACAAAGGAGTCCAAACAGACTGAAATGATATAATAAAATGATAAATGTCACACAGTTTGTGTTTCAGTGGTTTTCTATCTAAGTGAGACTCATACAATATTGTTAAAGTGCTGAGAGTTATAAACAAGAACTGCCTGAGGCGTGCAATGCTCTCATTTCTGTTCTGTCCAGTTTCGTTTCTGTTAGGTGAGGCTGTGTGCAGACAGGAATAGGACCCAAGGTGCAGACTCCGGAGACAGTCGTGAACTCAAAAATATAACATAACTAAAAAACCTCAAAACAAACTTAAACTGGAGGAATGACAGAACACACAGCTAGGAAAACGGTAGATCGCGACACGGACACAGAGAAACACTGGGCTTAAATACACAGAGGGAGCAATCAAGGAATGGGTAACAGGAGGGAAACACAGCTGGGGCAAATCAGGCCTAACGAGACAAGGGGAAGCAAAACCAGACACATTAACATCAGACATGGACTTTCAAAGTAAAACAGGAAACACATAACACAGACTGAACAAAGACACAGACTCGCACTGCAACAGAGGGAACAGAGACGTGGGACCAGGGCAGACACAGACACTGACTGGACATGGGGATATAGCCACTAAGGACACACAGAGACGCGAACTAGACAAGGGGATACAGCTGACAGGGGAGACAGAGCAGCTAGAGAAGACAGAGACATAAACTATAAGACAGAACTCAAAGAAACCAAAGACTAGAAAGTATAAATAATATAATGGTAAATGGCCTGTATTTGTATAGCGCTTTTCTAGTCCCTAAGGACCCCAAAGCGCTTTACACAACCTGTCATCCACCCATTCACACACATTCACACACTAATAAACTCAAAACCCCTGGGTCAACGACCCAGGCATCCTAACAGTACCCCCCCCTTAAGGGCTGGCTTCCAGACAGCCCAAACCAAAGCATCAAAACAAAAAAACCCCCCAAAAAAAAAAAAAAAAACCCAACCCAACCAGGGTGGGCGGCGGGGGAAACAGGATGGAGGGCTCGAAACAAACCAAACAAGGAGCCAGAAACAAAAAAACAAAACAAAACAAAAAACAAACAAACAAACAACGGAGCCTGGAAAGCAACAGAACAAAACACAGGAACAAAGTCCAAAACAACAGCACCAAGGCCCAGGCATAGTCCAAAAGCAAACAAACAAAAGAGCTCACGAAAGGCGCAGAGGCCCAGGCAATAGTCTCAAAAAAGTTCAGGGGGCCGGCCCAGAGGCTAACGGCACAACAGTCCAAACCCGGGCAGGTCAGGGGGGCGGACCGGAGGCTGATGGTCCAAGAGCCCAGAAAACAGGTCAGGAGGCCGGCCGGGCGGGAGGCAACGGTGGCGACGGAGCAGATCAGGAGGCCGGCCGGGCGGGAGGCACCGACGGCGACGTAGTTCAGGGGGCCGTCCATGACGGCAATGACGTTCAGTCATCGGCCGGACAGGACGAGCAGGACGAGCAGGCCGGACAGGACGAGCAGGACGAGCAGGCCGGACAAGATGTGCAGGAACAGACAGCATGGAGACCTCAGGAGCGGACGAAGCTGAACACTCGGAGGCCGGACCAGGCGGAGCTGCAGACTCGGGGGCCGGACCAGGCGGAGCTGCAGACTCGGGGGCCGGACCAGGCGGAGCTGCAGACTCGGGGGCCGGACCAGGCGGAGCTGCAGATGCAGGACCAGACGGAACTGCAGACTCGGAGGCCGGACCAGGCGGTGGAGCTGGTGGTGGCTGAACGGCCTCGCCAGAACCATCAGCAGACACTGGGACGTGCTGGCTGGGTCCTCCCGGACCCCCAGCTGACAAGGCAAGAGGCTGAACGGGCCCCTCGGACCCTCCAGGGGAAACAGGTGGCTGAACGGGCCCCCCCTCGGACCCTCCAGGGGAGACAGGTGGCTGAACGGGCCCCCCCTCGGACCCTCCAGGGGAGACAGGTGGCTGAACGGGCCCCCCCTCGGACCCTCCAGCGGAGACAGGAGGCTGAACGGGCCCCTCGGACCCTCCAGCAGGAAGAGACGGCTGAAGCGGTTCCTCGGACCCTCCAGCAGGAAGAGACGGCTGAACGGGCCCCTCGGACCCTCCAGCGGAGACAGACGGCTGAAGCGGTTCCTCGGACCCTCCAGCGGAGACAGACGGCTGAACGGGCCCCTCGGACCCTCCAGCGGGAACAGACGGCTGAGCAGCTAAGTGACCCCGTGGCTGAGCAGCTGATGCAAAAAATATAGCCCCAGAATAAATAGTCCCATGGCCCGAAGAAAAAGAAAAAGTGTCCCTTTTGCTCACCACAGCCGGTTGTTTTGACATCCCGGGGTCCAGCTGTGGGGTGACACGCCGGTGGTGCGGCCGCCGCTTCCTCCTCGGTGATGGCTCCAATGGGCCGGGCAACTCCAAGTCCGGCGGGCTGGGCAGCACATCTTTCTCCGAGTTGGGTAGGTGAGCGGTAGCAACAGGGGGATGCAGATCAAGCTCATTAAGGAAAAACTCCTGTATGAGTGGGTGAAGTGAGTCCAAAAGCCAGGGGAGACCAGAAACCAGTCGCTGTAGCCGGTTCGCTACAGCACGCTGAAATTCCTCCCCAGAATGATTCAGCCACAGGTCACATAATTTATCCACTGAATAAATTATATCCTCCCTGAGCTCTTCAGACGGGGCGAGTGCTGCTGGGTCCATGTACTGGTCGCGATCTTCTGTTAGGTGAGGCTGTGTGCAGACAGGAATAGGACCCAAGGTGCAGACTCCGGAGACAGTCGTGAACTCAAAAAGGCTTTAATTAGGTACTCAAAAATATAACATAACTAAAAAACCTCAAAACAAACTTAAACTGGAGGAATGACAGAACACACAGCTAGGAAAACAGTAGATCGCGACACGGACACAGAGAAACACTGGGCTTAAATACACAGAGGGAGCAATCAAGGAATGGGTAACAGGAGGGAAACACAGCTGGGGCAAATCAGGCCTAACGAGACAAGGGGAAGCAAAACCAGACACATTAACATCAGACATGGACTTTCAAAGTAAAACAGGAAACACATAACACAGACTGAACAAAGACACAGACTCGCACTGCAACAGAGGGAACAGAGACGTGGGACCAGGGCAGACACAGACACTGACTGGACACGGGGATATAGCCACTAAGGACACACAGAGACGCGAACTAGACAAGGGGATACAGCTGACAGGGGAGACAGAGCAGCTAGAGAAGACAGAGACATAAACTATAAGACAGAACTCAAAGAAACCAAAGACTAGAAAGTATAAATAATATAATAAACTCAAAACCCCTGGGTCAACGACCCAGGCATCCTAACAGTTTCAGTGGCTCGCTACATAAGAAGGCAGCAGTAGAAGTTCTTCTTTTCATGGTTCATGTTATGCAAATCAAGAATAAATGCTCACCCTCAAGCCTGAATTATGCAAAGCTGTAGAATTTCATGTCAAACAACAACCATCTCATTATAGTTCACCTTTCTCTTGCCCTCTATTAGATTTCACATGCTTCGTTTCTCGCTGTTTTCATCTCTTTCCTACTCTACATCATTTTCATGGAGCTATTTCATCTTTACATTGCCTTCCCCTCAATTACTTTCTCTTATTCCTTCGTTACCACACTTACTGCATGCTCCATCTTTTCACCCCGGACAACCAAAATCTAATCTTGAGCTTCATCCCTTCTTGTCCTCCTTCCATTATTTAGGTCTGGTGGCCACAATAAAGGAACACATCACCAAGCCGACGGCAATGGCCCAGGGGCGAGTTGCGCACCTGATTGAATGGAAGGGTTGGGGTGGATGCGGTGAAGCCAGGGGAGGCGGAGGTGGATGGAGCGGGGCCTGGGGTAGAGGAGGCGGCGCCTGGGGGGGCATGGAGGCCGAGCTGCAGGAAGACGAACAGCTTTATTCTCAAATGACGGACGAGTTCAAAGAAGCTCGCTTCGCTGCAGGTGAGGCAGACGGATGAGTTTCATAGGAGGAAAAACAAGATGTTTTCTGTGGAGATAAAACGATGCTGTGATCCCTCCCAACATTGTTTTTGTGTGATTGGTTTGTGCCGAGGGAGCATCTACAAAAATCAATAACCTTTAGAACGTCTGATGACGGTGACTCAAACCTCGGGCACTTATTGAATTTCCCTCTTTTCTTTTTTTTTGTCTTGTGGTGCTTTAAGAAAAACAACTGATCGACTTCTGAGAAGCGCAGCACGAAATGTGTTTGTTTGGCTTGTGTCTCGCAGGTGTTGCGGAGCAGTTTGCCCTGGCTGAGGCAGCCATGAACGTGTGGTCCATGAGCGACAACACAGAGCAGCCGTCCACCAGCTTACAAGGTTGGTGTCTCCTTTATCGGCATTTCATTTTTGTTTTTCATGCTGCGAACGTGGCCGATCCATTGTGTCTGAATACAAATGAACCAAATGCATTCATTTCTTTTATAACGGTCTCCGTCTGGGTTTGATTAATTATTATCCCAAAGTCATAATTTTACCTTCAAGTCGTTGCTTTAATATAGACAATGGATTTTATTTGCAGACAGACATAAAAGATAAAAGAATGAATTTGTCTTTCACAACATACCTGATTTATAGCTGCATAGTGATGTAAGCTGCTCTGTTGTCTTCTTTATTTTGTTACTGCTGCTTTGGCATGGAGATTAATCTGTCCTCTATTAAATAAGAGCCATGAAAGAATCCAACTGACTGACAGTTACTTTACTTGACATCAAACGTCATCAGTGTGTCAGGATTTATTTTGTCTAGTAGTGGTAGAGATCTCAGAGGAACTGTTTATGCATGGTATTGGTTTTGTTGATATCTCACGTGTTGTTGTTCAGCCGAGGTTGTATTTATGTAGTTTGGATTATTTTTTGTGATGTTCTTACACATAAAACCTTAGAACAAAAAGAGGACGTGCTTTCTGTTTAGCATGACTCTTTGTCTTTTTTCTGTTAGCTGTTTTGTAAGGAAATATAAAAAAAAACTTACTGCCTAAAATTCCAACTTAAAGGAAACTTCACCAACTGAAACGTCTCCTAATTGTCACAGTATGGAGTCATGCTTTGTTCCAGTTAGTTTCTGGTTACATTTTGGTGATTTCTAGGTCTTAGGTTTCAAAGATTCAAGATTCAAAGTGTTTATTGTCATGTGTACAGAAGAAAGAGCATTTCTCTGTGCAATGAAATTCTTCCTTTGCTGTCCATACACAAATGCCAAATTAGGTAGGGTCGAAGGAACGAGATAAATAAGGATAAGAATAAGACAAGGTATTAAGATAAATAAGGTTAAAAAAATAGTGAAAGATAAATCAGTACAAAATAAGTAATTGAAGACAAGTGAGGTATGGAGTTGTTAATGTAAAAGGATGTACAAAGGAGCTTAATGTGAACGATGAACTTAGTGTGCAAATTGTTCTGATGTGCAAATTGCGGTTGAGGTAGTTTAGCTGTTCAGGAGTCTGACAGCAGTGGGGAAGAAGGAGTTGTTGAGTCGAGGTGTTCTGGATTTCACACTTCTAAACAGTCCGTGCGAACAGTCCGTGTTGAGGGGTGTGTGGGGTCTCTAAGGATGGAGGCAGCTCTCCTCTGGACTCTGTGATGGTAGATGCTCTGCAGAGAGGGCAGCGGGGTCCTGGTGATCTTCTCTGCAGTTCTTGGCCGACATCTCAAATTTCCTCAGCCTTTCCTTAGGTTTGTTCCCGTGCCTCCCACGTTTAGAGTGTAATGATTCAGTGTAGGTTTGGTTCTGTCTTCATGTTCATTCATCTGTTTCCCGGTCACATCTTTTGCTCCCTCTCTTCCTTATGTTCCGTCAATCTGTGTCTCAGTGTGAGTCTCTGGTTTCCTGTTTTATGGTGATAGTTCTGTGTGAGTGTATTTTGTTTTGCTTCCTCCCTGACTCGTCATGTCTGATTAGGTTCAGCTGTGTCTTCCTTCTGTTGTGTATTCTCTGGTTACCCTTTGTGTATATAGTGTGTGTCTTCTGCTTTGTTCCCCGTCAGTTTGTCTGTTAACTTTCCCATATCTCCCCGTGTTCCAAGTTCCTCATGTCTCAGGTATTCATGTGTTCCTGGTGTTCCTGGTTTTCGTGTATTTGGTTTTCCCACTTTAGGATTTTGTGATTAGTTTCTCATTCATCTGGTTTTTCATGTCTGGTTCCTGTTCTGTTTTTCAGCTTCAATAAAAGTTATGTCTTTTGTTATAATCCAGTTCAATTTCCACATTCCATGTAAAGACCTTCTTAAACAATCACAGCAACCTGTGATGACTCACTTGTTTGTGAAATCCAGATACTTTTTTTCCTTTTGTTTTTACAAAGCTACCATCTGACTGATACGATACTGATACCCCTCCACAGCAGCACAGAGCCACTACCTGTCTCAGTTCCTGCTTGATGGTGGAAGCGTTGGCGTCCCTCAGCATCTGTACAGCATTCACACCCAGGTGTATGGCAACAACACTGCAGTCAACCTGATCCCCCCTCCACCACCACCAATCAGCTCCGCTTCCCTGATGTCCAACGCCCAGGACAGAGATCATCCTATTCAGGACAGAAGCACTGTGATTGCAGAAGCCGCTGTCCGCCACGTAGACAGCAGCTCCTTATCCGAGGACGATGTTTTTTACAACTAGGCTGTAAAAAAAGAAGTCTTGATGGCAATCTCTAAAATGAGCCTCGGTGTAAGGAGTCTCAACCACCAGCATCGAGCGAGAGGAGAAGTAAAGGCAGACATTTAAGAGGCGACTCTGTAAATGGCTTTTCTGAAAAGGTTCAGAAGACTCCGGATAGTATTTTCTTGAGAGCTAAGGCATATAGTTTTGTGAATGTACATAGTTCAACTGTGACATTAAAAAAAACATTTTTTATTCCATGTACATGAAGTAGTTATATAGAGCTGAACAGTCAAATGAAATATGCTGTAAATACCTTGTTATAAAGTATGTTTTAATATATGTGATGAACAAGGCTGTCTTGTTTGTGTCGTGGTCTCTTTTCTTCTAACAGGTGAACTGAAGGAAAAGGTTTCGCTTATAAATTAAGGATTTCTCGTGTGAATAGAGAGGTGACGTAAGCACACATCCAATTATCCGAGTTTCAGCCGTGATTAGCCATAATTCACACTTTCCTGTCTGCGAGCTGAGAGCAGATGCAGGGAGCGGTGAGAGACGAGGAGAGCGTAGAAAAAACCGAGTGAGAAGAACACAGAATATACTGTGCAGCCGGTGTGTGTTTGAGAGGGAGAGAAGGGAGAGGAGAAAGGTGGTGTTGCTGTTTCCTGTCATGATGTTCTTTTAGCACAAGCTTACACAAAGTGAAGCTTTGCCGCGCGGCGTGCTGTGGCTATTCTGTTACCTCAGTGGCTGTGCACGGCTAGTGTGATCGCATCCATCAACAAAGTCTTTAAGGAGTTTATTTATTACTGCAGTGCAGCAGCATCTAAAGTTAAATGTGACGCAGCTGAATGAAAGGTCACAAGTGTATGTTAGCAAGAGAAAAGTAAACAGAGGCTGTTTTTCAAAAGAGGGCCTCGGTCTAACAGTAGGACAAGGATAAAAAAAATAAGTCCGAGATGGCAGCGTCCTGCAAAAGAAGAAGAGCGACTCCTCTGGGAGCTTATGTTTGACCACCAAACGTCTGCGACTGTGGCTGCTTTCGTTCATCGCAATCAGATTACCCATGTGCTAACTTGAAATGAATGGACAGCAAAATTGTTGGCTTGGGTTGATGATTTGGAATTGAATGCATGAGCAACTGAAAGGCTTCCAAGGGGGTTTTGGAAGTGGAGCCACTCAGACTCAGATCACAACAGAATTTAATGCACCAGTGGCCTGCAATTACCACTTGCGGCCACAGAGGCTCCTGAAAGCCAAAAAGTAATTTATTGCTTCAAAGAATTTCTTAAAGGATGACTCCAGTTTATTCATGTTTGCCGCTGGAGCTTGTTATTTTCTGCCCTTGTTCTCAACAATTACTTACATAGTTATTACACTGTCAGCATAACTGAAGAATGCCAGTGTCTTTTCCTTGTGGTAACTCTAGGAAGGATGTCCAAGTCACAAACTGTTACATTCAACACATAGCAGCTATAATTTTAAATTCAGGGGGCCTTCAGTGGGCAACAAGTTTATAAGATTCAGTCAAAATGTGTGAATAGGTTCGTGAAATTTAGGCACCTTACCTTGTTTGAATTTGGTGGATTTCCAGTTTCCTGTTTGTTGATCACTCCCTTGAAGTCTAGTTATGACCACCTCCACTGTGCACTCAACAATTTCTCCTCAGACCTCAAATTTGTGCAGAGGAAAAGTGAAGTTATGTTTCAAATTGACCTGAATTTCACACGGAGGTGGTGATGAGAGAGCAGAGCAATTTTCTGCAGTTTTAGTGGAAAAGTCACTGTTCACAAGCCCAAGGGCTTCGTGTTAGGCTGTCAGTGCAGAGTTGTAATATAACAGCCCAAAGAGGCTGAGGGAAAAAATTCAGCAGGAACGATCTGAACCTTGAGGTGTGGCAGCGTAATATATGGCACATATGCAATGAAAAGGTCTTTTGGTCACATGAGCATAGAGGTCTGGCTCACATAAGTACAGATGTTCAGAACAGGACTTCTACTGAAAGGTTTAAAAATAGCAGCCATGCTGAAAACAGCCCAGGGGCTTACAGGAAGACCTTGAACCAAATTTAAATCAGGACAAGCTTTTTGATTTTACAACCCCAAGTCTGAAACTTCTGAACTTTCAAAATTATCTCTCATAGATACAAGTCACAGGAGAAATCATAGGTCAGTGTACCAAAGTAGTGCTGTGTGATACTGAAATGTTGGTATCGATTACTAATACCAACACCAATATCACTACTTTGAACTTATAAATGCAGCTTATGAGTTGAAGCATCGATTTGCAAATTCTGAACACATTTTAACAAATTAACACAATAAAACACAGCTTTCAGCTTTTCATCAGAATCCAAAATGGTAAATGGTAAAAGGCCTGTATTTGTATAGTGGTTTACTTAGTCCCTAAGGACCCCAAAGCGCTTTACACGCTCAGTCATCCAGCCATTCACACACACGTGATGACAAGCTACATTGTAGCCACAGCCAGCCTGGGGCGCACTGACAGAGGCTGCCGGACACTGGAACCACCAGTAGGCAACGGGTGAAGTGTCTTGCCCAAGGACACAACGACCGAGACTGTCCAAGCCGGGGCTCGAACCGGCAACCTTCCGATTACAGGACGAACTGCCAACTCTTGAGCCAAGACTTTATTTATCCCCAAGGGGCAATTATGTATTTTGAAACTTTTTTTGGAGATCTGAAATGTAAATGTGCCCATCTGGAAAGCACTTTGGATTAGCTTCTGTTGTTTAAATGTGCTGTGGGCTGTAAATAAAACAGACGTGACTGTCAAAGGTTCAGACATTTTTCATAGTGCATGTTTTGTTTAACACAATTCATTGGGCTACACACTGAACTTGGAGGATAGAAACAAAGTATCTTATCATATATTGGATTGATCCGCCCAGTTCTTTACCAAAGATACACTACACTGATCCCTTAAAAAATGCCATAAGCAAAAAATAAAAACAAAAACATTTGGGTGTATTTTCAAGGAAGCCTCATCTTGCAAAAAGACACCCCCCCCCCCCCCCCCTCCCCAAAGGGAAAAAAAAAACATGGCTGCCCCTGGGTTATTATTTAAGATGCATGGTCACATAACTTTCAGTTGCGCCCCACAGGACCTAATATATACTGAACAGAGACTGACTGTTATTACTTGTATACATTTTAAAACTGTTTTTCTTCTTATTAGCACTGGTTAATATTCTTTGTGCTTACAATTTTACTGTGAGACAAAGTGCAAAGCAGTAAATGAGACTGTGTGCTATCTGCTTAATGGACGAGATCCTTCTAATTACAAAAATAAAAATGAAAGATAATAGGCTCTGATAAATGTTTTTCACAGGAGTTTGCAGGTGATAACAGTATAGTTTGGTGTGCAAATATTGTTAGAGAAATTACATCATTATTAAACACGTTGAGCTAATCAGGCAGAGACGGATACATGTTTATTTAAAATACATTTTGATAGGATGTGCTGACGTGATGATGTCGCTGTGATGTCGCTCAGATTTCTTTGGCCAAGTCCTCTAATATCCTCTTCATCTGGAGGAGAAAAGGGAGAAGGAGGAAGAGATGGAGGTAAGGAACAAATGAGACTGCTTTGAATCCATAAGTAGCTATTTTCTCCCAGCGCCCTGCATAATTTTAACAAATCCATACAAGGACGTGGTCTCGTTTGCACAAAGTAAAGCTCATTTGAGGAACATGGGAATGTGACAAAAACGTGCATGTTGAAGGTAACATCTGTGCATGGGTGAAAGTACACAAAAACACTCCCTACCTCTGGCCACGTGATAAGCCCGACCAGCTTTCCTTCGTCTGCAACAAACAAGGTTTGGGATCCGAGTAAACTCAGTATACTGTGGGCCTGAGAACACGCAGAGGAAAAAAGGGTTAATGGAAGCAATTTCTCAGATGAGATCATAAATATTCATCTGATGTCCTGGAAACTGCAGGGTTTTTGTTGTTGTCGCTGTTTTGTTTCTTCCCCGCTGTTTTGTCAGATACGTTGCAAAGAAGACTTTTTTTTAAAATTATATGCCCTGTGGATGAGACTGTCTTTATCTTCACATATTTAAGTAACTGAGTGTTTAGAGTGTTTTTCAGCCATCTGTTGAATCTAATTTTAATTTGCTCTCATTTGGCTTCATTTTTTGTCTCTTCCAATTTAACGAGAGAAATATCTTGCTCTTTATGTGCTAGGGTAATGTAATCCAATAGTATCTGTCCACTATCATTTGTTAAGCAGTGTAGTGGGGGTTATTATTTCTGAGAACAGCTGCCTGCTTATTTAAAAAAAAAAAGTCTAGCAAGTCCCCCAAAATAATTGCATATTGTTGATCAGAAACACAAGGATTTGGGTTCGCTGTGTGCAATTCAAACATCTACTTCACTCTAATTGGCTACAAAGCTTTTTGTTTGAGTGTGCAGCGAGAGAGGGAGAGAGAGAGAGCACCAGTTAACAGGGCTTTTAACTGTTGGCACTTGGTTGCTGGTTGTTTGATTGGTTTGTTTGCTGTGGGTATAAAAATATTTTGCAGGAAAAAAGATGGTGACAGCAACAAGGAGCAGGCAATGCCAGAAGGTGGAGGAAGTGTAGTCTCCTGTTGCTGTAGCAGCCGATGAGTCAGTGAAGCACACGTGCCACAGCCTCTGCTACAACTTAAGGTTTTGTGAGGAAGGGAAGAGGATGCTTTTGCAACCCAGCAAGATAAACCCTCTGCGCAAGCTGCAAGTTCACCTGCCAGAGACAAACCTGAGCTCACAAAAGAGATTCATGATCTCATGAGTTTTGCTCCTTGCTTGAATAAAAGTGTTGTGCATTAAAAAAAAAGGTTTATTGTATTTATATTTGTGATCTAATCATCAAAAAAGTGAGATTTTCTGGCATTCTGACTGCATTCTTTTTAGGAGAACAACAGCAGAGAGAACAGGTGGAGAGAGATGAAGAGTGTGGCAGATGGTTGAGGCACTCTAAGAGCTAGTGGAGAGGTTCAGATAGACAGAGATAAAGAGTTAACACAGTTCAGTTTATCCATTCAGAAAATTTGCTCATTACTTAAGAGAAGCAGGAGATGTGAGACCAGATAGGTCCATTTTCAGAGACAGACTGCATCAGTGTTTTACTCATATCTAAATATTTCAAAACTAAGCTAGCTCCAGTTGCTTTTATTTTCAATTTCAGTCTGTGCATAAATGGAATAAAACAGTGAATAAAACAGCTCATTAGTTATTAGCTTTTTCCAACTGATTATGCTATGCTCTGCTAACTGCCTCCCGGTTTGTGCTTTGGAAAGTGTGCATCATCCTCCAGTTCTCAGAAAGTGATAAACAGGATTTCTTGCAATTGTTGGGCCAACTGTTGCTTTAAATCAATGACTGGTAACGCTGCCAGTTCCATTTAACAAAGAGCCCCTACCTCCTGAACAGTGTTGTGAGGTGATATCACGATGGAGGTTTGGTAAATGCAGCATCCTTCATCCAGATGTTTCTCCGGACTCTGCACACACACATGGTTTTCAATTGCTCATAAACATGAATCAGTAATTTGGAGTAAAATGCAACTGAAATATACAAAATCAAATGTTTATTTATTCAAATTATAATTGGTTAAGAAAAATATTCATGGTATAAACTCAAGTCAAGTAAATGCCTTGATTGGTTTTATATTGTACTTGCATAACAACACTAGAAACTAGAAAATTTTAATGCAAGTTTGTAATTACAATACAGTCAACATTTTGGGCAGACATTGTTTTGGAGTTTCACAGCTAAGCCTGGAATTAATACCAGTAGGTTCCATTTTCTTGAAAAACTGATTTCCTACTTTTAACAGTTTATTGTAATCCTCTAAAAAAATAAAATAAAATAAAGTATTTTTCTGTGAATAGAAAATCCTTTAAAGTGGATGTGAGTTGTCATGAAATGAGCTCTTCCATCAGTTCGCAGTCCTGCCAGCACATCCTACTTCAATCATCTTTTTTTTCCAGCTGTTTCACATTCAGTCAATGTCAAATGGATTGCACGGACACGCTCTTCTTTTTAAACGGCTGCTTTTAAAAAAAAAAAACCTCAGTGAACTCTCTGTCTCCATTCAGCCTTTTCACCTCAGTCTTCCAGCGACGCAGGAACGTCAGCAGCTCTGATCGCAGGACAAACCCCAGCAAAATCTGTGACTCTTCAATAAAACAGAGGAGAGAAAAATCAATTTTCTTTGCCACAGTCGGTGCTGCAGTTTAAAGTGCGCGCAGCTCTCTAGCGGCTTTGAGTCATCTGTTCCAAACACAAAAATTTATCCGTGCAACTGCTGCCGAAAGGCTCAGCTGCCCAATTGATTATTTTCTCATAATTGTCACCTTCTCGGGGAAGCACTTTTATGAAGCTGTACTGCTGCAGCCTTTAAGATGGCTACAACTTTTCATCATTTTATTTTACTTTCAGTTGATCTTTGTGATGTCATACCTGTGCGTGCGCTTTAGACCAGCATGTATGTAAAATTTAAAAGCAATAAAATGAAGAAGAGATAATATAGGCAGACTATTGGAGTGAATTATGATCAAATACATTTGTCCGCTCACCGTAGGAGTCTACCACAGGGATTTGCATTTCAGTGCTGGTTCTGACAGCTTGCTCAGCCTCCACTGGCCCAGCTGCTTTCTGAAGCAGCACCGATTTCACCGCAACCTGTCCGACTGGTGTGGATGGAAGCCTGCAAGAGAGATGAATCGTGTCACACCTGGAGAAAAAGCAGCAGTGCTTAAATTAAATGATCAATTCTGAAATTGCATAATAGCGGCTGCCAAATGATAAACAGGAACGCATAAAGGAGAACTGCAATGCTCTGCTTTTACTGATGAATTTGGATCACTTCCACCCCTCATACTCAGGAAGCATGTTGTATAAGAGCTGGTTGGAAGTCAGACAGTACAGCTGCTGCTGTCAGGGCAGTGATATAGAAGACCTTTTGTTATTCCAACAACACTTCATCTGACAGACATAGGCTGATCCATGCGTGGTCTGAACTTACCAAAGTGGTGTCATGATATCTGTTAGTCCTGTGTGATACTGTCGATTTCGGTATCGATCTGATTATTAGTTAACACGACAAAATACACTTTTCAGCCTTTATTTATTTTGAAACTGGGTTTCTGGCACTTTGGGTCAACTTCTGCTGTTTAAACGTGCTATAGGTTATAAATAAAATATATCTGAAAGTGTGACAGCATTAAGCATGAGAAAGCATTAGCCCTCTCAAGGCAGGCGTTGCCAATTTGCAACACTTAAAAACTAACAACCTGATTACGCCACATACATATTTTATGAGTTTTTTTTTACTCAGAAGTACCACTGCAGGACTTGGTTGTGCATTAGCAACTAAAAACTTAATTTGAGCCTGAGGGTTAAGGGTTATATCCTGTGTGGGTGGCAAACAGATGATGATCCAAGTATAGACACATAAATCTCTGTTAAATCTGAGTTCATTTGGATTTTTATTCTAATTACAGTTCTAAGCAGATATATGATTACTGACATTCATAGCCTCTGTGCCCAGTTTCCAGATATTGTCAGTGTGGGTTGTCATGATGAGTTTCTGTTGTGTTTTTTGTGGCTGACTTGGTTAAAAGATTAAATTCATTGTTGTGAGTGTTTTGATTCTGATGGTCGCCTGTGCTCCTGGGAATCGCCTGGTAATCAGTTGTAGGCGAGACAGGTTTGTTGATTGTTGATTGGTTAAAACGTTTTGATGCATTCTCAATCATCCAGGATTGGCGGTAAATCGCTGATTTACCGCCAATCCGGTCATGCCGAATGAGGTTAATGGCAGCATAATTTCTCCAGATCCTTTCACGTGTGCTCAGGGTGAACCTGCTGTCATCTGTGAAAAGCACAGGATGCCAGTGGTGGACCTGCCAATTCTGGTATTCTATGGCAGTGATCATCCTGTTCTGTCAAAGGAGCAGACATCAGTCCTGCTAATGGTTTAAGGACCTTCTACGGTCCTGTCAGCTCTCCTAGGGTAACTGCCTGTCTCCTGGAACTCAATAACACCAAAGCAGCTAAAACTGATGAACAACCTGACCCGATCAACATCCCAGACGTTCAACTAACTTGATGCTGTACTCTGATTAAAAAGTCTTCCCATAATTTTTTAAGCAGTTTATATACAGCCATACATAAAAGTGTTAGTTGTATGATTATTTACACTTTGGTTGGCTTCCTTATAGTTTTATAGTTTCAGTCATGGACTGAAGTTTTGTTGAAACTTTTGATACTCGGCATAACTTCAGAGTCGGAGGATCCAAACATCAACTGATGAAATATTTCACTGTGAAACACTGTTTGAAAAACAAGCTTTGAACAGCAATGAGAAAACCTAAAATTAACTAAAACAAACTTTATATTTTATTAATATAAACTTTGTATTCAGTTTTTTTCACATTTTCACACATTTCCCCATTTCTGGCTAGAATTCAGTAATAGTGTACATTTTCATGCCTTATATATTGATATGACTTTCTTACTAATATAATGTTATTACACACACTGCTCAGCTAGATGCAAAAAACCCACAATCAGCACCAAAGTTTACAGGTTTGCAGGTTTACTACAGATTGTCAGACGGCCTTTTGTGTTTACTTACTGAGGACTTGCCTTCTTCAGAGAGGGAAGGTGTGGGAGCCTCTTGCTGATGGACAAGGCATCATAGAAAGATGGGCGTTGTCCAGAGCGTGACAGGGCGTTGGCCAGCAGAGTCGCCAGGAGGATGGGTACAGCATGCGTGAACTGACCAGTCAACTCTATAGCCACGAGAACTGGGGACAAAGTGTGTGTGACAGCGCCAGAGAAGGCCGCTGCACCTAAAGCAGACCAACCATACGATGCACTTTGAATTGTTGCTTTGTTAAATTTAATGCCACATTTCAGCAAATTTACTTAAAAACTTAAAAAGTTGAAAGGCATGATGATGATAGAAATTAACTTATTAGCTAAAACTGGGTTCAAATTGTAGCTCTAGGAAAATGTTTAGCAAAATTTGAAGTAAACTGATTAATGCAGGCAAAATTGTCCCTTTCAGACATTCAGGCAAAAGTCAATGCGAGTGTAAAATATTAGCACCAAACTACAGCTGGTCAGGTTTTTCTACCAGCAAGTGCGTAGCCTCCTGGGTTTACAGAAGCCCACTGCTGGCCTGGAGTCACTCCAGTGGAAGACAAATAAGCGGCTCCTTCCCCAATCAAACGCCCAATAGCTGCCCCTGGAAAAGAGAAACCAAAACGACCAATAAGAAAGGGTTTCTTACTTAGTAGCTTTGCCATGTTAGGAAAAAGACAGCATTTCACTCCTGCAGATGGGGGATGCAGTGAGACGGACTTGTTATATTGAAATTGAAAGTTGAAACACTCACCATAGATGAACACTGGCATGAAGTATCCAGCTGGCAGAGGCAGGGTGCAGGCGAGGACCAACATCCACATCTCAGACACAACACACAAAGACACAGAGCATCCAGAGGAGTCACATCAGGCTGTGTTTGCACTGCTCTCATTTATGCACAAATGATTCCATTATGTGCATTTGCGTTTCACATTTAAATGTAGAAATGAGAGAACTGCTCATTGGTTCCTGCTAAAGTGACTATCAGAAGCTGTTCTCAGTGTAGAAATTTTCTTTTAAACTCATTTTCTTTTTTGTGCGTTTCCAAGGTGTTCTGTCTGCTTCAAACACAAATGAGAAGAAGAGATGTGTGGACACATAATGGGACTGATTAAAACCAGTAACTGGGCTATTACTTTAATAGCTGTTAAAGGTCAAAAACCCATTCTTTCCACCCGCAGTGCTGGTATGACTGAGCATCAAGCATCACAAGACATTTCATCCTCAAAGGTTAAACAGCCTTTAGTTTGCCTATTCGATTGTGAAAATGTCAATTACTGTATTCCAATTATGGGTCGCTGTGACCCAGCAGAGAGGAACAAGAGGAGTCGCAGCCGAGTTTGGTGCCTTCTTAGGATTCCTAGACAGATAAAAAGATGATTTCATTGACCTTTGCATTCCTGTACCTTCATGAGCAGAAAGAAAACTAAAGAGAAGTAGACAGAAGTCCCTGATGAGCTCCACTCCAACAAAGGCTGCAGCTGCTCGGAGGTGTTGTGGGATTGTGAGGTCCACTGCCTGCTATCCAGGAAAGAAGTGAGGAGCTCCTTCATGGTGTACTGATTAAAAGATTAGTGATATTAGTATTACTACCTCACATTATGAAACAAAAACAGACTGATGCTAACATTGGTCCTCATTTACAAAGAGTGCGTTTGCACTGGAGCTGGGCGGATCGATCCAGATATCAACAGCAACGCCGGTGTTGGTATCGGATCGATACTTTGTTTCTATCCTTTAAGTTCAACATGTAGGAATTGTGTTAAATTATTTTCTAAGAAATAAAAAATATAACTCAATCAGGCATTATGAAAAATATCTGAACTTTTTCGTGTTGACTGTCACATCGATTTTACTTATAAACTATAGCACATTTAAACAGCAAAAGCTGACCCAAAGCACTTTATAAAAAGGCACATTTGCATTCCGGGTCTTAAAAACCTCAGTTTCAAAATACACGAAAAGCTGAAGTACGAGTTTTGTTGTCTTCTCTAATTACAGCCACAGATTTAGTGGCTGTTAAAATCAGAAAATGCAAATTCACGATGATTCATCTCATAACTCATTACACGCTGCTCTTCCCTACATAAGCTGCCATTAAGTTAAAAGTATCGATATCAGTGTTCGTATCGGGAATTCTGGCCCTGTATTTGGTATTGGATGGATACCAAAATTTGCACACAAATCTGCATGAAAACTGTGTGTACCAATATTTTTTAACATTATTTTTTTGACCTTTATTAGATAGCACAGTGGACAGCAGGCAGCAAAGGTGGCAGAGAGTGGGGAAAAACAAAGGGCCTCATGTTCGAGCTGAACCAGGGCTGCTGCCTAAACTGGTAGTTTTTCATGGAATAATTAAGCAGTGGCTCATCAATGCACATGACCGACATTTTCAGATGCACTACCTCTGCTAAGAGCATTTCTATGCTGATATTCATTCTGATGTGATGGTGATATTCAACAACGGCATCAATTAGCGTCTTTGCTAGCTTAATGGGATTATTATGATTTGAAAAAAAAAAAAAAACAGCAATCAGAGTCAATCAGAGCTTTTTAAATGGAATTAGGAAACAAGAAAGTTTCTTCTTTATGTTAGAACTGGGAAATTATTCAAGAAGCTTTGCGCCAAAAATCTCAGTTATGAGTTACTGAGATAGAATTAGATATTGTGAGCTGACACCCTGACAGAAATAAAAGTGAAATAAGCCTCTGTGGTGAGTGTAATAATGTCTAAGGAAGAGCAAAGTAATGACAAACACAAACAAAGTGTTTGAGCTTGTAATGGAGTTAAACAATCTGATCAGGCTCAGATCAAGTGTTGGAGTGAGCGGTGAAATTGTTGCAGACTATAATTGTGGATTAATAGTTACAATTTATAGGAGGATGAGAGCAACGCAGCATACACGGGAGTGACTCAGAATAAAGTGCATTATAATGAAGGAACATTCAGACGAAAGCAACAGCGTGACTCACTGCAGTGTTTATGTCTTTAAATGCTGCTGATGCCCACCTTAGAAGCCATGTAATGACCAGCAAAATGGGGAAACGTCAGTGATGCCAGGAAGAAGACAACCATGCCTGAGTACAGAGCCTTCCTGCAAAATACAGGCATTTGGTTCATTCCATTAGCTTTTAAAATTGTCTGTCTGACTTCTAAATAACCTGAAATGTTTTCCTATCTACTCTAGTCCATGCTTTCAGGGGTTTAAAGTGTGTTACTCGACAAATATTTGCTTCTATCTGGAAAAAAAGGCAAATAAGTTGTCAACCAGATTTTACAGCACAATTCAGGTTGCAAAGAGCTCTCACTCTGTCGTCAGCATCTTGGCGAAAACTGGGTTTGTTTTAGTGAAACGCAGGATCCACCTGTGGCAGAAGAGGTAGCAGCAGCTCACAGCCCCACACAGCAGCCTGTTTTCAGACAGTGACACAAACCACAGTGAGAGATGAGAGGCTAATTTTAATCCAGGCAGCAACAGACTATCGGAAGTCATTACACTTGGAGAAGTCATGGGAAGGAAAAGGAGGAGGAGGAAATGGTTGAGATGAGACTAAAAAAATTGGAATGCTAATTGGTACAGCAGGAAAAACAGCTGGTTTTCATTGTGACTGATATGAATACGAATGCCAGAAGTCAGGGATTATCTGTCAGACAGAGAATAAAAGAGGACCTGTTTGATTATGCAGATACTGTCAAAATAAACCTACCCCAAGAAAGCAAACAGCAGAATTTCCAGCGGGTAGAAAGGTAAAGCATCGGGGAAATTTGTTCTGAACAAGGCCTGGAGAGTCTCTGTGGACATAAAACAAATTGCATCACTTCAATCTTCCCCACAGCCTTTCAAATTTAATAATCCCTCACATTACTGAACTCAAAATGTATTGGATTTTACAGTCTGCCAGCTTAAATGCTTCCAATAACTTTGCCAAAGTTGATGTTTGACACGGCGAGTTATTATATAGCTGTCAACATTACTGACAACAGAAAGAAATAAAATCAGAATTTAAAAAAAGAAAATATTTCATTTATTAAGGATTTACTTCAACATGAGACATCTTCATGATAAATACCATGAGAGAGATGGAGAGTCTGTTTATGTCAGACAGTCTGGCACATGGGTTTCTGAGAGATCCATGTGTCAACATGATCAATAGGCAACTGAAAAAGCTGCAGTGACATACATCTTCTGCCCACTGGTGGATTATTGGTGCACTGCAGGCAGTAAAGGAGCTGCTGTCATGTAGACAAAGCAACAGGCCACACAGTCTCTTCTTTGAATTCAGGTGTTTTCAGCCCAGTTACCACAGGCTCAGAAAAATCAAGCACCTATCCACGCAGTCTGCTTTTACAAACACTGGTAAGAGAACAAGTCGTTCTGCAGAGCTCACTGAATTCCAACGCTCCTCCAAAGTGGATGCTGGATGCTTAAGTGGAAGTGAATGCTGATCAATGTAAAAGGAAAACATGCTAAAAAAGCAGAAAGTAAAGCCAGACAATGCAAATAACCAGGAGCCACTAGGAGTGATTTTACAGAAAATTCTGGGAGTGGATAGACTTTGTGGTCGACCTGGCAAAGGTCAAGGGGTGACTGAGACAATAACTATAAAAGGACATGAGCCTAGAGGGAAACGGGTGGGAAAAGCAGTGGGGACAAATCAGGGATGACAAGGGAAGTAGAACCTTTAGCAAGGCACAGGGGACAAACATCTATGAAAATAAAACAGGAAGTGGCAAGACGAGCAACACCAAACACAGAGATTGAGACGGGCAGGATGAACTGAAACAATAACTTAATATAAACAAAACCAGGAAAACCGAGGGAAAACATAAAGCAACTGTAAACGGTAAGTATTAAAATAACCAAAACTAAGAGATCCTTAACTTAGAAAAACTGGGACAGCAACCCAGGACCATGACATGATCAGCTGTCAATGGTACTACTGCACAGTGGAAACCAGCGTCACCAAGTACTAAAGGCACACAGTGTAAAAAAAAAAAAGAAGTGTCCAACGCTCTGCTGACTCAGTAACTGCAGACTTCCAGATCTTCTCTGACATTAACATCAGCATAAAAACTGTGCGGTTGGAGCTTCATGTCCTGTGTTTCTACAGCTGAGCGCTCATGTAGGTGTAGCGTGTAGGTGGCCCAGTATAATCTAGGACACATGTTTAAAATGTCATTATTTTCCTACGCAGTTGTTGGTGTTAAGTGGTCCAGCTTTTAAAAAGGAAATAGCACAGTGTCCTTGTAAGTCTGACTTCAGTAAAATCTCAGCTCTTCAGTCATTATCATCATATTATCTTGGCCTTGTTGCTGTGAGGAGCTGTTACTGTGGCCTGATTATTGAGCTGTTAGCTGCTGGAAAGCAAGTTTATTACCCTAACCCTTCCCTGCAGGAATTTGGTGTTTGGATCCAGTTTGAATCAACACGCTGTCTGGCTGTCTGGTGGAAGGCTGTGGATAATTAATAGATTTGGACCCTCTGAACCACTTACTCGACGTACTGCTGAACATTTTTCTCTGACATCTGTTTCAGCTCCACTGCCCCAAGCACTGATACAGAAAAACAAGGCGCGCATTCATATTAAGCTTCTCATTTTAGAATATTTCGATTTTGATTGAGTGAACTGTGTTCTTCTTTCTTTTTTTGGCCAATGCAACACAATAATTTTCC
Organism: Aulonocara sp. 'chitande type north' Nkhata Bay; assembly: GCF_057382095.1. NCBI lineage: Eukaryota > Metazoa > Chordata > Actinopteri > Cichliformes > Cichlidae > Aulonocara > Aulonocara sp. 'chitande type north' Nkhata Bay. Next base: position 10,612,665 of record NC_141363.1, read on the forward strand.
ATATTTGGAGGGAATTCCTTCTTCTTCTTCTAGGCTTTATTTGGCTTTTTTTTCTGTGACTCTAAAGTAAACCCTCTACTTCTAGACTATTAAAGGAGCGAGTGGTGTTTAGTGCATCCATCACCTCCATCTCCACCCCACACTGCTAAAAGTCGGAAGGTCAACGCCCCACAGGCTGCTGAGAAGAAGCATGGGCAGTAATGCCTCAGGGCGAAGTGAGAGCTCATCACCTCCACAGAGAACAACACACCTGCAGGGGAAGAGGAGCAAAGACACAAAGGAATAAGGTGCAGATGACATTTTGCATGCGACGGCAGTAGCCCTTTCTACTTTAAACAGTACAATCTTTGGAAGGCTGTAATAAATAGTGTTGTCTGCATCTATGCCAACAGAAATAGGGGTATATTTCAGGTGTTAACAGACCCCCTGCTGTTTTATGTAAATTGTGACATTTTGAGCTTATCCTTCAAGCACAAACCTTTGGCAATGAACCTCCAGCAAGGATGCAAAAGAGAAATGGAGGTAAGAAGATCAAAATATTAGGCGGAGAGGTGATCAAAGGAGGAAGAGGTGAGGGAGGAACATATACAAACACGATGGGGGACCAAATAGGGCTGAGGGAGGATAAAAGGGAACAGCAACTTTGTGAAGCATGCAAAAGGGAAATCAAAGGCAGAAAAGAGCATTACCTGAGTAACTGTGCGAAAAACAGATTTGCTGTGAGCAGATACATAAAAAGTAAAAAAAAAAAAAAAGCTCAACCTGGCTTTCTCACCGCCAATGGGAGCTCCGAAGCAGCTGGCTACCCCGACCCCGGCAGATACAACCAACATTTGTCCAGCTGCTTTTTCCTACAAGAAACACATGCTGTAGTGTGTGTGCTGTCTCTTTTTTCAGACTTTTATGCTTTAAAGAACGTAGCAGGATTTCATTTATTGTTTTCCAGAGAAGCATTTCACACCCCGTCTGAGCCCATCTGAGGTCCCTTGCTATGATTCAAATAACATGGCCTCCAAACAGTGGAAGAATCAAACACAAAGCTCTTAACATTTAGACATCACTCAGGCCTTAACAAGCATGTAGAGCCTATGTTCTCTTATTGTGTTTCCTGTAAAGATGACTCTGTCTTTACTGGAATTATTTCAGTCCTTCGATGTGATTCATTTTTTCTGACGTGTCAAAAGCTGCAGTTCCTCAAACGGCCACTCGTGGCTGGCTCCAAAAATGAGTCGTCCTCCATAGACCATCATGTTAAAACGCACAAATTTAAAGTATAAACCAAAAATGCTTGCAACCTGAAACAAGAAGCAATTTTAGTTTTTATCGCTAATTTTCTCATTTAGGACAACTGCATGAGGGTTGAAGTTTGCATGATTTGCTTATGGCAGCTTTGGCTGAGAGGTGGAAGATGACACTGCCCACTTACAGCTAGAGCAGCGGTCCCCAACCCCCGGGCCTCGGACCTGTACCGGTCCGTGAGTCGTTTGGTACCGGGCCGCGAGAGTTGAGGCTCAGGTGTGAAATGTATGGTTTTCAGAGTTTTTATCGGTTTTCAGCGTTATTTTGTTATCGTTTTTATCGTTAACTCGGTGTCCCTGGGTCTTTTCAAGTGTGTTATGAATAAATCTTCTTTTTTTCGGTACCGGTACTAGTTTTATTTTGTTGTATTTATCCGCGACACCTTAAAGGCCGGTCCGTGAAAATATTGTTGGGCATAAACCGGTCAGTGGCACAAAAAAGGTTGGGGACCGCTGAGCTAGAGCATTTTGGAAAGGCTTCACCTCAGCACTGATCTGGACCTCTCAAAAACATTTGCGTCCTTTTGAGCATTTTTAATGGAATTATCTGACAAATAATGGGCTGCTGTGCGATTAATATTTCTAGACTGTCCAGGAAGACTGTAGACAAGTTCTAGTATTATATTTATGCATCACTTACTTTTATTTCACTTAGCACTTATTTCAGCACTTTCATTATCAGGTATCTGTTACAGCAGTTAGGCTTTGATCTTAACCCAAGGATTAAATGTGTTGCAATGAGGTAAGCAGAAAGAGATGAAGATGACAAATAGATTCTGAGTCAGAATTATTTGTCCAAACAGATTAGGGGTCCTATTTACAGCAAAATGATGACATCCAGTGTTCACACTCCTTTTGTTTTTTACTAACTTCTAAATCTCTTTTAGCCACTAAATGGATTTATATAGCACCTTTCCACTTGTGCTGAGCACTCAACTTTCTGTCTCACTCAACTGTGTCATTCACCCGATCAAACATTTATTTAGGCCTAAGCTCACGTACTGCTTTGGAGACAAGTAAAAGTTCTGTATTTTGTGCAAAGACACTTGGATTGGTGGACTGGAGGGGTCAGGGATTAATCCAATGACCTTGTGATTGGTAGATTACCTACTCTAACACCTGAGCTTCAGCTGTGCCACTAAATCATCTCTGGCTTTGTTTGCCTGGTGTTTGGTACCTGATGTGCAATATAAGGGGTTTATCAAAGCTTTTCTCTTTTTTTTTAACTGAAAGGTTTCTGGGCTTAAATATCAAAAAAGTTGAATTAAAATGTGCTTTATTTCTAACATACACAGACTGTTTTAATGTACAGCATCCTTTTTAGTTACTTCTCTGTGCTTTACCTTCTTATCACGTTGTATGAGAGTGCAGAGATTGCTCAGGTAACCTCCCACCATGGTGGAAAGATGCACAAATGGACCCTGATGTTTCGAGGTAAATATACAGAACCGTCACAACAAATCAGAAAACACACCATTAGCAAAATGATTACATTACTGCTGCGCATTCTGAGTAACAAAAAGACATGCTGAGTCATCTTACCACTTTGCCCAGGAAAACAGTGCTGCCAGCAGCCAGTGTACAGATGAGGCCCAAGAACTTGGAAAACAAATTAGTGAGAGACAAATAATGCGGCATTTCAAATCCCGCCAACATGGTTCTCACCTCTGGTATCCCTGAGCCTGAGAAGATAAACAATTGGGAGTACAAGATTGAGTTTGAGGTACAAAAGCAATCACAAAGGCAAAAAAGACTATTATAGGTGAATACGCAAGAATGATTTTTGAATGATTAAATAGAGGGGAACGTCAAGGCAAGGATTTCTTTGGGACTTAAAAAGACCATCAACACAAAACAGGCAAGCTGAAGATGAACTGTGTTTCAGTATTTGATTGTAAAGGCTATATCTGCACAGGGGGATTTTGGTTGCATAAATCAAACCAATTTCTCCTTTTTTATGGTTCAGCTGAGATGTCTCCTTGTTTGCTTTGTTTGCAAGTAAGAGACCAGAGGGACCGCTGGGCTACAGTACAGAGCTGCACTGCGAACGGTGGACAGATAGAACACATAGTCCCTTAGATATGCTTTATCCTACATCCTTCATACTTCATACAAGATTTCTGAGACTGCTAATATCATAGTTGACTTCTTCATATCTCATTTGACTGTTTTTCAATACCATTTATTTTAGATAGACAGAAAGACGTTTTCAAGAGAAAAAAAGTGGGTGATGAAAAATGAATATTCACGTTCATTTGTGCTCATTTATCTTTTTTCTAAGACTATAATGAAGATAAAAAGGTTGAATGTCCTTTCATGTTACGGTGTGGCCGCACAAAATCACCTTGGATAATTAGCCTTTCTAATCTTATGCCGTGTTGTAGCCAAACACTACATAGCTTCCACGGTAATGATCACTTGTAAGTGAATGAATGGCAAAAGCTTGCTACTGCAATACTCATCAGCTCACACACATCCACATTTGGTAGAGACTCAGTGTTTGCTTAGCTGTCACATCTAAAAAAAACTGGTGCTTTAAAGCATGGGCTCACAATTTTTCCAAGTCTGTCTTACAACAATAATCAGGTTTGCATGTAAATATATGGAGAGTTTTTCGTGCTGTAGTAGTTCCTGTTGTTCACAATAATAATCACTTTCTATTGACTTTTAACCCTGTAACAAGTGTTTGAGACCTCTATATCATTAGTGTTATTGTTTTGTATGTTTATGTTAAAGTTGAATTAAAAGTATAAATAAATAGCATAAATAATATAAATACATTCGAGTCTGAATCTAGAGGCATTATGAGGCGTTGATGATATGAGTTGTAAAGAAAAATCAAGTCTTTTTAGTTATAAACATCATCTTTGGACACAAATAGTTTTGCTTTTTTCTTTCAGTTTTGACATGGACACCTTTGTTTTAGGTAAGCTTGTTGATTAAAAATGTTCTCACAGAACTAAATTGCATACTGAAGAACGTTTCAAGGAAGGGGTGTTTTCTGCTAGAGCTTTGTTTGTAGTGTGTGGTGACTATCCCCCAAGCCACAATCTAACTAAGATAGATTTGAGACCTAAAATAAAAACTAATTCCCTCTTTCTTCACCTGTGGACTTGGACGGTTGCAATGCCATGCTCTCAGAATACAGAGAAAAGCAGCACAGCCTGTGAAAAAACACCTGAACTAATCATGTTTCCTGCTTGTTGCTCAACAGACCTGTGGAGAAAGGACAGATGTTGTGGGAGAATGATGATGCAATGGCACAAATACATGCTGGGTAAAGAGTCCAGCAGAGAAACTGCAGCAAAACATTCCCTTCCAGCATCGTATAAAGCCACTGGTGAGCTGCAAGAGACACGAGAGAGAAGCACTGATTATTTGTGTGCTTTGCTTACTTAGCTTGTGTGTGTGTGTGTGTGTGTGTGTGTGTGTGTGTGTGTGTGTGTGTGTGTGTGTGTGTGTGTGTGTGTGTGTGTGTGTGTATCCACCTCGCAGCAGCTTCGCTACACTGAGGTCCATGAGGAAACTGAGGATGGCAGTCAAAATACCCAGAGCAGCGTAGCCATACCATTCAATCCCACACACTGTTCCCAGACAACACCTCAGCTTCAACAGCAGCTCTAAGGAAACAAAAAGGTTTAGCATGTCAGAGCAACAGCGTTGTGCTGAGATGTTACAGAGGTGGTAAAGTTAAAAGGTAAAGTTCACAATTACTTGGAAAGCTGTGGAGCATTAAAGTTTTACATTTTTCATCAGATTGGATTCAGTTCAGTTTCGATTCAGCAGTTTCCAGAGCAGGTTTGAATCTTTTAGGTTAGTTTGCATTGTTTGATTCCAGCCTTCTAGTTGTTGCCTTTGAATTAGATTGTACAAAACAATCTGAAAATATAAACACTTGGGTCACAGTCGTATGAGCACCCCAACGTATTGAACATAAATGATCATATTAAAAATAGGCCAAAACTAAGGATATTTTTTGTCTTCATCTTGTTTTGTTCTACTTTTGTTTGTCCACTTGGAGTTAACCTCTTAAATGGTAAATGGCCTGTATTTGTATAGCGCTTTAAGCTCCAACGCCCCCTGATACGGGGGCAAAAGGCAGGAGATCAGGTAGGCTTGGGGCTTAAGAGGTTAATAATAATAATAAGGTATACTTTATTGATCCACGTGGGGAAATTCCTCTCTGCATTTAACCCATTCCCTCAGTGGTGTATCCTGGGGTAATCAGTTGTTTTGGGTCTCACAACATCACAGACCCTCGCTCAGGTGAGCCACCCGATGGTGATCAGGCCTTGACTTGCATACCAGTAGCTACCAACGGATCAGCCCTCTTAATCCACAGCCACCTTGTGGCTTTCTCTGCCACTTCACTCACAGCCTGGATGGCATTCTTTTTGGCTGCCCCAGCCACACCCAGCCAGCAGAGGACTTTGCAGTGATCATCCTGCAAAGCCCCTGGATCGCAGGAACGCCAACGATACCGACCATCGCCCGGGCCTTCGGGCAGCTGCTGACGTGTTCTAGGGTGCCTCTTCCAGAACACAGGGGACAGATTTCCCCCACACTTGTGTATTCAACTATGGAGCTGTGCACAATCCTTATTTTTTTCCATTTGTGCAAGGCTTGAGTCAGATAACTTAACTTGAAACAACACCTACAGAATCGCATAAGCTAATATTGAAGTAAGCACCCATCAGAACAAACACTAATATGTTCAAACATGCTGTACTTGAGTAGAACTACAGACACTAGTGCTAAAAAACACTCCAGAAAAAGCTGAAGTACAGATTTAACCTCTTTACTCAAATAAAAGTGAAAAAGTACAGGATCTGAAATGTACTCAAAGTATAAAGTAGCTCTTTGGAGGATGTTTCTACCACATATATTTGTGTAAAGGTAACAGGAATATTTTAGCACTAGTATTTGTACTTCTACTGCAGTAAAGAATGTTTTTACTTACTTCAGTATTAGCACGAGTGGTTCTGTAGTTGTTGTTTCAAGTTAAGTGACCTGACCCAAGCCTTGCATGAATCTAAAAAACAAGGATTGTGCGCAGCTCTGTGGTTGGATACACAAGTAACAATGAAATCAAATGACAGTTTAGTATAACTGAAATAACAGAAGTATAAAAATATAATATGAAAGTTAAATCACCAGATGTATAGTATGAAATATAACAGCAAACGATTATACTTGGGTATGAGAACTGAATATTAATAAGATATCAAATCAGTAATTAGGTTTCAGTGTTGCACCCTGTCCTTAGAGCAGAAAATACATATTTAAAAGATGTGATAATATCTTATCAATAAACTCTGTTATTGAGTTCAAGATTCTGATCAATGTATGACTTTTCAGATTGAGGTCAAACCAAACTGGAGCTCCAGCGTAAAACTACATACTTGATTAAGATTGCACATGGCTGCTCTCAGATAGATTGATTGCATCAGTATTGATCAGATTATAACGATTTTCCAACGTCACTCTGACCTTTGACAACAGCACGGTGCCGTCTGCATGGTTTCCATGGATCCGAAAGGAGCGGGCTCTTATTATGGGATGTGTCCGATTGATTTTCTTGCTCCCAGTTGTTGTTCTCGCCATCCGCTTTACTCCTTCGAGGCTCATCCGGGCTCTTCATTTTGCCTTGAAGTGTTTGCATTGCAGTGTGACTAATGCAATTACAAATAAGCTGCTTGAATGAAGATAAAATACTTACATGTAAGACAAGCAGACTTACCTTCAAGCCCCAATTGAAGTAGTATGATGTGTTACAGACAAACGTCTGTGTGTAGTACGTACAAACTGGTAGCTGGTTGTCAACTGACCTCTGTTAATGTGTTATTATTAAGGTGATGGGGCAGTCACGGCTGAAAGGGTAGCTAATATTAACTCTTTGGGGGAACATGGGTATGTGCCCTTCATTTGTCTGGACGTGCATGATATTCAGCTTTTAGGTAAAACAAAATATGCTTAAAATACATGTTCCACTGTGTAATTTATGAATTATCTGATAACTTTAGCTATTAAAATCTGATAAATTTAACTGGCTAAACTAAAAATTGCGATTTGTTATATATATTAGATATTCAGTGTCTATTTTCCAAGGTCATAGAGGACTTAAAATTGTAAAATGAATGATTTTCTTTTTTTTTCTTTTTCAAATAACTTAATGGTCCGACTTTTAAGAACAAAAACAGAATATTATATTATATTATATTATATTAGATTAGATTAGATTAGATGGAAATGCATTCATTTAAATATAAACTTGAAGGTAGGTCAGTTGAAAATCAGTTTTAATCTGAGCTTTTGTTACTGCAATAACTTTACAACTGCAAGAATTGCAATTAAAAAAAAACTATGACCTTGCTTAGAAGAGTGATTGTCTTTAAAGGCCCCGAGAACCAGAAAAAAACATTTTGCACAAAACTGTCATTGTGAATTCTCTTAATGTCCCAAACTTTGCAGGAAATGCAGGTTTAGCTTCAACAGGTTGTTGAAGGTCAAGGTAATCATTGTTCAGTCCTGGAATACACATACACATGTGTGCGCACCCACACACACACACTTTAAATCAGCCCTAAGTTAATGGCTATCAGTTATACATCCAATTTATTCTTTCATCCGTTTTGTTTTAAAAAACTGAAGTAAAGTATGCATTCTCTCTGTCTCTCTCTCTCACACACACACACACACACACACACACACACACACACACACACACACACACAATTACTCAGTATAAAACTTGTTTCCATGGGAACAGCACGCTGAGGTTCCTAGAGAGCCAGACCGAGAGACGCTACTTTACTCTTGTGAACAATGACTGCTGCTGACTTGAGAAGTTTTCCTCGCTGTCAAATAAGTAAATAAACCAATCAATTTATTCCTTACAGTTTCTGAATCCTGAAGCTGAAAATGAATGCACTTGCAAATATAGACAAAGCTTTATTTGAGAGTAAAGTCACAAATTAAATGACCTCCATTTATTTTCTTTGTGAGGCTGAGGAGAGCTGCTTCTCTGTGATAAACTGAGGTTGAAAATGTTTTGCTTACAGCAATCTCGACAAATGACTTCTGCCTACATAGCTATGTTTTCATGGAAATACGATAGGTTAATGAATGAAAACATGTTATGACCTTCAAGCACAGCCGCAGTCTGTTACAGTGGGATCTGTCTGCAACATTAACAACCAGCAGCTGAAACCGGCAAAATCATACGTGCTGTGTGTGTGTGTGTCGCAGGTGACACGGTGTCACTAGTTAGTGAGAATGTCATGCCTGATCATTGTGTTTTGTCTATCCACACTCACTCTGACCCACATACTGAATATATAAAAGTGGTGATCATCCTGCATGACTCGACTGTACTAATTTACTGTTAATTCAGCTGTAAGCCTCAGACTAAACAACTGGTCTAAAACTAAGAAACACTCAAGTAAAATTTAAAAACAGTTTAAAAAAACCCATCCCCGTTCCAAAATGCCATGTGATTCATAAAGAGTGGACATCATGCCTTTGATCCTTTGAAGTTTTTTCCTTAAGTAGGGGTCAGGAGCAGCAATTTTTAGTCAGTTTGTTCGCAGCCTTCAAACGTTCGACCAGAGATATATTTGGAAGTATTTGTAAACCTTTTCAGAGTCACTGTGCACAGGCGCCAACATGTATCCACGAAAATGCCCACAAAGAAAAAAAGATTATGCCGCCTCTCCTTTGAGGTCTGGCCGGCCAATCGCTCCAGGAAAAACAACCATGGATAGTGTCTTATCAGCCCGAAGGACATTACAGGAGAACTCCGACCTACATGCAAAAATTAAACAAATTGAAGAAGAGAAGCTTCAACTGGAAGAGAAGTGCAAACAATTGGAAGCACGAAATCAAGAGCTGGAAAAACAACAGCAACGCCAGCCTTACACAAAAATTATTAATGAGGCCTGGGAAGGAAAGTTTGGTCAAGCACGAGAGAAGATTTTGTTCCTGATGAAGGAAAACAAGAAAAAGAGTGCTGAATTAAAAGAAACGTCTGCCCAGCTTCAACACAAGAATGCTACTATTGAGGAGATGCAAAGGGATCTCGAAAACATGGAGCAAAAGAATCAGGTGCTCCGAGGAACGCTTGATGAAGCTATGGAAGAAATTGTACAAATCCTCGGACAGAAAAAGGAAGAGGTCACACAAATGCAGGACCAACTTGAAGGCATAAAGGAAAAATACAAAGTGCTGAAAGTCAGGCTGGATGAAACAGTGCAAAAATAAAGAGCTTCTTCAAGAGAAAGAGCAACAGGAAGAAGAAAAACGTATTCTCCAGGACTTTGAGAGAAGAAATCTAAAACTGAATGAATTTTGTAATACAATGAAAGACAGAAAACCTGAACTGGAAAGAGAAGTATTGGAAAAACTACGTTCAAAGATGCAGTGTAGGATCAATGAAATGGCGAAAAAACACTCAGAGGTCATTAATGAGATGTTGTTGAAATTAGACAACTTGAAGTGCGAAAACGCTGAAATGCTTGCGCAAAAGCAGCAACAAGAGCAAATAAATGAAGACCTGCAGTGTAAGCTTCAAGAAATCACAAGAAGAAATGAGCATTAAAAGAAACGGAGCAAAGATGCCAGAAACTTGAGAAGGAAATTGAAGAAACAAACGATCAGTTGAGAACCCTCATCCTGGAGAAAAAAGAGCTCATGGAAAAGTACCTGAAAAAGAAGAAAAGGCGCTGCTGCTTATTCATGTAGCCTCGTCGTCCTCCACCTCTGTTCCATCTTAATTTTCACCACTCCTCTCCCCCTTCTCCCTTTCTCTCCTAACACCTCTTCCCTCTCTCCTTCATCTTTTTTCTTTTTCCACCCTGACCCCCCAACCAGTCCCGGCAGTTGACTGCCCCTTCTGAGCCTGGTTCTGCCGGAAGTTTCTCCCCGTTTAAAGGCAGTTTTTCTTCCCCACTGTCGCCTAGTGCTTGCTCAGAGGGGATTGTTGGGGCCCTTTTTTTTCTTTTTATTACCGTTTTCCTTTATTTACTGATTTGTTTTTGGGTTTTTTTACTTTTCTTTTACGTTGTTTCTTTATTTACTTGTTTAACTTTTTTTTCCAACTATGTAATAAAATTATAAACCAATTGAATTTATCCTTTGAGTATTTTATGGTCATGCCTTGTCTTTTATGTCCATCCTCTACACTGACAGTATTCTGTTTATGCTGTCTTTTTTCCACACAGGATAAAGTTGGTGTGAAGGTTTCAATCTGTGAATGAATCTAAGCACCATCACCTTAACTCTGTTACCCTTTATGTAACTGAACTCTGACCGTGAGCACCACAGCCACTGCGTACCAGTCACACGCACTTTAAATCCATCACAGTAAACCAGTTATTTTATCTCAGTTTGTTTTGCAGCACATTTCACAACATGAAAAAGCATAATGTCAAATGTACAGACTCAAAATCTGATTTAAAAACATGAGGACTGACCTGTAAGCTTTACATTTACAGTTTATCACATACCACTGAGCAGTTCTTACCTGTAATTCTAACCACTCTTCTTCCTTTTCTTCCGTCTTTCTTATCTTTTTCCATCTCTGAGTGTAGTTAGCTCTCTTTCTCTCCCTGTGAAATACAGCAGCTGGACCGTTAGCTAGCAACACACTGTGCGACAAAATGCATGAAAGCCTGTGTGTTTGTGGACATTTGTTGAGCTAATAGAAATGTTGCATTTGAAACGACTTACAACTTAAAAAATATGACTCGCTTAATGCTCGCTCATCTTGTGTAGGGCTAAATAGATGCTGACGGAGTGCAACCGTCCTGCAACTGTTCCGATGTTGTGCAAAATAAAATGAATAAATAAAAATGCCGGCCCACTTTAACCCCTGGCTATGGCACACCATTTGCCTCTTTCATCTATTTTCATGCGACATCCCCTGGTGTTTAATAGGGGGACAGGACTGACTCGAATGTGTTAAACCAAAAATAAACATGTTTTGAAAATGTAAGGAGGAAAAAGTACTGGTATTTGTTTAAAATCAAAAGTTGACAGATACATAAATTCCTAAGTAAAGTGGAGATACCTGAAAATTCTATTTAAGTACAGTAAAAATTTCTACTTCCTTACTTCTCACTTCTGCTGCCTATCAAGCCCGCTTGTCGTTTTTTGAGCTTGCGCTACAATCACCTAGAGGTGGGACCGAGTCATTGTTTTGTAAGTCTCAAGTAAGTCTCAAGTCTTTATCTTCAAGTCACAAGTCAAGCCTCAAGTAAAGTCAGGCAAGTCAGAGTCAATGTAAATAAAAGACCATGTGTTCTTTTTTAAATCTGTATTTATCTCAACACTTGACAAAACAAGTGAACTTACAAGACATGCACAAACTAATTCTGAAATTGCACCTCTATAACATACAGCTCTATTAAACTTTGCTGCAAGAATATTCTTCCTCTAAACTACAAATTCACAGAATAAACATTCAGTGAAAAATGCAAAAGAAGAACTTCCTGTTCAAACAAAAAGTGCCGAGATTTCCTTCTGTATATAACAATGAACCATTGCAGTAAATTTAGTGCAGTGTGATTAGCTTGTCCACTCTCTCTCTCCTCTAGTCACTGTGTGAACACGTGTGTTTGTATGTGTCCATGTGTCAGTGACAGAGGAAACAAAACAAAACAAAAGACCCAGATATATGTGTATATTAGGGGTGCAACGATACTCGTATCGATATTGAACCGTTCGATACAATGCTTTCGGTTCGGTACGCATATGTATGAACAATACAAAATTTGTAATTTATTTTATCAACTTTCCTTCTGATGATGCTGTCTGTGTTGAGCGCTCAGTGAATCTGCGTAGGCTGCACTGTCGAGCGCAGATCCACTGAGCGTTCAACACAGACAGCATCGTCAGAAGGAAGAGCGCAGGGCAAGCTAGTGAGACAGAAGTTAAGCTCTCCTTGCAACATGGCAAATTGAACCTCCCGCACCCTCATTCAGATCTGGCGTTTGGAATTATTTTGGTTTTCATGTGACGTATGACCCTGAAGGTAAGCGAGTCATGGACTAAAGTAAAACAGTATGTTGGATGTGCCACGCAATGCTCAATTACATGGGTGGGAACTAGTGTGTTAGCGCAGTTAGCTCTTAACGTGTTGGCCGTCTAGCCCCACGCAGGGGTAGCTCGTTAACGGAGATTTGCCGTGTTGTGGCGTTAACGTCATTTCAACGAGATTAACGCTGACAGCACTAGTGGGAACACAATGAATATGACTGCACATTTACGCCGACATCATCCTAGTGCAAAGACAAATGGAAGCAGACAAAAACAACAATCATACATGCTACAAACTTTACCCGAGTCATTTAGACAGCCGTTAGCACATGATTCTCCTTATGGGGACCTGATATGTTTAATATTGTGGCGAGCTCAGACAACGAGGAGACGGAGGTATCGTTTGGTCTTGCTTCCCGTGAGCTAGCCAGGGAGCACAGCCGTTTATTGACATCTGCAGAAGAACACTGCCGCTAGCTAACTGCTCAGCGCAGCAACCGCACAGCAACAACAACACACAGAGCGCCCTCTGACCCCGGAAGGACACACCTTCTCAGCGAGAAGGCGTCACTATGGCAACATAAACAAAACATAACTGTACAAACAAAACCCCGAACAGCCCTGACCCGCTACATAGCCCCCACCTAAGGGGTCAGTCGTCCCCGACGACCCCATTACCCCACACAAAGTCCTGCAAATGTCCAGGTGCCTTCTTTTGGCGCACTGGCCGGGGTCACTCGGGTCAGAACATGGGGTGCCACCATCATCCCACTTCTGACACCAATGTGGCGAGCTCAGACAACGAGGAGACGGAGGTGTCGTTTGGTCTTGCTTCCCGTGAGCTAGCCAGGGAGCACAGCCGTTTATTGACATCTGCAGAAGAACACTGCCGCTAGCTAACTGCTCAGCGCGGCAACCGCACAGCAACAACAACAACAACACACAAGGCGCCCTCTGACCCCGGAAGGACACACCGTCGCAGCGAGAGGGCGTCACCCGTCACTATGGCAACATAAACAAAACATAACTGTATAAACAGAAGCCCGAACAGCCCTGATCCGCTACAATATGCTGCTGAGAATATAGCCCAGAAGAAGCGTATAGTATAGCTTTTATTTTGGAAAGAGCCATTTCTCTGTAATAAACTCTCTTTTCCAAAGATGAGTGATTCCTCAATCAGATACAGGTGTTACCGCGCCAGATCCGCGGCCCCGAACCGTAGTAAGGAAACCTCTGGCAGTTACTTGAAGGTCCCGTAACTGACTCGTAGTCGGCAACAGCTTACTATACAGGTCAACTCCGCTAGCAAAAAGATCGAAGGAGGCGTAGGAAACTGCTTCACCGAACTTTATTTCTTCTCTAAGGCACGAACACCGCGTACAGTGGGCTGAAACAGTTTACTCACAGCGAGCATCGCCGACACAACTCTGGCTGTCGAGGGAGTTATTATATTCCTTTTATTTATTTTCTTTTCGTCTCTTCTGTAGCTAACCGTTACTTTTTCCCCTTCTCCGCTCTCTCTCTTCACACACACACACACACCAGGCAGTCCCGCTACACACATCCCGAATACATTTCCCATCAGGCTTCATCCTTAAAGGGCCATGCCTGTAACACAGGGCTTGCAAAATCGCTAGCCCGACGTCCCGGGGCTAGCGATTTTTCCAGTCGTACTACCAAAATCTATCTCTGCCCTGCACGTCGGGCTATTGTAGGAAGGAAAAATATATGTCAATGCTTTTGCATTCTTTCGGAAATGTAGCTGGGTAATTATGTCATTGGCATCGGTGAGCCACTGTCAATATGTGACATATTGAAATCGCGTTTGAATTTGCGCTTGTTTTTTGCTTTCAGTTTGCAAATGTCCAGGTGCCTTCCTTTGGCGCACCGGCCGGTCACGACCGGCGGGGGAAAAGTCACTCGGGTCAGAACATGGGGTGCCACCATCATCCCACTTCTGACACCAATGTGGCGAGCTCAGACAACGAGGAGACGGAGGTGTCGTTTGGTCTTGCTTCCCGTGAGCTAGCCAGGGAGCACAGCCGTTTATTGACATCTGCAGAAGAACACTGCCGCTAGCTAACTGCTCAGCGCGGCAACCGCACAGCAACAACAACAACAACACACAAGGCGCCCTCTGACCCCGGAAGGACACACCGTCGCAGCGAGAGGGCGTCACCCGTCACTATGGCAACATAAACAAAACATAACTGTATAAACAGAAGCCCGAACAGCCCTGACCCGCTACAATATGCTGCTGAGAATATAGCCCAGAAGAAGCGTATAGTATAGCTTTTATTTTGGAAAGAGCTATTTCTCTGTAATAAACTCTCTTTTCCAAAGATGAGTGATTCCTCAATCAGATACAGGGCTTGCAAAATCGCTAGAGAGCGACAGCACTGATTGGTGAGTGATGATAATTTGTGCACCAATTCCTCTGACATTGTCTTATCAATCGTTAGCTTACTATGCAAACATGACAAGTGAAATCTCCCGCAGCAAGCTTAAACATATGAGAGGTTGATCGCGCAGAGAATCGCTGACCGTTATGTGTGTGTGTGTAAAAGCAGCAGGATATATATTTTAGTTCTGCTGAGCCAAATAAGACAGGTCAGGGTGAAGAAGTGACAGCCAAAGAAAAGCTTACCACAAAACGGAAAAGTTATGACAAATCAGACTATAAGGCAAAAAGAAAGTGCAGCTTTATGGTTTCATGGACAAAAGAATTTCTGTGGCTGCAATATGACGAGCTATATAACCGGGGCTGCACATAAGTGGTCCGCAGGTGCGCATTCGCTGTCAAAAAAAAAAAAAAAAAAAACGCGCACAAGATATGAAGTTGCAACGCGTGTTTGCATACATAAGATTTTCTGGAGGAGGACAGACATTTGTTTAAAACTCTTAAAGATGTCGAAGAAGCTCCTTTAAGCAATTACTGTGATGTTCCTCCACCTCCAAAGAAATGTCAGAAGGAGTCCGAACCACAAAAGAAGCACGTATTCTCGGAAAAGTGGTTGCAGGAGGTGAGCTGGCTTCAAACAAATGATGAACGCACAGAGATGTGGTGCGGAATGTGCCGTGAAAATCCCACTCTAGCGGACAAAAACAGTGCTTTGCAACTTCTTATCTGGTGCGCGTCTTTTATTTTGACAGCGAATGCGCACATGCGGACCACTTATGTGCACCCGTGTAAATAACATAATGTTCTGCCAGGTGTGTTGTTGGTTTTCTCTCGATTTCTGAGTCGACAAGCGCCTTTGTTACTGGGACCAGTCATTTTAAGAAAGGCCCCCATTAGAACCCATGAGAAATCCAAGAAATGCATTATTGCTCAGTCTGCAATATCTTTCCCAGAACAAACACCAATTGCAAATAACATACTCAAAATAAACCTGAAAAATCTGTTTAGAACAGCGTACTATGTTGCAAAGAGTGAACTGGCAAAATTTAGCAGTCTTTGCAAACTTCAAAAAGCAAATGGCCTAGATCTTGGTTCCACTTGTCTCTTACCCGTGACTTCAGTGGAAATTTCAAATTCAGGATCTGACACAGACTGATTCATGTCCTACACAGTTCTTACAAGTTCATAGAAATTTCTGTTCAATTAGAACCAAGTATTTGAGTTGATGATTGTAATTTTTATACAATGTTGTAATTTGTTTTTCAACAATTTTTTGATTAATGTTTTGTTTCCTTTACAATATTATACATTAAAGTATAATATTGTAAAGGAAACAAAACAGGAAACAAAACATCAATCAAAAAATTGCTCTCTTTTTTATTCGGGCTACTTACATTTATTTTGGGCTACTAAAAACTGAAGAGTCCCTGCCCGAAGGGCTACCAGGGATTTTGAAATTTTGAGAGCCCTGAGATATATTTATTTTTTTAATTACTTTTGTTTCAGCAACATTAAATTTAAAAACTGTACTTTTGAGTTAAAATATATATTTATAATTTTAATAAATGACAAATTAAAAAGGCATTAACATTTTTTTTTGTATCGAAAAAATATCGAACCATGACACCAAAGTATCGAACCGAACCGTGAATTTTGTGTATCGTTGCACCCCTAGTGTGTGTGTATATATATATATATATATATATATATATATATATATATATATATAATGTGCAGTTTAAGTTATTTCAGTTAACTATTGTGCATTGCATTTGCCAAATTGGCCAAATGCAGGTACACACGAAGGTACTGCCAAAACTCTGGTGCCCACATGAAATAGAGAAGGAAGAGTCTGTATGTTCATTGTCCAGAACAAGAGGGCATTGTGTCCATCAGCAATATCCAGGTAGTGACTCAGCTGTAGCCCTGCTCTTCCCCACATCCTTCTTCTGCTTCTTATACTAAGCAGCAAAGAGTCCTCCATCTTCACAGTCTTCTTGATGTTTCTCACCAGGAGTCACAGATTGCTCTGACTTTGCAGGATCCGCAGCATCTTGCAGGATCAGATCTGGCAAAACAAATTAACAACAGCAAAAGAGTCTTTATTACAATTTTAGACAAAAAAAAATACAGAAAAAATATACACTATATTCAGTCTTTACCTTTAACTTTTAATGTCACTTCTGTCTTTATGTCACAACTGCCCAACACATGGTGTCCCAACCCACAACAGAGAAAATGCTGGATCCAAAGCAGCTGCTTTAAGGTACACTGGATGTGAAAAGGGAGCAGTGATCCCATCTTCTGCTCTAGCCATTTGCACACTGATAAAAATTCCAAGAAAGATGCTTGGAGACTCCCGACCAGACCATTCTCTGTTTTGATATAATTGTTCTGCAACATACTACCGGACTCTGTATTTTCTGTCAACTACTGGCAGAAAGTGTCGAAAATTCTTGTTTTCCACAATAGACAGTTTGCAACCAATATTCAAGTCACTTAATCATGCATTTGTGATAGCTTTCTGCTGTGGATGAGTCATGCTGTGCTGTCCAGCACAATTGTCCATAAACTGTGATATGGAAGGCTGTTCAGGTTCATTTGTGATCCTCTTTTTCATCTGGTATTCTTCAAATATGCTTTCAAAGGTGCAGCCATTCATGAATTGCATTTGACTTTAATTTGTTCCTACTAATCGGTAATAAATATTAACACTTAAACCCTCATAGTTTTCAGAAAATAAAAAATATAAAAACTATTTATTAAAACACTTTTCTAAAAACTCTGCATAAAATAAGATAACCTTTATTAGTCCCACGTGTGGGAAATTTGTTTTGTTCTAATGCGTTCTAATAAGCAATGTTTAGCGTCAATGTTAAGAATAACTGACATTTTCAAATAAACAACAGCTAATAATATAAGATCAAAGTATTTTATGTGATGTATTGACATAAATGACAGGAGAAAAATGATGCAAAAGTTACACACGGCCATGCATTAATTGCAAATTAAACACAGTGGTTTTGAATTTTGATGTGATGGTAAAATAAATATTTGTCAGTCTAAACTGTGTTAAATCTACGGGGTTAATGATGGGGAGGAGACGGAGACCAAGTTCCTCGAGTTCAGGTACAGAAACCCACTTTCCGAAACGGACCCTGCTCACCATTTACCGACAATTCTGAGCTACCAACTTGCATGTTATTCTTGGATGCGCTTGTAAGACCGGGTGTAAAATAGCATGACAAAAATATCATACATGTTGAAGCCAAACAGTATCATCAGCGTAGCCCGGAGAACAGTTGCTAATAAGATGAAGTTAGCTAAGTCAGCTATCTCATCATAGCAAAAGAATAGCACCATGGTACCGTTCTTTATGCAACTTCAAATGTTGGACAAAGTTGGACGTTGTTCTATCTCTGTCAGTGATTCTCTTCTCGCAGGTTTTTCATATTACATTTCGTTTTTTGTTGACTACTTCGTAGTTTATGTACTTGGGAGCATTTTTGGATTGAGTGTTTTTTTGTTTTGTTTTTGTTTTGTTTTTTTATCTGGTTAATTTGATTGGCTGTGTTACAGCTCACGCTCACATACGTACGGAGTGTGGTAAGAGTGAATGAACAAAATGAGTTAATGGTCCGCACTTTTTAAATAATATGTATGTTGAATTTTAGTCCCAAGTCATTTGTGTAAAGTCCAAGTCAAGTCACAAGTCTTATAACATTTTTTTAAGCCAAGTCTAAAGTCATACAATTAATGACTGGAGTCCAAGTCATGTGACTTGAGTCCTCACCTCTGCAATCACCTGATTTCAGTTTGCGTGTCAGAGGAGGAAAATAGCGCTGCAGTCTAGAGCCTGGACAGTTATTTTTTTAGTGCACAACAGGAAAAGATAAATGGTAAAGTGAAAGACTGCATCGAGGACAGGAAAAATTGCATCATGCTGCTAACACAACACGGTTTCAAGCATCTGCCCAGACAGCATGCTAACGCCAAGCTAGCCAAGAACCCACTGTGGTCAGATTTGTATTCCACTAAGAGACTGATCTTCGAGACATGTCTTCTCATTAGGGATTTGTCTTGGTGTGTGGGATGTTGCCTGGGGTTGATAGTGTTAAATAGTGATTATATGTGTTTCAGCTATTTTACAGAGTAACATGAATTTAATGTAATGTTACTCTGTGGAGTAAATAAGTCATATACTGCATTACGACCAGGGTAATATGTGAAATAATGACTTTTTTGAGTAAAGACTCTGATCACAACAAAGAGGGAAAATACCACAACAAACATTTGACCAACAGCATTAATGTAATTTCTGCATTGCTGCTTAAAGATACTGGTGACTCTGAAAACATACCCAATGAGAACTTAATCTATAAGTGATATTGCTAATGGAATAGGAATCGCTAAATTCTTATCAATTCCCATCCCTACAACCAGCAGCTTTAATCTCCATTAGAAGTTTGAAACACTGATTCATATCTGATTCTGAAATAAAGTAACAATATTACTGCTGTTACTAGGTAGGGAGGAGGCTCTGTTAGGGAGGTGCTGAGTTGCTGGGCTGGATTTAGACCTTCAGCAGGGGTCTGTACTGATAAGACTGGAAGAAAACAACACAGTGTGACGTCATTTTCAATACAGGGTAACGTTTCAAAAACAAAGATCACCTTGCATGGTGGATTGCCTGGGAATTTTCTGTAAAGATTGACTGTGATGGTCGTTATTAGATGTTAAGGACTGAGGTTGTGATCTCTGATTTGCCTATAATGTGTCTTACATACAAACCTCCTTTCGACTGGAATAATGAATCACAAGTCAACAAGGCAACCTCAGAGAGCACATAAATGGATTTTAATGGATTAGCTGTCAGCAGCACTAACTAGAAAAAAGGAGCAGAGAGTGTTTACTAATCATGATGGGCTGTGCTCTCCGTGCAGATATTAATAGCCACAAAGCAATGTCACTACCGAGGCCCCTGCCCCCATCCGTGGCTTTGTTTTCAGGCACATTCTTTCCATCTTTGCTTTTCTCCTAACCTACACTCTGAAAATAGAGGTGAGGCGCTTTTTTCACTTTTAGATTGACTTTGCTCGCTTCTCTCAGCACAACACAAGACAGCAGCTGCGTTTTCTGGCACATGATTAGGAGACTGAATTAAATAAACTCATGACACCGTGAAGGATTTCAGTCGAGAACGGGCCCTTGTGAGAGCACAAACATCTGAGATGAAACCATGCCGCGCTACTCCATACGCTGGCATTAAACGGCAGAAACGCGTGCGGATCTAATTTCAGGTCAAAAGACGTGGCCCTGAATATTATGAAAGCAGAAGAAATAGACAGATGGGAGTGATGGAGAGCAGGGGGAATTAAAGCGAGGGCCGGAAAGCTATTTCAGGGATGACGTGTGATGGAGTGACAACTGTTGCCCCCCTCCCCTTTATCCCTTGTCAGCCCCTGCTCTTTTTCTGCCTCTCTCTATCAAATCCCACTCTGCCTCCCTCTCTTAACCTTAGGCCCTTCAGTGCCCAGAACTTTTCCAACCACAGACCCATCTCTCCATCAGCTCTCTGAGTCTTATGATAAATTTAGAACAGTGTTCCCAATGAGCTGTGGCCTGTGTGACACGTGCCACCTCCCAACCACTGTATGGGACCGTATAGTATATAAGGGCCGTGGGTAAAGGGCTGCAAGAGATTGGGGGAAAAGGTTGATACTGCCTTACACAAACCAGAAAAAAAGAATAAATAGACAGACAGAAAAAGAAAGACAGTAAAGGTAGATAGAAGACCTGTGTGTGCAACTATAGCCGCAAGAAGAATCAACTCTCTCCGCCTCCCTCTTCTCTCCTTTTCACTCCTCCTCTGCCTTACCCAGCACTTACAGCCATCCATGAGTGTAACCAACTCCTCTGCCTATCGATCGGAGCGTAGTTTCCACCAGACTTCATCCTCAACTACGTCCTCTGGTAACCCATACATGGAGAAGAGCCGGGGACTATTTGCTGAGGACTTTGGCTTGTTCATGAGGCCTGGGAGCGACTCCTTGGGTTTTTCCAGTAAGTTGGAAGCAAATTTAAGGTCTCTGGCATTCGTTTTGTAAACAAAAGAGGTAAAAAATTAATAGTAAAAGAGAGCGGAAGGAACAGCTTTGACGGCAAAGATGATTTATGCCCGCTTGAATGCGATTTGTGTACAGTGGTGTGTTTTTGTTCAAGGAGTGATACTGATAACATATCTTCAGAGGAAGACTATGGTGTGGCTGATCTGTGTGTGGACAGATGTTTCTTTAAGGGAAACTGTAGCCAAGGTGCTGAAAGAATAAACAGAACGGACTCCATTTTTGGACATGTATTTACTCTTTTTTTAAAAGATTTATTAGGAATTTACATATGTGTTTAAAACGGAGGGTTGAGGAGATTTTTTTCTTCACACAGCCTGGTTCATCTACAGGCTCAGTATCTCAGTGTCCACTTGGTGTGAAGTGCTCCGTATCACTTTGCTGCTGGTCCACGCAGACGCGTGTATGTGTGAAATCTGATCTTTAAATGGTCCATGTGCTCCTATGTGTCAGGGGCAGAGCAGCATTGTTTTGGAGCCATGGTTGGTGCTGTAATAGGTGCAGCAGATAAGATGTGAGGTGGGCGCTGCTGAGAAGAAAGCAACGCAATCACACACACACATGCAAGCACACACAGAGTACGTGCAAACCTGGGAATGCTGGACTAACTGCCAACAGTGTGACATCACACACTGAGTATCTGGGATGACGCCTGCATGAGAAATGACCAGATGGTTGCCCAGTGACCAGTGCGCACACACACACACACACACACCACAGTGAGGTGAGGTCACATAATTAAGCTAACCTATACGTGAAGTCAGAGCTAATATCACTCACACACACTCGTTTCCAGTCTGCTGCCGTGTGTGTGAGGTCATGCACCACGCAGGCTTTCAGTGAGCTCAGACTCCACAGGGACAGAGAATAAATCACGCTTTTTTCCTGGACCGACTCACCTATCAGTCCTAGGATATTTAACCGGGACTACAGCTGTGCCTCTTGACAGTTCTTAAAGTCACACCGGGCACGGATTGAATGATTATGCCATGTGGAAGATTCACAGGAGTGACAAAGCCACAAACCATATGTCGGCTGTCGGTTTTCTTGCCTCCAAACTGTTCTCAGAAAACTTTAGTCAGCTGGAAACAAAAAAAAACAAAAATCAACTTCTGGTTAACTCATCACGCTGCTTATTGAACAACCGAGGAGAGAAAGTCATTAACTCAGCAGCTAAAAAGTCAGATATGTTCTCCAAAGAGGTGGTGCAGACCCAAACAGAGCAAAAATGGAAGTGAATATAGAATATGGATGAATGTGGACAGATTAATGATCTGTTTCTTCATGTCTGCTGACTGCCCATAATGTGAGCCAAATTTCAAAACACAGTTAATTTTTACCCCAATTTTTACACCTCGTCAACTAATCACCATTATTACTCATCATATTTTTTGAGCTTGTATATGAATATGAACAACAAGAGCTTAAAAAAAAGGTTTGGGAATTACAAAAGAAACATACAACAAGGGAGTGTAACTGATTTCTATTCGACTCCTCAAAGCACTTCACACAACACCCATCATTCACAAAAGCACTTTCGTCAAAGTGCTTTCTATCGAACAGACAACTTGAGGTTTTAGTATGTTGCCCAAGGGTACTTCAGCATGCAGAGGCCAAGAGTTGGACCACAAACCTACAGCCAACCCAAGCTTATAACACTTGGTATTCCTAATCAGTCTCCCATCCAAGTACTAACCAGGCCCAACCCTGCTTAGCTTTCAAGTTCAGAAGAGGGCATGCTCAGTTTGGTAAGCATGCAGCACAGATTCTAGCTCAGATTCATTTAACCATGGAAAACAGATGATCCTCTGAACTGTAATAATTAAGGTGCTTGTGCATCTTTTGTCTCTATTCAATCCATTAAATCGACAATAAAATCCATGTTTGCCCAGAATGTGTGGAATAGAAGGTGTGTCATGCTGTTGAAGCAAAAGCAGAGATTCTGATCATGTCTAAAAATGGATTTTGGTGAATACACACAACTGCAGATCCCTCACTCAAATGAGTGTGTGTAGCCCATCCTTAATGAAGCACCACCTGCAGGTACTCCAGTGATGAACAGCACACGGTTCTCAGACTGGTGGGTTTATTCACACAGGAAGTATTGAAGATGAAAATCTGTGAACGTTAACTGTGCGAGATATATGTACTTTGCACAGTTAATTGTAGCTTCCCGATTCATCATTTGTGCTCTAACATCCTTTCATCGTCTTGGCCGTGGGTTTAGGTGGAGCTGGAAATATCAAGACTCTTGACGATTCGTACCAGTTCACAGTTGACGTGCGAGATTTCTCCCCTGAAGACATCATCGTCACCACATCCAACAACCAGATAGAAGTCCGTGCGGAAAAGGTGGGTGGGAGGTGTTGAAACAAAAGGGGTTAATGTGAGCCAAATAAACCCTAACCAAGCATCCATCTCCACAATACATCGCATGAATCTCTAAAGCTTTCTGTTTTGGCAGTTGGCCCAGGACGGTTCAGTGATGAACACTTTCACCCACAAGTGCCAGCTACCCGAGGACGTGGATCCCACCTCAGTGACATCATCATTGGGCACCGAGGGGACCCTCACGGTCCGGGCACGGCGAAATCCAGCCAAGCATGAGCTCGTACAGACCTTCCGCACCGAGATCAAAATCTAGAGACGGTCCGATCCGTCACTTCCTGTGATTTCATACCATTTCCTGTGCTTCTTATCCTCACTGTCATCATTCAGTTTTACTTCAAACACTCAGAGAGCTGACACTGTGCTCTGTGTGACACAATGCCACTCTGTTGCTGCTCATTTATGTGTGTGAGTTAGCTCATCCCGCACATACACAACGGGACATCAGAATCAGAATCAGAATACTTTATTGATCCCTGGGGGAAATTATTTTTTGTTACAGTGCTCCATTTTAAACCAACATTAAGACAAGACAGACAATACGCTAACTAAGAATAGTACAATATATACATATATATACATACATACATACATACATAAGTCACTTATAAATAAATATTTGGAAAAGAAACATGTGTAGTTGTAGCAGCAAACAGTGTGTTAAGTGGATGCGTTGTACAGGGAGATGGCCACAGGCAGGAATGATTTCCTGTGTCGTTCAGTGGTGCTTTTCGGTAATACACATTAATTTAAGGAGACACAAGGGCTTGGAGCACCATTTTGCACAAAGATGTAGACACACAACCCATCAGTTAACTTCTCCCCTACCCCTCCCAGTGTTATTCTAAAACTTACCGGTCACTTCTAAAGATGATAAGTTATTGTATAATATTATTTGTGTGAATAAAATGATACTGCTTTGACAATAAGCCATCCTGCTCTGTAGAATGCTTTTTATGAACTTCTGATTTTACAAATTATTGACAGGAAATACGAGTTGGCAGTTTAAGAGATTTATTTGTTTATTTACTCGTATTGTTTCAGTTTTGACAGAACTGGAGAAATTTTCTGTGGAGACTTATCACCATCCTTGGTATGACTTGCCTTAAACCACTGTTTTGTTAACCATCTTTGGAATAAAAATCTGCGTAAACCTTGAGCACCACAAGGCAAACTACCCTTGAAATCAATATGAAACGGATTTCGCATTCAGTAGGTGCACAGAGGTGTATATACAAAGGTGCTTCTATTCAGTCTTTTGTGCGTGGGAGCATTATGAACCATCCTGTCCTCCTTTCAGGAGACTAGGGTTTCAAAGGAGGTATTCTCCAATATAATTTGGAAGTCATTGTTGTTTATAATTTCCTCCACTGTACGTGAGCTATGCAGTGGCTTTTTCCTTAGAAATATACAGGAGCATTACTTTTATCCTTGTATTAATATACTTTTTGTATCGCAGAAAATTAATTTCTCCTTGTTCTTTCAGTTTTCCGATGATTTAAGACAAGGACCTCTTCTGATTGTATAAAATAAAGCCTAAAGATATAGCTCATTTTAGCACGCAGGGATTCAGTTTGAAATTTGTGATTATTAAGTTAGACTTAGAGCGCTTATTTACACACTACACGTGCCTGTAATGACAAACTATTCTATTACAAATCCATTTTAGCTCCACTGTGTTATGAAGGTATCAGCTTTGCACATTATGTAACTTGGGTGTATCGCGACACCGCGTGGCCTCTGTCGGCAAAACATTGGTTCCCACTGCGCGTGCTCCAGCGATACATCCGGCCGGTCCCTATCAATCGATCAGAGAGAGGAAGATGGCGTTGGATGGAGTGAGCGGGGTATGATCGATCACCGAAAAACTCGATTGGGTTCGTTTTTCCCATCTGAGCCAAAAACTCCGTAAGACCGCTTGGACCAGCAGTTTCAAGCCCGAGTGAAGACGAGATAACAAGGAGGTAAATCGGAAGTTGGTTTCTGTTAAAATGGCGCTTCTTAAAAAACCGAAAAGAACAGGCTAGCTGTGGAAACAACAAGAGGGGAGGCCGGACTCGCAGCTCCGCCATCTTGTTCCCTCACCACACGCATGTAGGCATGCTAAATTAATCCCTGATAACAAAGCTGCAAGGATTGAGGAATTGCAATCGATATATTGCACCGTCAAACCACGCTGTCAAAACTTGTGGAGAAACTGACGTTCAAGTTAAAAAAAAGAAAAAGAAGAGAGAATTAAAAATAGCTGCACAGCCAGCGGGACACGAGATTACGCTTCATCCTTGCGTCAATGTCGTATCTCGCGGTTTAGTTGGCCTTTAGCATCTTTCGCGTTGCATTTCGGATTTAAGCTAGCAGTCATTTTGAGTGGTTGATTTTCAAAACGCCGTTTTTGTCCTTAAAAACACACACACGCAACATGTTTGTGAAGTTTGGTTCATAGGTTGCGTCCCATGGGACAGTTGTGAGTCTGGAGGAGATGTCATTATCTAACATAACAACTGAAACAAAGTACTTAGACATTACCAGTGGCAGCGTTGCTATAATTATTATAGTTTTATTACTGTTATTATTAATAATAATTTAGTTTAGATTTTATTATATTAGTTTAGTTTTTATTGGTTTCAGTTTTCATTTTGCTATTGGTTATTACTTATGCCAAATGCCAGAGCCAAAATTTTACCTCATCAACCAGTTTGTGCCAAAATTCTAACAGATTAACACATACCATATTTATTTATGTTTCCTCTGTTATTTTCCAAATTCCAAAAATAGTTTTAGTTAGTTTACCCCTTTTCATGGTCTAGGCTTTATTTTTATTTATCTAACTAGAATATTTTTCAAAGCTAGTTTTAGCTTTTGTTTAGTTTTAGTTAACAATGATAGCCGTGGTTATAGTCCAAAGGAAGACACAAATTAGTGTGAGGAATACAATTGCTGTTATTAAAACTGCTTGTGAAACAACACATACACAGTTAAAAAACTGATTTAGCTTGTTGGACGCTAACTTTAATACATCTCTGTGCTGATACATTGTAAAAGGGGTAATTGTGAAATTAAAATGAACACAACTTTCCAGTTTTAAATAAGGATAATAAATAATGTAATGGTGTAATGTGACATATAGTCTAGACACAGAATTTATACTTCATTATAGCTCATTATATCTTATTTCTGTTGACTTATATTAATTTGTAATGTATAGGTTTAGTTTTAAGGCTGATACATCTATTTTTCTGAAAGCAATCATCCCCTAATATTGACTGACCGCAGTCAGTCAATAATAAAACTACTATGCTGTCGGAGGATGCATAATTATATCAGAGGTGAAGAATGCAGACACAGATTTAACCTGACCATCACAGCCTTTTTAAGCTTCCTCGTGCTCCACATTTCATCCGTTTTATCCACAGAGCTTGTCCTTCAGGACGATGGAGTTCCCGTGGCACAGTGGGAAAGTTCTGGAGCAGCTTAACCGGCAGCGCAAGCAGGGCCTGCTGTGTGACTGCACCTTTGTCGTGGACGGTGTGGACTTCAAGGCCCACAAGGCTGTGCTGGCTGCCTGCAGCGTGTACTTCCGCACCCTCTTTCTGGACCAGAAGGATGTGGTACATCTGGACATTAGCAATGCAGCAGGTCGGTCCCCGTCAGGTTATGTGCTCTACCCTATCTCTGCCTCGTCTCTGCTGTCTAACTGGATGTGTTGTTTTGATGAATGTCGTTTCAGGCTTGGGTCAGGTCCTGGATTTTATGTACACTGCAAAGCTGACTTTAAATCTGCAGAATGTAGAAGACGTGCTGTCGGTAGCTCACTTTTTACAGATGCAAGAAATCGTGAATGCGTGTTCTGCGTACCAGTCGTTGTCAAATCCAGCCCCGTCCGTCATAACACTGGATTTTGCTGTTGGTGAGTCAGGTCCTCGGTGAATACTCGTGTCTGTACCCTTTTTTTCTTTATTTCAGATAAATTGTCATTGCCCTCAGCTAATCCGTCCATG
The DNA here is from genome assembly GCF_057382095.1 of Aulonocara sp. 'chitande type north' Nkhata Bay. NCBI lineage: Eukaryota > Metazoa > Chordata > Actinopteri > Cichliformes > Cichlidae > Aulonocara > Aulonocara sp. 'chitande type north' Nkhata Bay. Next base: position 10,639,909 of record NC_141363.1, read on the forward strand.
CCTTGATTCTTCAAATGAATCATCAGGTTGCTTTGTATTAAATTTGTCAACCAATTTTACCGTCACTTTTCATAGCATGATGACAAACGTGTATTTCTGCTGTGTCCATGTTTGGCAGTAGTCCTAACAGATGCTGTTCTACATTAAAAAAGATAAATGAAAAGTAATTAATACATATTTACCCGATTGTTGTTTTGTTGAGCTCATAACATGGTTCTTTATCTGTTCTTATTGGCATTCAGTTTGTTGAAAATGGAACACAGTCGTCATTGATTCTGCATTCTAATGTGTGAAATGTTGCTCCTGATAATTTCGATTTGATTTGATTTTAATTCTGTCTTTAACACACCAGATGAAAAAACAGGTGAAGGAGAGCAGAAAGAGGAAACTGACAGTCAGCTGTCAGATTTGGCATCACAAGCCGAGGAGTGCCCTCGTAGCATTCCCACAGAGGATAAAGAGACCATTCAAAGTCAGGACATTTTAGAGGAAGAGCTTTCTGCCAAAACACAGAAGCCTGTTTCTCAGCCGAAACCCACTAGAACCCACACAGGCCGCGGACGACCCCCAAAAACGTCCCACCTTCTGACTCAAAAGAAGACGTCTGTCAAGAACAAGGAAGAAAGTGGTGCATTAGACGCACCCGCCTTCCAGGACGACACCGCTGATGCCGACTACATACTGAGTAAATACATATTCATAGAAAGTCTTTTCAGTTATTTAATTATGATGTATGCTAGCATGTTTAAAGTTTGAAAGGATCCACATGATGCTAGTAGCTTTTTATTTGATGGCATTTGATAGCTTGATATATTATTTTATCCATTATTAATGTTTTTAAGAAACGATAGGTTATATAAATAAATACATACATAAATGTTTAAAATCAAGAGTTAATTTCAATGGAAAGAACACAAATGATTGTGATGGCTTAACAAAGAAGTGTTTTCGTTTTTTATTTTATTGTTTTTATTAGAATCACCGTTAAAATCTGCTGGCAGTTCGCCTTATATGAGCTCCCGCGGGAGGAGAATCAGAAAACCACCTCGACGAAACTTCCCACCTGGTGAGCGCTCTGTCCTGAAGGAATTTATGCAATGCCCCTTTCGTTTAAGCTTCCCACTGGACAAACTCTGTGCAGAGGCAGGAAAAGCGAAGTCATTTAAAAACACCTCTAGATTCAGGTTGATTAGTGCTCGAATGATTATCCGAGTGCTGTTTTCCGCATTTTCACATTCCGTTTAAAATGCCAGAAATGTGATTAAAAACGTGTATATTTCTTCAGCACCTTTCAAACACGCAGTCATTTCACATTAATCTAATAGGATTTAGAGCATTTGCTTTGTATTAGAATAAACACATTTCTTTAAAGGTTGCAGCAAACCTGCTTCTTGTATTTGTTTCATTGCTGATGGTGCTAGTTGTTGCCCCAGTTGTAGCTGGTATGTCTGGAAGACGCAGTGGGGAACATTAACGTAAGAGTGACCTCTGTCTGATGTAAAGAATGTCATCACTTTAACAGACCGATGAAGCCAGTAATCCCATATCTCAAAAAGTCATTGCTATTCCCCGTCAAAGCTGTAGACAGTTTGTCATTTTCAGAGCTTTTCTGCTCTTGTTCTCCCAGACAATGACTCAGAGGATGAAGCCCCATCACAGGCAAAAACTGATAATAAGGTGGCAGAGCCAGCAGGGGTGGCTGAAGGGCAGGAAGAACACTCTTTGGAGACCGGCGATGTGGAGGCTGATGATATTGATGATAACGAGGATGGAGAGGAGGATGACGAGATAAGTCAGCAAATGGAAGGAGACAGCCCAAGCAGCGAGAGAGATGGAAGACAAGCTCAGTCAGCGTGCATGAGCAGCCGATCTGAATCAAAGCCTTACAGCTCCGTGACACACAAATGTGAGGTGAGGGATTTGTGGGACGGCCTAAGTTGCGCTGTGCCTGCTTTTCCTGCTCTGGTCTGCAGGCTCTGAAGATATAAATGTCAATGCTGGGAGCTTTCATGAAAAGCTGGGCATCATAGATGCTTTTATGCAAATGTTGGTCACATTTGCATGCATATCTTTGCATTAAAAGGCTTCACGATATATTTTCCTCTTTTTAGGACTGCGGGAAGAAATTCACCCACACGGGCAATTTCAAGAGGCACATGCGTATTCACACTGGAGAGAAGCCCTTCAGGTGCCGGGACTGCAACAAGGCTTTCTCTGACCCCGCAGCTTGTAAAGCCCATGAGAAAACACACAGGTGGATGGCTTTTCCTTTTCCTTTTCATATTCATTTAGTGTATCTTTGCATACTTCTGCAGAGGGCTTAATTAAAGTGAGCTGTCGTTGACTCCTAGCCCCCTGAAGCCGTACTGCTGCTCTACTTGCGGAAAGAGCTACCGTCAGATCAGTCTGCTCAACCTGCATCGCAAACGTCACACAGGGGAAGCGCGGTACAGCTGTGAAGTTTGTGGCAAGCTTTTCACCACTTCGGGCAATCTGAAGCGCCACCAGCTGGTGCACAGCGGCGAGAAGCCATACCACTGCGACTACTGCGAGAAGGCTTTCTCTGACCCCACGGCCAAGATGCGACATCTGGAGACACATGACACAGAGAAGGGCAACAAGTGTCCACACTGCGACAAACGCTTCAACCAGGTACCCTTGGAAAGGTTTGGCTTTTCTGTGGACAAATATAAACACGATGAATGAATAACATGATTCCAGGCAACACTATTTTTAATTGAAAAATCTTAGCTGGATAGTAATATTCACTGTTTGTATATGTATACAGTGGGGCAAAAAAGTATTTAGTCAGCCACCGATTGTGCAAGTTCCCCCACCTAAAATGATGACAGAGGTCAGTAATTTGCACCAGAGGTACACTTCAACTGTGAGAGACAGAATGTGAAAAAAAAATCCATGAATTCACATGGTAGGATTTGTAAAGAATTTATTGGTAAATCAGGGTGGAAAATAAGTATTTGGTCAATAACAAAAATACAACTCAATACTTTGTAACATAACCTTTGTTGGCAATAACAGAGGTCAAACGTTTACTATAGGTCTTTACCAGGTTTGCACACACAGTAGCTGGTATTTTGGCCCATTCCTCCATGCAGATCTTCTCGAGAGCAGTGATGTTTTGGGGCTGTCGCCGAGCAACACGGACTTTCAACTCCCGCCACAGATTTTCTATGGGGTTGAGGTCTGGAGACTGGCTAGGCCACTCCAGGACTTTCAAATGCTTCTTACGGAGCCACTCCTTTGTTGCCCGGGCGGTGTGTTTTGGATCATTGTCATGTTGGAAGACCCAGCCTCGTTTCATCTTCAAAGTTCTCACTGATGGAAGGTGGTTTTGGCTCAAAATCTCACGATACATGGCCCCATTCATTCTGTCCTTAACACGGATCAGTCGTCCTGTCCCCTTGGCAGAAAAACAGCCCCATAGCATGATGTTTCCACCCCCATGCTTCACAGTAGGTATGGTGTTCTTGGGATGCAACTCAGTATTCTTCTTCCTCCAAACACGACGAGTTGAGTTTATACCAAAAAGTTCTACTTTGGTTTCATCTGACCACATGACATTCTCCCAATCCTCTGCTGTATCATCCATGTGCTCTCTGGCAAACTTCAGACGGGCCTGGACATGCACTGGCTTCAGCAGCGGAACACGTCTGGCACTGCGGGATTTGATTCCCTGCCGTTGTAGTGTGTTACTGATGGTGACCTTTGTTACTTTGGTCCCAGCTCTCTGCAGGTCATTCACCAGGTCCCCCCGTGTGGTTCTGGGATCTTTGCTCACCGTTCTCATGATCATTTTGACCCCACGGGATGAGATCTTGCGTGGAGCCCCAGATCGAGGGAGATTATCAGTGGTCTTGTATGTCTTCCATTTTCTGATGATTGCTCCCACAGTTGGTTTTTCACACCAAGCTGCTTGCCTATTGTAGATTCACTCTTCCCAGTCTGGTGCAGGTCTACAATACTTTTCCTGGTGTCCTTCAAAAGCTCTTTGGTCTTGGCCATGGCGGAGTTTGGAGTCTGACTGTTTGAGGCTGTGGACAGGTGTCTTTTATACAGATGATGAGTTCAAACAGGTGCCATTCATACAGGTAACGAGTGGGGGACAGAAAAGCTTCTTACAGAAAACGTTACAGGTCTGTGAGAGCCAGAGATTTTCCTTGTTTGAGGTGACCAAATACTTATTTTCCACCCTAATTTACGAATAAATTCTTTACAAATCCTACCATGTGAATTCATGGATTTTTTTTTTTCACATTCTGTCTCTCACAGTTGAAGTGTACCTCTGGTGCAAATTACTGACCTCTGTCATCATTTTAAGTGGGGGAACTTGCACAATCGGTGGCTGACTAAATACTTTTTTGCCCCACTGTATATATATAACTCTGCCTCAAACCCCTTGGGAATGATATGTGTGTGTTCCTCAAACTAGGGTCCTCTTCCTGAGGCCCGTGAGTCTTATGAGTCTGGACAGAAGCCTCTGATGATGTGCCTGAAATGTGCTGGTACCACTCTTACAGTTTGGGGGTTACCACTTAGACCACTTTGGACTTTACCTTCCACACCCGCTTTTGCAGCTGGATGTGGGTGAGGGAAGGGAGATAGGAGAAAAACAACACGACTCTCTTTAGAACAACAGGTCAGGGTACAAATCCTCTGCAGGGCATGGATACAGTAAGGTTCCCCAGGCTAGATCCCTAGTTCTATCCAAACCTGCGCCAGAGAGACTTAACTAAAGTCATACTGGCTTGGCTGTCACCCCGGTTGAGCGCGCATATACTTAAGTGTCATTTAAGGAACATTTTTGTTGTTTTGTGTTTCCTCGTTAGGTTGGGAATCTAAAAGCTCATTTAAAAATCCACATTACAGACGGGCCTCTCAAGTGCAAAGAATGTGGCAAGCAGTTTACCACTTCAGGTAAAAAAAGAAGTAATAACAATGTTGCTTTTTTTCTCCCTGCATTTTTATTGTCACAGTGAATAAAACGCTCTCTGTTTCTTCATGAATACAAATTCTACCTGTCATATTGATCTTGAGAGAAATTAAGGACCAAAAAAATATCAAAACATACACCATTGATTTGTTATTTTATTTATTTATTTATTTTTGTACTTACTAACAGAAACCTACTTTGCTCCTTTCCGTTAGTAGGTAGTGTTAGTCAGTGTTATTCAGTTTGAAAATGGTTTGGGATATACAAAAAACCCATTAAACTGCATGCAAGTACAACAAATGTTATATTTAGAGATTCAGTAATAATTATAATATCACTAATAATATTAAAATAATGATAAATACTATTAAAATAAAGTGTGATATCCAATAGTTAGACCATACATGAACAAAATTATTTAATTGCTTTTAGTTGGTGTGTTACTATGTAGAATTGTTTTTCTTCTTTGAGCCATTTGGTCTAATCTGTGTGTACTAATACCTGCTTTTTAGGGAATCTGAAGAGGCACCTGCGGGTTCACAGCGGGGAGAAACCGTACGTCTGCGGGCACTGCCAGAGAGCTTTCAGTGATCCCGGAGCTCTGCAGCGGCATGAGCGCATCCATACAGGTACTCTGGGGATTCTGGGGAACTTATTTTCATTCTTCCATCTGAATCCCTGTGTGAATATTATCTACTTCCCACGATAGTGAAACAGTTATTTATATGTTGCAGGAGAGAAGCCCTGTGTCTGTATTATCTGTGGTAAAGCTTTCACTCAGGCCAGCTCCCTCATCGCTCATGTCCGCCAGCACACGGGAGAGAAGCCCTACGTCTGCGATCGCTGTGGTAAAAGGTCAGCACGGCACAGTGCTGCAATGATAGGCTCAGGTTTCAAACTCACTTGTAGCTCAGGTATAGAAACTGGCATTATTTAACAGGGATGTTTGAGAGGGGAATATTAAGTGTAGTTTAGAGGTTTTGACCTGTGTAGGCGGTAATGAGAATTGAAGATAATATAGATTTGTGGTCATTCTCAAAGGTCAAGTAACAGTGACCTGTTATAGTTCATTCAAATGATAGTGAGAGTACTGAGATTGACCAAATTAGAGATTAAAATACTGTTTAAAAGATTATTTTCTTATGAACAAAATGAATAAATGTGTCAGTAAAGTAGATGAGAGGAAATATCATATATATGTTTTTGTGCAGGTTTGTGCAGTCTAGTCAACTGGCCAATCACATTCGCCATCACGACAACGTCCGCCCGCACAAGTGTCAGATGTGCAACAAGGCATTTGTTAATGTGGGAGACCTGTCGAAGCACATCATCATTCACACAGGTGAAGAACAAATTTGTTACAAGGCTTTTTTTTGGGAGAGTGAGGGTTCACCTGTTGAGCAGCTAAGTCTCTGTTTCCCACCACATTTGTATCCATCCAGCAGAACTCTGATCTTTCACCGTCAATTGACTACTTATCTTTGTTTTGTTGTCTCAGGAGAGAAGCCGTTCCTGTGCGATAAATGTGGTCGGGGGTTCAATCGCGTGGACAATCTGCGCTCTCACGTCAAGACTGTGCACCAAGGCAAGGCCGGCATGAAGCGGCTGGTGGTGTCAGAGGGAAGCTCAGACGAGTTGGGTGATGGAGGAGCGGGGCCATGCACCTCTGACAGCGAGATCAACATCGTCACCGTCACCACGGAGGACATCGTCACACTGGCGACAGAGGCCCTGGCGGCCAGTTCTGTAGCTCAGCTGACAGGTCAGACTACATCTTCAAGGCTAGAATGTAATCAACAACACAGATGTTTGTAGATGGCTGTGAGGCACAGACGGTGACAATGTTTGTGTCTGTTAACAGTAGTTCCAGTGGCTGCTTCGGTTTCTGCAGATGAGACCGAAGCTCTGAAAGCTGAAATCACCAAGGCCGTGGAGAAAGTGCAAGAAGCAGGTAAGACCTGGCATTATAAAAACGTGTAATGTTATGAATAGGGATGGGTACCGGTGTCCGGTGCCATCTGACATAAACGGTAGTAACCAGACCGAAAAGCAGCGCACATTTCGGTGCTTTATTTCGGTGCTTTTTTTTCCTGAGCTGTGATACACTTCTAGCCAATAATTTTACGTTTCTGAGGATAGTAGGCGGGTCCAGGTACGTGCGTTCTTTTAGAGCAGAGCTACAGATTAAAAATGTCCAAGGCGAAGCGGTCAAAAGTCTGGCTGTACTTCACAGCAAAATATGCAAACTCAGCAGCCTGCAACAAGTGCTTTAAGCTGATACTGTGATACTGTCAAAGGAGGTAACACCTCAAATCCGATGAAACACCTGGCGACGCATAGCGGTTTTTTTTAAAAGCCCAGAAATGCGCCGTATGATAGCTTGCTGCGAGACCTCACACCGAGCACATCTACTGTGCGTGGGTTGCCTGTTATCGGACCCGGAGTTAGCAATATCCCCCAAAAACACGAAGAGGAGAGTCCTGGCCCCTAGCCCTGTCAGTGTAGCAGAAATGATGACGGATGATGATGGCAGCAGCAGCAGCTGTTCTTCTCTGCGTGAGTAGCTTAATGTTGTTCGCGTGTAATTTACGTTTAGTAGGCTAACCACCTTATTACATTAATGCATGTAAGGTGAACTAGCAAACATCATCATAGCTACATGCGGCTGTCCTCTTGTTTGATGGCAGATACTCCCTTCACCCTGGCCAAAAAGGCCTAAAATGACCAAAGAAAAAGTGGAAAACAGTTAAACATGAGAGGTTTTGGACAAAGTTTGTGTTTTTTCCCATTGATTAAGCACTGCTTCCAGCCAAGAGTGATACCATATATGCCCCATAGCTGCAGAAAAGGCTAACATTGTTATCTTTTTACAAAAAACCAGCTGAACATGAGAGGTTTTTGGACCAATTTTGTGTTCTCCAGTCTTTAAGCACCGGTTTGAGCACCGTTTGAGCACCGGCACCGTTTCAAAAGTACCGATTTGGCACCGGTATCGGATAAAACCTAAACGATACCCATCCCTAGTTATGAATGACAACAAAATATCAGACATGGTTTGGGGGAGTAGCAGTATGGAGTGTTACGCTTATAAGCTGAAGTCCATTTATTGACCCTGAAAACAATAATCAGTAAAAGAAGCTGAATATGTACGTATGAGTATGTGAGACAGATTTTGAAGTACACAGCTACTTGCATAACCATCTAAATGGTCTCAATGAGAAGTATTATTACAGTACTGTAAACAGTACCGTAAACTTCATCAGAAGCCAGTTCCTTTTTCTTACACAGAACAGGACACAGATTGAAAAATGGTTCGTTTGTTCATGAAACCTTCTTCTCTTCTCAGATCCCAACACGCAGATTTTGTATGCTTGTGATTCGTGTGGCGATAAATTCTTGGATGCCAGCTCCTTAGCTCAGCACGTACGCATCCACACAGCTCAAGCCCTGGTCATGTTTCAGGCAGATTCCGACTTCTACCAGTACACCGCAGCCACCACTGCCGAGGGGGATTCCACTGCAACATGGCAACCCACACCCGAACAGGTCATCCACGAAGGAGAGCTAATCTTCCGTGCTCAGGTTGGAGAGGGAGAAACAGAGGACGGGATGATTGGAGAGGCGCAAGAACAAGAAGAATCAGAACAGGAAGTTCAGGAGAAGGTGGAGAATGGACAGGTGGAGACCACCACTGAGATCAAAACATATGAAAAAGATGTAGAGGAGGACAAGGAGCAGGAGATGGAGTGTGAGAGGCAGTCGTAGTGGGGCAGATTTGTTTAAAGTGTGTGTCATTTTGCTTGTAAATGAAATGAGATTTATACTGTATAAGGAGAAGTAAGAAATGAAGTGTGTTTATGAGTTTTGTTAAATATGAACTGGATTCATAACAGACACTGTTCCTGAAAAAAAAATTCTTTCCAGATTTGTGATCAGTAATCATGTCCTGTTTTCAGCAAACAAGGTGAGATCTAGTAGTTTTTGTAAACGTTGAGAGGCGGTTATGCTACTTTGTGTAGTTTATTTTTAGACTTCAGTGTAGGACTGTGCTTCGTCCATTATATAAAACATTTTAAAGTCTGTCTTACCCAGTATAACTTAAAGAAAAGAATTCTATGTGATATTTTTCCCATTTTTATGATGAAATAATAATATAATCATTTTCTTTAAACATCCAAAATATTTTTCTTGTACTTAAAGTATTTTCATGCAGAGAATGTTACTCAAAGGCTATCTACATGAACATATATGAGTACTAAACTAAAGTAAAGGACACTTGATGCCTTTTTACAGAAGCAAGGTGTTGTAAATCTTGTGTTTGGATAATATTTGTATATTTGTCATGTTACCTCTGAAAAGATTAGACTTGTGTACAGTGACGACAAACTGACAAATGTCACAAGACATTTTTGTGTCACTATTGATTTTTGTGTCATTAATTTGTCTGCAGAATGGATAAAACCCCTAATACTACTTTTACTGGAAGATGCCATCAGCTCAATAAAGAATTGCCACTGCTTGTGTTGTGCTCTTGTTTTTACTAAAAATAAATAAAAAGAATAACAAAGGCTTATGTGCCTTGCTTATTATTTAGAAACAGAAATAACTTAAATGACAGCTGAAAGGCATAATCCTTTAAGTCGTTTAAACGCCGTTTTTGTTGTAAATATTCAGTAAAAATGTGCATATTTATATTTCGATGCCTGGACTTACCTGTTTGCCAGGCTTACAATGAAGCTCTCACGCTATTGGTTGACTGGCAGTCAGAGCGACGCGTTCCGCTCTGTGATTGGCTGCCTCTTAGGGTCAGAGTTTAGTCAACTGCTAACGCTGACGTCGACTTCTGCAGCAAAATGGCGGCGCTGACAGCAGTCATGCAGACGAACCGGTCCGGTTCTTTATCATCGTCCAAAAAACGAACCGGAACGGTGTTAATGAGGCGGTTCAAGCTTTTGGACCATAGCGTCCTTTTATTGCTGTCGTTAGCCTCCGTGCTGCATTGTGCTTTGGCTGACGGTAAGACGTTGGTGCTGCTGGACAACCTCAACATCAAAGACACCCATTCAATCTTCTTCCGCAGTCTGGCAGGTCAGTATGATAATACTATTTTTTTGCAGCTTTACTTACTCTGCTATGCAGTCGTATATATGCCTCGTTTACCGGGCATCAGCAAGTTTTTGGCAGCTAACAAAAAGCCGCTGCTAGACCAGAAATTGATGCACGATAGCAAGAATGCTAACATTAGCTTAGCTGGAATGTGTTCGCGGTCCTAACGTAATTTGAGCCTCTTACAACTCAGTGTAATATAATAATATAGATGAAGATGTGCTCGATGCTGTTGTTGTTAAAATTATTTAAATAATACTATGCATTTCCGTGCATATTTGCATTTCCGCTCCTCTGCTCTTCTGGTTTGCTGGTAGGTACAGTAGTGGGAGAAATCCACTTTCCTGATTAGGCAACAGTCTTCAAAAGAGGAGTTCATACAGTTTGGGTTATTACTGTTTTAAGAAGACATGTAAAACAAAACGTTTTGTCTGAAGATACAACTTTTTGTAATACTCGGGGATATTGCATGCTTTTGTTAGAGATAACATCAGTGCTTGCACACCTTTGCTGTATCCTGTTGTAGTAAACATGTCCTAATTTTCAAAAACCACTGTGTTAAAACTTTAGCCTTAGTACAGCATTGTTACTGTTAATTATAATGCATCTGTCTTCTTCAGACCATGGATTTGACCTCACCTTCAAGACCGCTGATGATCCCTCCCTGTCGCTGATCAAATATGGCCAGTTCCTGTATGACCACTTAATTATCTTCTCACCATCAGTTGAAGGTGAGTTTCGCAGCGTTAAAACAAAAAATAAATAAATTGTGGCAGGTGATTTCTTCCTGAAGGTAAACACTTTTTTGTCATCCGCAGACTTTGGTGGAAATATAAATGTGGAGACTATTACATCCTTCATTGACGGTGGGGGCAATGTCCTGGTTGCTGCAAGTTCAGACATCGGTCAGTTGATTTATAACAGTGTTTGTTCAAGTCGTATATTATTTGAAATGTTTAAGTATGATCATTCAAGTATTTTTGTTTTGTTCTTGTTTCACAGGCGACCCTCTGAGGGAGCTGGGCAGTGAGTGTGGCATTGAGTTTGACGAGGAAAAGACTGCCGTCATTGATCATCACAACTATGATGTGTCTGATCCTGGAGAGGTAAATGGCTTGGCCTTTACACAGCTGCCATTTTATGTTTTGTTATGTTGTTGTAATTTGTGATCTTTTGTAACTCCAGCATACCCTGATTGTCGCTGACCCAGAGAACCTGCTGAAAGCTCCCACTATTGTCGGCAAACCCACCAAGAAACCTGTTTTATTCAAGGGTGTCGGGTAAGCACAGTGATTTTCACGCTGATGTGTAATAAATGATAAATTCATCCTTTTAGCTGGAGCAGAGACTTGTGTCAGAAGATGTAACAGATAGTGTTGTTAGATTTTTAGTCATTGTAAAAGATTAACTCCCATGCTCAGTGGAAAATATATTGAATGTGGCTCACTTCTTCCAGCATGGTGGCAGACCCAGACAACCCTCTTGTCCTGGACATCCTTACTGGGTCCTCCACCTCCTACTCCTTTTTCCCTGACAGACCCATCTCACAGGTAATACTGTTGACATGTCATGATAATGTCAGGTAATGAATTATGATTTATTCAGGACAAACTGTCCCGGGCATGATAAGTAGCCCTTTAAAATTAAAATTGTGTAGTAATGCTTTTGGAAGAAAAAGACAAGCTTATTGTGCACTACCTCATTTTCTCCGCGATGTATAACGTGGTCAAAGTTTCAGAACAAAGGGTGGAGCTAAAACTGCTTTGTTCAGGCAGAATGAACCACAGGGCAGCACCAAGCCCAGTATGAGATGATTAAGGATTATTTTCAACTATTTTTAACGCAAAATTACGCTGGTAGAGTCCAATAATAAACAAGTTGAGTTGAGATCCTTGTATAACTATTATTAGCCTGAATGGATATTCAGTTCACTTCAATTTGATTTTATTTATAGAGAGAATCAAATCACAACAACAGTCACCTCAAGGCATTTTATATTGTATTGTGAAGAGGAAAGCTCCAACAATCAGAAGACCTGCTATGAGCAAACACTTGATAGTGAGAAGAAAAACTTCTCGGTATCACCCCTTTTAACAGGACCAAACCTCATGCACAACCACGCTCAGGGAGGGGCAGCTATTGGCCATGACCGTTTGGGGACAGGAGGTACTAAGTTAATTTTACTTTTTTAATGTTGTTGTTGTTTTGTGTGGTTTTTTTTTTTTTTTTAAATGCTGTAGTACCCCCACGCTGTTGGCAAGAACACCCTGCTGATCGCTGGGCTCCAGGCTCGAAACAATGCCAGAGTGGTGTTTAGTGGCTCCTTGGACTTCTTCAGCGATGCCTTCTTCAACTCTGCAGTGCAGAAAGCCACACCAGGTTCACAGAGGTACTCCTGTCAGTGATGGCCTGGCTTGTTTTTCTTCCATGTGAATGTTACAAGTTCAAACACATTTACTGCAGATTTCTGCAAGTTTAGATGCTTAGAATGTGTTCCACTGAGTTTGCAGTTTAGTGCGTTTGACCTCCTAAAGCTAATCTGTAGGTGGAAAACAGCCTTAAAATGTAAGATTGTAATAACTAGTCACTGATATTAGATTTGGTTACAATATAGTTGGTTACAGATGTCAGTGTTCCCTGTCCTTGTGGGCTTTTTCAGGCACGAGCGGACAGGGAACATGGAGCTGGCCGAGGCTCTGTCTCGCTGGGTGTTCAAGGAGGCTGGAGTCCTCAGAGTGGGAGCTGTTACACATCATCGCGTGGGGGAGACCGACGCCCCCACAGCATACACCATCACCGACCTCGTGGTGGGTCTTGTTGTCTGTTTGTTATCATCACCGTGAAGATATTTGTTTTTAATGCAGTGTCGCTCAATCACTGTAAACCCTTTTCATGCAGGAATACAGCATTGTCATTGAGATGTTGTCCGAGGGCCGTTGGATCCCATTCGACGGAGATGATATCCAGCTTGAGTTTGTGAGGATCGATCCCTTCGTCCGGACTTATCTGAAGAAAAATGGTATGGTATTGTATTATAGAATATATTTACATTCATTTACGTCTTGTTTATAACCTACATGTATTGTTTTTATAATGTTTGGCAGGATTGACTTCATATTCTCGCCATATTTACAAACTGCATTTATGATAAATGTTCCATTGTTGTTCAACTAGGAGGTAAATACAGTGTCCAGTTCAAGCTGCCTGATGTGTATGGAGTCTTCCAGTTCAAAGTGGACTATAACCGACTAGGATATACACATCTCTACTCCTCCACTCAGGCAAGTTCATCAGAAGTTCCCTCCTAAAGACTGAGTCATGTTGAGTTTATTTACTATAAGATAAATGTATAGAAATGGTAAATATGGAAAGTATTGCTCAATTAATCATCCTGGTTACTACCTCTGTTCTTTTATCAATCATTTGTTGTAATAGTAACATAGTAACCTATTAGTTGATGTGCTGTATGGCTTGCTAACTAATCCAGTTGTGTTTCTCCACCGTAGGTATCGGTGCGTCCTCTGCAGCACACCCAGTATGAGCGCTTCATCCCCTCAGCCTACCCATACTATGCCAGTGTCTTCTCCATGATGGCTGGACTCTTTGTCTTCAGCATAGTTTTCCTCCACATGAAAGAGAAGGAGAAGTCTGACTAATACAGAATGCCAGTGGGGAAGAGAAAATAAGACTGGAAGTGAACTTGTGGTGTGAAGAGTGGAAATGAATGTCGTGATGGCTTGAGTCTTCATGCAGGGACTTGGACTGTTTCTGTTCTGTTATTGGGGAACTCACTTTGTCGGGGTCTGAGGGCCAAAAGAGGCCCTGACTGTAATGCAGTGGTTGTGGGAGGTTTTTTTACACTTTGGAATCACTCAGTGGCCCTTGTCTGTTCAGAAGTCAGTCAGCGTTTGTTTAAAGTTGCTTTACAATTGATTAAATATTTCAAGTCAAACATTTGCTTAGAAATGGGGAAGAAATTTACAATAAAATTTGACCTGCATTGTTTTATTTTTCAGCCAGAAAAGTTTATTGTGGTAACTACATGCACTGATTATGGCAACAACTCATTTGTTTGTTTTTTTTGATAAGATTAATGTGTTTCCAAATAAGTTGGAGTCATCTTAATAAAATATTGACATTCCACTCAATAGAAATGCCTGTTGTCTCTGTAATTTAACACGCAATAACGGTGTTCATTGAAATGTTACGAGTGGTTTGGTCCACTGAATGTGGAGCTGCTATGATTTGTGCTTAAGGCAAAATAAATGTTTAATGACACTCATTTTAATGTGCAGATACTTAACAAGAAGCGAAATGTGGGGAAAAGTAAAAATGAACAACTATCAAAACTCTAGATATTAAACAAACCTTAATCTTGATATGTGCACATTTTTAAAAAAGAGCCAGGGTGCTTTAGCATTTACCAAGATGAACAAGGTCTGAAGAAGAGCTGGAAACGCTGGGGAAAAAAAGTTTATGACTAAGTTAAAACAGTGGAGTCTTGTGCCGAATTCATCACTTCATTCAGATTAATTCAATCACACACTAATTTACATTGATATTGGGTTTTGGCACAATTCTGAGCATAAAATCTTTAAATTTGCGAAAATTTAAGGTCCTTCAGTCTGCGATTAACAAACCGGATGACGTCATTGACGTAACTCACTGACGGCGTGAGTTCAGTTGTCACTCAGAAGACGATAGCATGAAAGTAACCTTAGCATGCGTTACATTGATTAATTAACTACGGAAATAAGCACAAAGAGGTGACTTAAAGTAGGCGTAGTTCACAAGTGGCAGTCAAAGTAATAAAACGCAGAGTGTGAGAAAAATCAGTTCTACTAACAGTAAAATGTGGGTTAACTTTAAAACTTGTTAGCTATCGCAAGCCCCTAGAAAAAAAAAGTCGAGTGGCTAAAGCTAATGCACAGCCATAGGGTAACTGCACTAGGTTAACCGGGCTGTTCAGTGACTGAGGTTACACCGCTTCGCTGTTTTTTTGGCGTTAGCACTATAGTCCCGAGCTAGTGTCGGTCGCTAACACTGACATTAGTCCTATATTGCTAGTTTGGAAACCAGTTGTGTTGGTGGGCAGGATAATGTTAGCAAGCTACTGCAGGCGGCGTTAGCTTTAGCAAAACAAGTGCTTTGAGTCAGCTGACTGCCTGCTGAAAGCTGCCAACAGACCAGTGATGGATCAACTGAAAGTAAAGGATCGTATATTGGAAAATATCTCATTTTCTGTTAAGAAGGTAAGCGCTGCTGGGGTTGGTTACCGCTAAAATACTGCCAGACATTTTCGCGTTAAGATTTTTCACACGTTTGAATCACTATAGCTAACATTAGGTCATCTTTTGTCTGCTAAAGAGGGCAACTTTCAAGTCAGGAGGACACAGGAGGGCCTTGCCCCTACTGATAAAGAGAAAATAGCGCAGTAGATGTTTCATATAATGTTTTATGGCTCCAGCTCTCAGTTAAGTAGAAGTTTGTGTCTTTTTTGGCTATGGTAACAAAAGTGACACCAAGCCCCTGTGTTTGTTTACTGCGGCATCTGTTATAAACATACCTGCAACCATAAATCCGACACATTTGTAGCAAAAGAGGTCAGTGGATCTTTGCTCTTGATTTTAAATGTAAGTAATGGGCCATTTTGGAAGTCATGTGCAGATCTGCTAGGTGTTGTGGAACATTTCCTATAACCTGACAGACAGCATTGCACCGTCTTCCTTCTTCTCTCCCAGTTAGCTTTTGCATTCGTTTTCAAAAACCACGTTTTTCTATTTAATGATTTATTTTTTGTCATTTTATTTATTGTTTTATATCGTTTTATATTATTACTGTTATTTATATATTTAATCTTCTTCCCCTTGACATTTTCATTTATCTGTGTTGTATTTTCCAGTCCAAATCACCAGTCCCATAATCGGGTGTTTGAATTAGAAAAATTCCATATTTGTTTATTCCATCAAGCAAATATTTGTGTTTCACCAGGTTTTACCCTGTAATTTACCATGTTCATATGTTTTATTGGACTGACACCTAAAGGACTGTAACAGTGCTTGTAAGCAGATATTCCTCAAGCTTGTGGGCAAATGTACAGTGTTTACCTCTGACAAACATTAGTCATGTGAATAAAGTCACAGGAAATAAATGATCGTTTTTTTCTTGAGTTGCAATCCTCAAACCCCAAAGCGCACACAGTTTGTTCATGCTTTGGTATTTTAATACATTATATTAGGTTCAGGATTAAGTTCAAGGGGCTTTGCAGGTCAGTCCAGGACAATGAAACAGTGTTGCCTGTCACTATTTGGTCCTCGGTGCCAGCACATGCGATTTGAAGTGAAATAGTCACTACAAGGATAGAAGTGGCACCGCTCATCACTAATCACATTGAAGACCAATCACGTGAACACTGTATGAACTAAAGCCTGTTTAGTACCTCCTGTCCCTATTATAGGTAACAAGAAATACATGCATATCCTATAGCTAGCTGAAGTCTCCAGCCCAGAGTCAAAGATATTTTATGAAGTCTGTGCTGCAGCCAACTTACCTTGACTGTCAATGTAAATCATGAAAGGCGAACTTTCTTGGCAAGTCCTTGACTTGGCTTAAATTCCTTGGTTAACTGTGTGTTGTATTGTATGATTAATTTTCTTGAGACCTTGTCCTAAATGTTATTCATGCAGTGTTGATGGCATCCATAAATATACTTTAACTTCATCATCAATTATATTGCTTTAGTTTCATACAACATCATCTTTGATTTCAAACAGATAGTTTGAAATCAAAGATGCCGTTGTGTGAAACTAAAGCAATACAAATAACAGTGAATGACCAGTTTTACAAATTCAGTCATGGGAAGAGGTCCTTTACATGGTTATTGGTGGCTATTTTATTTGTCTAGAGTGAATGAACAACAAAACAAACCAACGATGTCTCTTCACAGCTGCAGAGTTACTTTGCTGCCTGCGAGGATGAAACTCCAGCTATTCGGAATCACGACCGGGTACTGCAACGGCTCTGTGAACACCTTGACCACGCTCTGCTATATGGGTAAGATGGTCACTAGAAGCAGATTGCACACACTGTACATAAAAGCTACCATGACACCATGATTTGCAAAATTCCCATCAAGCTGAGCATTTTACTTGTTGCCATTTGAGTCCTTTCAAGCTACATGTCAGTGTGTAGACACCCTAAAAGGTTGGTTTCGTCACTCATCCAAATGACTTTTTCAGTCTCAGCTGACTGTAGGTTTCCCCAACCTTAAAAAACAGAACATTTGTACAGTAACTGAGACCAGCCCAATGAATGAACAATGAGCTGTGAGGTCAGTGTCTTGATCATTAATATGCAAATTGTCACAACCGTTGATAAACAACCACCGATCAAAGTCCATTGATCATTGATCAAAGCCCATTTATCATTGATCAAAGGCCATGAGTGTGGAGACAGCTTGTTCGATTTGTCAACAACAAGATGGTCCTGCCCTAAAGCATAGCCTTGTACAAAATAAACATCATGTTCTGTTTCCATAAGACCTGAACCTAGAAACTGAGACCATAAACTCTTCCAGAAAATGTTTACTGAGGCCATGAATCAATGGACGAACAGTCCACTTTTGCTATGCGCTCTGACTTTTTGCAGCTGTGTGAGACTCCCCCTGCTGATGAGGGAGAATGCTGTTTAAAATCTCTTCTGCACTGCTTCAGTTTTCAGATCCAGATGTTGAATAGATCTTTTGTATAAAGTCTATGGATTGAAAGAGCAAACATTTGTATCAGTTGTATTTTTTCTGTGTTTTTCTGCAAGAATTATGTCCATCCATGATATCTGTTACAACTTGTGGATGCTTTTGGTTTCAGTTTACATATACACTTTTCACTGCAGGCTGCAAGACATTTCTTCAGGCTACTGGGTGCTGGTCCTTCACTTCACTAGAAGAGAGGCTGTGCGGCAGATAGATGAGCTTCAGCACATAGCAACCAACCTTGGTCGAAGTGAGGCATCTCTCTTAGACCAGCACACACACATGTGGAGTACTTGGAGAGTAAATTATTACTGAACTATTATGTTTGTTGTTTGTAGGTCGTGCATGGCTATACCTGGCACTGAGCGAGAGCTCTTTAGAGAGCTATCTTCGGCTCTTTCAGGAGAACCAAGCACTGCTGCATAAGTATTATTTCAAGTAAGTCATCTAGTCGTTTGATCCCGATGGCTTAAAGGAAATGAAATGTTGCTAATCAGTTATATTGAAACTGAAACATTGTCTTTTGTGAACACGTCTCACAAATTTTTGTTTTTTAAAAAAATTCTTCACGGGTAGGAACGCACTGGTCTGCAGTCACGACCACCTCACGCTCTTTCTCACACTGGTGTCCGGCCTGGAGTTCATTCGCTTCGATCTGGAGCTGGTTAGCATATACTTGACTACCATATCAATACAAGCTAAATTTCTTAAATGACTGCAGCATAACTATATGTTTTTGTTGGGTCTTGGTGGTTCAGGATGTGCCCTATCTAGATGTGGCCCCCTACATGCCAGAATACTACAAACCACAGAACCTGCTGGACTTTGAGGAAAGACTGCCCAGCTCAGACAGCCTGTCTCTGCACTCCTTCACCTCCCTCACCTCCACCAACCTGGAGTGGGATGATAGTGCCATAGCTCCTTCTAGTGAAGGTAAGGTGTACTTAATGTGCTAATCCGTAGCTAATTTTTATTTCCTGCTTTTCTTACTTTTCTTCAGATTTGATTATGTGTGTTTTAGAGTAGAGAAACAGACTAACTGGTTTTGCAATCTTTGCAACTTTACACGCTATTAATTCTTTAATAGCCCTTAAAGTCAAGATTGAGTAGTCAGTTTATTTTATTTATTGAATTTTTTTTAATAGCCAATAGAAATATGTAGTGTTAGTTTTAAGTGTTGCTGTGTCTGCAGTGTGTGGAATTAGCTCTCGTGTCATTATATTCTGCTCTTCTGCTGAGAGGACATGCAGGCATGGCAGGCTGTATTTTGGGGTTTATGATGTAATCAGGGTTCACATCAGTGCAATCACACACTCATGTGCTTTTGCTCATACTGTGATGTCAGGCTAATGGCATGTCAAAGCAGAAGTTAGTTTGACCTTGGCCTTTTATTACGCACAGATATCAAAGTGCATTTTATCAGCTGACTTGGCGTGCAGATGCCATTTGTCATTGAATATTGTCATCAGGGTGATTGCAGCACTAAGCATTTCCCATTCACACCCCACAAAGCACCAAGCCAGTTCTCCTTTTTTTAGTCTAGTTTTCCGCATTCTGATTCTGTTATTTTGTGTTCCACATATCATGTTGTTTTACTGTTTCTGTGACATTGACTAAGTCTCCTCTCACCTGTCTCCACTCCACCTCTCTCTAATGTTGAATGTTATTCCCTCCTTTTTTTAGATTATGATTTTGGTGACATCTTCCCCGTGTTGCAGTCATTGCCAAGTGCAGACTGGGAAGGTGGGACATTGGTCAACCCTCCCTCTCCTGCCCTACCATGCCTCCTTCCTTCCTTTCCTTCCTACTGTCTGGCATGTTTGTGCTTAAAGCATGCTGGATACTCTACCAGTAAAAACTGCTAGCTGGTGTAAAATATTGTATCTCAAGACACAGAAATACACTTAATGGGAAATGGGTAAGAGTGGTTGAGTTTTATGTAGGTGATTTCAGTTGAATTGTAGGCAAATTTCAATCTGAAGTTTTGTGACACATGACTGACTTTTTATGAATGAATGTGATGTACATTTAATCCCATAGCTGGGAATTTAAAATTGCATTGTGTACATTTAATACAAATTTAAAAGCACAGTGCTTTCTTCCATAATTACTAGGGGTACAACAATACACAAAATTCACGGTTCGGTTTGATACTTTGGTGTCACGGTTCGATATTTTTTCGATACAAAAAAATGTTAATGCCTTTTTAATTTGTCATTTATTAAATTTTCACGGCACATTCCGCACCACATCTCTGTGCGTTCATCATTTGTTTGAAGCCAGCTCACCTCCTGCAACTACTTTTCCGAGAATACGTGCTTCTTTTGTGGTTCGGACTCCTTCTGACATTTCTTTGGAGGTGGAGGAACATCACAGTAATTGCTTAAAGGAGCTTCTTCGACATCTTTAAGAGTTCTAAACAAATGTCTGTCCTCCTCCTGAAAATCTTATGTATGCAAACACGCGTTGCAACTTCTTATCTTGTGCCCGTTTTTTATTTTGACAGCGAATGCGCACCTGCGGACCACTTATGTGCAGCCCTGGTTATTTCGCTTGTGACAGCCCTGACCCGCTACATAGCCCCCACCTAAGGGGTCAGTCGTCCCCAACCTAAGGGGTCAGTCGTCCCCAACGACCCCAACGACCCCCACACAAAGTCCTGCAAATGTCCAGGTGCCTTCTTTTGGTGCACTGGCCGGTCACGAGGGGGGGGGGGAAGTCACTCGGGTCAGAACATGGGGCGCCACCATCATCCCACTTCTGACACCAATGTGGCGAGCTCAGACAACGAGGAGACGGAGGTATCGTTTGGTCTTGCTTCCCGTGAGCTAGCCAGGGAGCACAGCAGCGCAGCAACAGCAACAACAACAACACACAGGGCGCCCTCTGACCCCGGAAGGACACACCGTCGCAGCGAGAGGGCGTCACCCGTCACTATGGCAACATAAACAAAACATAACTGTACAAACAGAACCCGGAACAGCCCTGACCCGCTACAATATATATCCTGCTGCTTTTACACAGGCACTCACATAACGCTCAGCGATTCTCTGCGCGATCAACCTCTCACATGTTTAAGCTTGCTGCAGGAGATTTCACTTGTAATTATCATCACTCACCAATCAGTGCTGTCGCTCTCTATACACAGTTCGCACGATTGCAAAGTGAAACAAGTGAAAGCAAAAAACAAGCGCAAATTCAAACTCGACTTCAATATGTCACATATTGGCAGTGGCTCACCGATGCCAATGACATAATTACCCAGCTACATTTCTGAAAGAATGCAAAAGCATTGACATATATTTTTCCTTCCTACGATAGCCCGACGGGCAGGGCAGAGATAGATTTTGGTAGCCCGACTGGAAAAATCGCTAGCCCCAGGACATCGAGCAGGCGATTTTGCGAGCCCTGTATCTGATTGAGAAATCACTCATCTTTGGAAAAGAGAGTTTATTACAGAGAAATGGCTCTTTCCAAAATAAAAGCTATACTATCCGCTTCTTCTGGGCTATATTCTCAGCAGCATATTAAACATATCAGGTCCCCATAAGGAGAATCATGTGCTAACGGCTGTCTAAATGACTCGGCTAAAGTTTGTAGCATGCTTGTTGTTTTTGTCTGCTTCCGCTTGTCTTTGCACTAGGATGATGTCTGTGTAAATGTGCAGTCATATTTGTTGTGTTCCCACTAGTGCTGTCAGCGTAAATCTCGTTGAAATGATGTTAACGCCACAACACGGCAAATCTCCGTTAACGAGCTACCACGGATCGCCTGTGCATGGGGCTGGACGGCCAACACGTTAATGAGCTAACTGCACTAACACACTAGGTCCCATCCATGTAATTGAGCATTGCATGGCACATCCAACATACTGTTTTACTTTAGTCCATGACCCGCTTACCTTCAGGGTCATACGTCACATGAAAACCAAAATAGTTCCAAACGCCAGATCTGAATGAGGGTGGGGGAGGTTCAATTTGCCATGTTGCAAGGAGAGCTTAACTTCTGTCTCGCTAGCTTGCCCTGCGCTCAGTGAATCTGCGTTCGACTACTCAGCCTAGGCTGTACTGTCGAGCGCAGATCCACTGAGCGCTCAACACAGACAGCATAGTCAGAAGGAAAGTTGATAAAATAAATAAAAAATTTATTTTGTATTGTTCGATACATATGCGTACCGAACCGAAAGCACTGTATCGAACGGTTCAATATCGATACGAGTATTGTTGCACCCCTAATAATTACAAAAGTGAACCTCATAGAAAAGGTAGCATTTAATAAACACACGCATAGGACATAGGTACTTCCAGCTGAAAGACTTTAGTAAAGCTTTATTAAATAATCATATTAATTCAGTTAGAAGAGAGGCTTATTTTACAGGAAGGTCATCATAAACATTGACTAGTAAGTTTGTTTCACCTGGGAACTCGGTGTTGGGTGGGTTATAAATGAGTACAAAATTATAAGCCCCACTATGAACATTTTTGTTTTTAAAATTATTTTCCGAGTGCTGTTAAACAGGCCAAAGATTTGTTTTAATGCAGCTTTTCCAAACATCCTTGTTTTATTTTAGATGCTTTCATTATTTTACACAGAGAACAAAATTATTTCACAAAAACTACCAGGGTCACAGTTATTAGCTCTCCTGATGCTAAAAGTCAGTTGTGTATCTTTTTTGCTGGATAACAGCCTGCAGGAGTTTGTTTCACGTCTGCTGAGCAATCCCAGTTCATTTTTCTTTTGCGATTCTCTCAAGCTCCTCCAGATTCGATGGTCTTCTGGCATGGATCTCAATCTTCAGTTCATCCCACAGTTTTTGAGGACTCAAGTCAGGCTTTGTACAGGCCAATCAGTAACATTCACTTTGGTTAACTGGAGGTAGTTCATCTCCAGGAGCGACTTATGTTTGGATTAATGGTGTCAGACCCAGTTTTGCTGCGGCCTGCTTGAGGGTTTCTTTGAAAATCTTCACATATCCTTCTTTCTTTAGGATTCCTTTCACCTTGATGAGATTCGCAGTACCAGAAACACTGAAGCATACCTACTTCCTCATACTCCCACCACTGTGTTTCACTGCACATAAGTTTTTCTTGGTCTACAACCTCACAGTCCATTCCTGTGCAAGGTTCTAGTGATCGTCTTCTTTGAGAGTACAATTCCCGACTCGGTCTTTGAAATTGTTCCCTTGCTACCTCAGCCAGGTTTGTTCTGTGCTGTGTCGCTCTCTTTGAATTTCTTGATGATAGTTCTCACTCCAGTTCATAACACTTTAGAAATGCTTTGTATATCCATCTCCTGGTTTGTGAGCGTCAACAATTGTTTTTCTTGAGTCTAACAGATTTTTTTGTGTTTTTGGCATGATGATTTCTCAAGTGACAGCTCAAACCCTCGCTGAAGTTTTTATACTGTGTAAACTGGAAGATAACCCTCAGCTTTAACTTGATTTTCCTTTGACTATCACAAAGTTAAAGTAGTTTGTGCTATGGCTCAGTAAAAAGGTCAGTTTTTCAGGAGGCTAATAATATTGATCCTGGATTTTTTTTCCCCTGAAATAATAATGTTATTGTGTGCAAATTGAACTTATCTATGGTTTCTAAAAAAAACTAGTATGTTTAGAAATGTGTTGAAAAATTCCTTGCTCTGTTTTAAAAAAAGGACATTTTTGACATAAGCTTTAAATGTCATAGTTGGACTAATAATTTTGCCCTCATTTGTATTTGCTTCCGTCATGTTGTGCATGTGTTACTTGTTGGGAGAATGGTCCCTGTGCTCACTATGCCTTATTATTTACCACAGCAAGAGATGCTCCTGAAGTAGCTGTAACTCGCCTCATTGAGTCTGTCTCCGGTACACTGTGTGTCTGTCTGTCTGGCATACCATTTTGTGTAATGTTGTCCTGTGTCATGCGTTGCACTGGCCTAGGTTCAGCTAAGCTGTAGTGTAAGGTGATGATCGTTCTTGGTCGCAGAGTTCAAATGAGCTTTTACTATATTTTACCACATGTGTATACATTAAGCTCCCGCATGCACACGCAATCTGCAAATGTGAAATTTGTCACAGTTCATTCCACGGACAAAAAATTATTGGTCCGAACATCGTTTGTTTGGAGAAATCTTCAAAGTCGTCTAACTCTTTAAGCTGTAGTCCTATTTGCTGACATCAGGGCTGAGATACTCCAGGTTTCTGTCATGCACAGATGTTCTAGTTCTTAATACCTCAATTCCAGATATCCACCTTTTAGAAAAAGCAGGATGCTGTTGGATAACAAATGCTATTCTCCTTTTGCAGAGCCATCCTAGCTGCCAATGGCTCTCTATATTCTTGACAAAGCATGCTTATTCCATTTTCTGAAGCTTTGATGAGAATATAATTGTCAAATGCAGCTTGTACAAAAACACAACAGTCATTATTAATAACCCTAATGTCAAATACTGATTCCTCTAAATTATTCAGACATATCCATGTATCATCTAACTCTGCCAGCTACAGTGATAAAGCTTGACCTAGGTCTGTGCCTGTGAAAAGAAAACCTCTGCCTGTGTGCCTAACTGAGCTCTTACTTGTTGCATTTTGTGCTTTTTTTGACTCTGCCAAAGGCCTACCAAGAACTCTGCAGTCTCTAACATTTGTTGTGCTACACAGGTGAAGGAATACACGCACTTTTTTGTGGCGCTGTTTTGTTGGTCACTTCTCACATTCTGATAAAAATGCATGAATAGAAAGAATTCTCCTTCACATTACTTCTTTGTAGTATTTGCTACCAAACCAACAGGACGGTGCAAACGAAAAAATTCTGTGTATTTCTACAATGGTGTCAATGTAAATGTAGTAACTGCTGCTGCTTTTGCATGAAATAATTGAATCTCTGTGCCTTTTCATGGTAGAGGGTGACCTGACTGACCAGGCAAGCTGCCCACGATCCAGTGGCTCTGATCCACAGACGGTCATAAGCGACACTGTGGTGCTTTCTACCACTGTGAGGGTGAAGCTACCGCCTGTGTCTCCTCACAGTCCCACATTCAGACACAACCCGTTCAACGAGGACTCTGACACCAATACCTCAGCTGACGTCACACCAGTTCATGTGCCTAGCCGCCACAGTAGCACCACCACAGGGGATGACACGGAGATCAACAGCAATGAGCTTGAGGTTATTAGGTAGGGTAGATACAGCTTCCGTTACTGGCATGCACATATTTCTGGTGTTTTGAACAAGCGCTAACGCCTCTGTTGTTCCAGGATGGCAAAACGAAGGAAACCAACAAAGAAGAGACGTGGAAAGAGCTTTACAGATTCCATCAGCAGCACCCATAACTCCATCTCCTCTGAACAAGTGGAAATGGAAAGTAGCATCACTTCAGTAGATGCTGATTTAGTTAACTGCTCTATAGTGAAGCTGTATGATGAAGGAGAGTTGAGGAGAAGCCGGCTTGGATCAGAGGTTCTGGATGAAGGACGTGATGATGGAACAGGCCTGCGACTCCCAGAGATGGCAGACACCTCCATGGACAGCTTGGGCCAACCGCTGTGTGACGTCATTGACCAGCTCAATGGGACTCTGGATCGAGAGGACACCTGGGAACATCCAGAGGAGGACAAAAATAGCAAATGCTCTTATCGGAGCTCCGAGCCTCCTGCGCAGCAGCCCTTTCGTAAGGATTCAGGGGGTAAACCACCTGATCCGGCCCCAGGAGAGACCTCTTGCTCCCCTCTGGCCAAAAGCCCCGGCTTCCTGCCGACCTCTCCTGTTCCTGCAGACGTTTGCTGCTTTACCCCCAACAGTCCAGACTCTGCTCCCACGCGTGGTAGCCACCATGACTCTACAGAGCTTAGCCAGTCACAAACTTTTTCAGGTGGCCTTGAAGATGAAAGAGAAGCAGAAGCGATTGCAGGACAAGAACCCGTCATGAAGGAGGAGGAAGACGCACAAACAGACAAAGAGACTTTTAAAGCTGAAGAAACAAAACAAGTATTACAAGAGGAGAAGCTTAGTCCCTCTGAAAGTTCTCATCCTGCAGAGTTTAAGTAAGCAGCTGAACAAAATGAGCTGTTTGTTGTTATATCGTTGTTTAATGTTTGTTTAATAGTGTTCGTCATTCAAATTTCAGGGTGGACAACAATCACTTGCTGCTGCTTATGATTCATGTGTTCAGAGAAAATGAGGAGCAGCTCTTCAAGGTAAAGACTGAGAGAGAGTTTTTTTTATTGTCTTTAAGGGATGGTGGTTTTAGTGTTGTTGCACCTGCTGGTTTTGACATCAGAGAAGTGGATACAGGTTATGTTTCACACTTTACACCAACCCTGTAAACAAAAACCTAAATTGATTCCAATTTCTTCAAAAATCATCATGTAACAGAGTTAAGTAACATTGATAATCAACAAATGTAATGAAGCTGCTGATGAACTGCATCCCTCTAAAAGTCCTGTGTGGATTATGTCATTTATCTAACATCGACATCATGTCGTAGGCTGCTTTACAGCAGACAGTTTCCAACACTTGTCTCAGCTTTTTCTTTGCGTTTTCAGATGGTGAGGATGAGCACAGGTCACATGGAGGGGGACCTTCAGCCTCTTTATCTGCTGCTGACTGACTGTTACATCTACCTGCTTAGAAAGGGTGAAAGTCTTGTCTGTAATAAGGGATGAACGAGTCCAAAACTTAAACTGGGAATTAATAATAATGGCATTTGTTCCCACAATATATATTTAAAGTATATATTTAACAGTTGTGGGAACAGTGGTGTCCAAGTTTCACAATTTCAAGTTTTATTGTCGTTACTCAGTAAAGACACATATTTCCCTGAACATTCAAAATCTTCCTTTACTGTCCACAAAAGATGCCAAAGAGAAAAAATGAACACATAAATAATATAAATAGGATGCACAATCATTTGAAAACAATAGAAAAGATTAGAAATATCAGCAAATGAGAAACACAGAAGAAATAGAAGATTTACATACAAAACTATATAAATAAAATAAAAGAATCTAAGCTGACATATTTATATAATTTAGAGTACTACATCAGCTTAATGTGCTGTAGTAGGATAGCAGTGCCTGTATTTGGGCTGCACATAATGTTTACACATGAGATTAACATTTCTGCATGTCTCATATTCCTCCGCAGGTGCAGCAGAGAAGCCCTACACAGTAGAAGATGCTGTTTCTTATAACGAGCTGGACTACATATCAGTAAGCTCTTAATTACAGAAGTTGCATGTTTCTATTACGCAGCACGCAGTTACCTCATCATATTATATTGGTAAATGGCCTGTATTTGTAAAGCGCTTTTCTAGTCCCTAAGGACCCCAAAGCGCTTTACACATTCAGTCATCCACCCATTCACACACACGTTCACACACTGGTGATGACAAGCTACATTGTAGCCACAGCCAGCCTGGGGCGCACTGAGGCGCCCCAGGGCGGG
The DNA here is from genome assembly GCF_057382095.1 of Aulonocara sp. 'chitande type north' Nkhata Bay. Lineage (NCBI taxonomy): Eukaryota > Metazoa > Chordata > Actinopteri > Cichliformes > Cichlidae > Aulonocara > Aulonocara sp. 'chitande type north' Nkhata Bay. The sequence continues at coordinate 10,667,140 of NC_141363.1, forward strand.
TTAGGTTTAGGGTACATCGCATACAGACTACATGCTCTGAGTTGTGAAGCCAAACATGACAGTTTTGTTTCTGATGATGTCATGATGTCGTTTTCATTTAGGTGGGCCTCGACCAGCAGACAGTAACTCTGGTTTGCACCAACAGACGAAGAAAATTCCTGTTGGACACAGCTGACACCTCGCTGACAAGGTGCCTCATATTTGTTTTTACCAGTTTAGCTCCACGCAGTGTCTGACATGTACAGTATTTACGTCCGTCTGACATGATTATGTCTTTGCAGCATGCCTGCGCAGTCTCTCCTTTCATATTTGCATGCATGTATGGGCTTACATGTCAGAAATCAAATAATCTGCACTGAAATGAAGACTCTTCTGTGACTTAAGTTAATTTTATGTCCAAAGCAGGAGGCTAAATAAGTATTTCCATCCAACTGTAAGGATGTGAGCCGGAGAGATACTGACTTTATAGAAGCACGAAGGTTACACCACCAAATGGTTGTTAGTCCCGCCTCCTTCTGACCTCAAGTCAATTTCTTCTTGACTTTTAGTTGGTTCCTGACTAGTCTCAAGTCAGCTATGGTAAAAGGATGTCGAGAGCCTCCGTACCCCTCAGTTCTGACAGACGCCACCATGGAAAAACTGGCGCTCACCAAATTTGTCTCCCAGGAGTCTCACTCCGAGGTAAAGTAACTTTAAACATGATGATCACATTCATTTCAATCATTACTGATATATAAAAAAGAACTTCCTGGTCCACCTGTTCAGGTAGGAGTACATATATGTACATATTTCATCCTCTAGAGTACATATTTATACTAAAATAACCACTTTCCTTCAAAACAGCTTAGCATCCCTAACATCAAATATCATAACCCCAGTTTCAGTTGGGGCACTGTGTAAAATGTAAATAAAAACAAAATGCAGTGACTTGCACATCTCATAAACCCATTAATCACAGTAGAAGATCAAAAACATCTTCATGATTGTTTTTCTTCGTAGGGTTGTAGAATAATTGAGAGTCCCTGCTTTATTGCTTTCATATTTCTTGGCAGACTTTAAAAGAGGTGGCTAACTGATCCTTACCTGTGTTCCCAGGTATCTGAAGTGTCTATTAAACTGTATTCACTGGTTCACTGGGAGGATCCTATGGACATGACTTTATCTCCCCAAGGTGGTCCACCAAATCTTGGAGGATTTTCCAGCACAAAAGAAGGGTCTCTGCAGTATCGGTCTGGAACTACATACCTGGGTAAAGAGCAGTGGAAGAACTGCTACCTCGTTCTCAGGTACGAGCAGGTTGTTGTCTCCTTATTTTAATATCAAACATTAACCCTCAAGCATTGTGTGTTATCAGTTTTCTGAGGTCTCTTTCCTTGAAAAAGCAAATAAACCACTGATAAGCATTAACACCACTGACATACTTTTATGAGTACTATGTGCAAAAAGTGTAGATTACATTTACCATACACCTCACTTCCTTCTATTCACTTTAGCAGTCATAGTGAACTGTATGTGTTTAATGTGTCTTTTGTTAAGTTGAATGTAACTATGCTCTCTTGTCATGCAGTAATGGGATTCTGTACCTGTATGCAGAAAGAACAGATGTGACCCCCTTGCTCTCAGTCACCATGGGGTAGGCTTCATATGCAGATTCTTCAAAATCCATGAAGCAAATGTCCAAAGACACTGAAGTTCACTGGTATATTTTTCTCATGTCGTTTGTATTCTCTCACTTCTCTCACTCTCACTTCAAAAGAGGAGAGCACTGTGGAGGCTGCCGTCGCTCAAACAACACAGAACGTCCACATGCTTTCCAAGTCATCCTGACAGAGCGCCCTCCGCTGGTGCTCAGTGCAAACAACGAGCAGGACATGGCTGAATGGATGCAGTTACTCTGCCAGTCTGTGTCTAAAGGGGTGAGAAGAGAAAGATAGTAAACACAGCCTGTTCATTAGTGCTCATGAGGTTCACCCAACCATAAAAAAACTCTTTAAAGAGCAATGGTTATGGTCTATTTTAGATATTAAAAGAGGAAGTGCATTATTTTCCTTCTATGTATCGGCCATATTAAAATGACATACAACCACCTTGCTTCCAGGTCATTCCTCAGGGTGTCTCCCCCACCCCGTGTATCCCATGTTGTCTCGTGGTGACAGACAAGAAGCTGCTGACTTGCCATCAGGACTGCCAGACGAGTTTCTTTCGTTCACTGGGCAGCGCTGACATCTGTGATGTCATCGCTGTCAGCCTGGAGGCAGACATGGCGTACTGTGTTATTGTGAGTGACCATTTCTAAAGCTGGTGTTAGTTTTGCTAACATGGCTTACCAGTGTAATCTCTGTCCTATACTGGAAATTGTACAGCACTGCTGGAACCACTGGAAATTGTATCATAATTTAATGAATGTTGATAAAACTCATGCTTGAGCCGATTACAGCCGTTGCCTTCGAGGTAGTCAAGAACTGTTGCACTGCTGATCTGGTGGAACTAAAGTTTACAGAATGTGCCATCAGATTTCAGTTTGAGGGGTTACCTCATTTTCTCTCAAATGGTAAATAGACTCATTCTTCTACAGCTGTTTTCTTCTCAAGCTCTAAAAACACTTTGTATAACACACATAAATTCATACAAGCAGTTTTTTTTGCCTGAGTGCTTTCTATGAACACGCTTCAGGGTTCAGTATCTTGTCCAAGGACACTTTTGCATGCAGACTGGAGGAGCCAGGGATCGAACCACCAACCTTGCACTTAGTAGATGACTTACTGTCACGGCTGCCCCATGTACATTGCATAAATTACATTTCACTGCTTTAACACTTTTTTAACACTATAATAAGCATCACTGTTATTCTCCAATTTGTTGGTAGGAGTTTGCAGCTGATCGGGCACAGTTCCTCCCGCCCTGGGTTTTGTACTTCAGCGGCTGTGGAGAAAGAGATCGATTGCTGCAGGCTTTGGACGACGCATGGAAGGCCATTTTTCAGGTAACAACATCGCTTAGTCTGTCAATTGTTGTGTGTTTAAGAAAAAATAGAGCAACTGTGCAGCCAGTGAAGATAACTACTGTCAGGATGTAACCCTCATGCACCCTCTCCGCACACAGGTTGAGCTTCCTCACAGAGACGTTTCTGATCCATTGGTGCAGAAACGCTGCGGCGAGGCACTCGAGCTGATGAAGAGCGCCTGGCAGAGAGCCGACAGTCTGGCTCGAGGCAGAGCCCAGCGTGAACCGTGGTGCTGACAGACACGCACGTGAATATCTATACATTTGCGTGTGTTTGCAGCCACTGAGTCTGATAGTTTGACAGGATGGGGTGTAACAGTTTGTGCCACTGCGTAGTCATAAACTAAAAGACTTATAAACCAACGAGATGTGATGTGGCTTGTGATGAACCTCTGATTCTTAAATGTAATCAGAGAAACTTCCTGTTGTAGAAGCACTGCGTGATGCACATCACATTGCAATGATGCAAGACTGCAGAGTCTTATAGTAGCCTGATAAAACAGCATTATAACTCACTATCTTGGTATTCCTCACACATGGGAGCAGTGTAGACTGAGTCATGCCAAATCAAAGACATTTGCTGTCACATGATTTGACAATTGAGATATAGATAGAAAATGATAATTACATTATTTAGCAGATTGGAGAAGCTTGATGGAGACACAGAACAATTACCAGAAGCTTCTCTGTAACATGAGAGTTTTATGCACGCACATATACAAAGCCATTAATGAAACAGGAAATGGTTGGTTGTTGGTTTAGTAAAAAGTTGACACTCCATAGCCGGAACTTTCTGCACAGCTCACACACCCGTGTTAAGAAAAAGTCACTTGTTGCTTATTAACACTTAGAAAACGTGCTTCTGAACCATAATGGTGGCGTATCATCAGTGCAAACATACAGCACTGCACAGTATCATTGCATATTCACTGACGGTTACATATTTGTTGTGTACGTTTGGGATTAAATTTCGGTTTGTCAGTAAGTAGTTACTCTGAAGTATTGTCACATACACACAGCACATCATCGGGAGAGAATGAGGATATCCGAATACTTAAAGCTTGCACTGTTACATAACATGCTCATGGCTGCAGCATCTGTCCGAGTTCTCACTTTATCAGTTTTAACATTTTCATTCAGATGAAAATAACTTCTTTCAGGAAATACAACAAACTTGCCTTTTCTCCACTCTGCAGAGATGGAGGTTTCCATGCTGACTTGCACTTTTTTTCCCAGTTTTTTAAGCGGTACTGGTTGTGGAATTGCATTAACATGCCATGTTTTATTTTATTTCCTTTTTAGAGAAAATGGGAACAGTTGTTACCAAATTATCCAGTTTGGAGGTTTGTTTTTGTTTTGTAATGGAGGATTTAAGGTTTGGGTGAGGAGTTGTTTAATAACTGAGAGCTAAAGAATGTTTTGACTTCTCATTTTTATTTTGCACCCGTAGTTTATGCTGTACTGTAAGTTCTGGCCACACATCTAGATTATAACATGCCTGCGTCCTCTGCACTAGTCCCAAAGTAGGACCATGTTTGAGGTTTAAAATCCTTCAAAATTTTACAGTCTAGAGCCTTTTAAATAATAGCCTGTTACATTAGCTAATGGTAAAGCCTTAATCTGGCAAGAATACATAATTACAGGACAAATTTAGAAAAAAAAAAGCCTCCTTACTTGGCATAGAAATGATTGTCCGGAGACATGAATAATGCATGTTTGTCTTTAGTATTGAGCCTGATTAGAGGGTTAAAGTGCTGCTGCATGTGCCGTGTGACTGCTCTTTCTGGAAGGCTGAGATAAATATGAGGTTTTCTTTGTGATGACAATGTTGCCTTTTTTAGCAGAACTGAATTAAATTGCCAAATTATTAAATTTAAGCATCAGGTTTTTTTCTTTTCTTTCAGCAATGCCTTACACTTTATAATTTCACAGGGTCTAAAACAATCAACGTTTTCATTCTGGGAGAAATGTCAATGCTTGTGCTCGATGTAGGTCTGTGGGTCATATACGTCTTACCACTACTTACTGTTGAATATGTATGGAAATGTTACCCAAGCCCTATACACATGTCACTGTGTTGCTCTCATGTCCGCATTGATTTGTATTTTAAGCTCTTCTAAGTGCCCCATGTTCTCTTTCACCTTCTGCTTTTATTTATTCATATATATAATTTTTATTTTATTTTATTTTATAAAGAAATCTAATCTCAGGTGAAAAGGGTACTTCACATCAGAACACTCACCAGTTGCTTCTTCTTTTTTGAGCATTTTATTACTATTATTATTATTAATATTATTTAATTTTTTTCTGCTTTGCAGCAGTCCTTTTTAAATTTTCTGCTTTCCTTTTGGTTCCTCCCTTGTGCTCGGTGCATTAAGAAGTGATTTTGCACACATGGACGGCTGCAGAGTGATGTCAACTGTTGGAAAAGGTTTTCTGGAGAAATCCTTTTATATTTTAATGGGTTCCAAAATAGGGTTGGTTGGCAGTGCAGTTAAATTCGTCTCCCACAGTGGGAAAGAAGCATTGCAATATTTGGACTTACTTGAAATGTTTGTCGGATGATTAATAATGAATGTGTTTAAGAGTTGGAGAATATGAATTGTATATAACGAGAAAGTCAAAGTTAGTCCTTTTAAGCAGTGTTTTTGCAGGTGAGACATTGCTGGCCAATGATGGAAGACATCTTTTAAGTAATGCATTATGCAAAAGCGCCTTTTGATTTTTGTTTACTGCATGTAATATTTTTATTGTGTTTAGCATTTTTATTAAAATGTACATGAAGCACTAATCAAACATAACAGTCCCTGAACTCCCACTTGGAGAAGTGCATGTCCTGAAGGTTTTATACTGTTCATTTAATGTAACGAATGTACAAATAAATCTTTGTGAACTGTAACCGAACCCCGTCTCCTGTGGTGTCATGTCCTCTGCTTTTAGTATGCCTGTTTGTGTTTTTTAACAGCTGCCTTTTTGTCACAGGTCACGCCAGTGAAATATGGTGCAATACAGTGGAGTCATGAGGGCAGTTGTGTTAGCGCAGGAACAGAATATTCACGGGTAAGAGGGCATCTTAGGTCACTATGCTTTTAGGAAGTGTAACACAAAATGTGTTCCCATTGTCTGTGATTGCTTTAGATACATTTCTTGTGTATGTTTGCTCAATTAATAGTTTGTTTTTGTAGTGCCTATGACATGCTGCTTGGTGATTTGTATTACCTCTACAAAGGAGATTATGTTTTGAATGAAGTCTTGAATGAGTTCTGTTGAGACCTAGTAGGGGTGTAGAGTGGGCTCATGTTAGCAATCTATTCAAATTTGGCATACTTCCCCTTCAAAGTCCACTCAATAACTTATTGGTTGAAAATTGACTTAGCAACTATGATTCTTAAAAGTGTGTTGTGTATTGTCAACTTAAAGAAAGTACCATGTAAAGATTTAAAATATCATGTTACATTTGACCTCTGACCTTTTCTTCAAGCCCAGTAGATTGAGCTGAAGGTCAAAGTGATAACAATGCTATGTAGAGCTTAAATAGATATTCATTTGTAATTTTCTGTACTTTACACACATTTAAAAAGAACAAATAAAACAAAATGAATAAGTGAATAAGATACAATACTAATCCCTTAAAAAGTAAACACTACTTCAGTCACTTCTTCTGTGTTTTAAATCAAAGTGTTCAAATGTTTTCTGACCAAATGTCACACTGAGACAGTGACAGATGAGCTGTTACATATTCATAGTTTGCCATTTCAGTTACTCTAATTTCTCTGACACACCTGCAGAGGTCATACAAACAGTTTGCATCCAAGCCTGATGTCAACCAAAGTGTACAGGGATGTCTATATGGTGTGTGTGTTGCGGGTAGTGAGTAACTTATGACTGAAACACCCAAAGTGCTTTTATGTGAACCCAAGTTATTTACTTTTGGCAGAGCAAATATGGGTTTTAAGTTCGGAGCACCTTGCAAATGCTCAAAGTGTCGATAAACTTAAAGGATGTTTGGTATCAGCTGACTCAGTTTGTAGTGAAAGGAAGACGTTCAAGATAGCATCAGATACAATCCAGAGTACATGTTAACAACTTCCTTTATTGCTGATAATAATTTTATAGTTGCTAGGGCAACCGTTACCACTGGTCTTGTTCAGAGGTATCTTTATTATTTAGTAGTACAGTAATAGTGTGCTTGTGAGGTTACCATGAAAAAGAAAGCTGTGAACTCTTTGTAGTAACACAGTTTCAAAATCATAAATAGGGTTAGAAGTTGAGACTGAAAGACTTGAAACCAAATGTAAACCATTACAAAACAGCATCACTGATAGAAAAGGAGGCTGTGATGGCTTATGGCGAAAAAAGAGGAAAGATGTTGATGTTGGATCGATGTTGGGTAAAATATCAGGGGTTTTGACCTCTAGGGAAATTCACAGGAAAAAGTTTAATATGAAAATGAAGATTATGTGCTGTGCCCTAAAGGTTTGTTGTGGATAGCTAAGGTGAAGCTCCAGAGCAAGGGTCTCGAACTCCAGGCCTCAAGGGCCCGGTGTCCTGCAGGTTTTAGATGTGTCCTTGATCCTACACAGCTGATTTAAATGGCGAAATTACCTCCCCAACATGTCTTGATGTTCTTCAGAGGCCTGTTAATGAACTAATCATTTGATTCAGGTGTGTTAATGCAGGGTGAGATCTAAAACCTGCAGGACACCGGCCTCCGAGGCCTGGAGTTCATGACCACTGCTCTAAAGCGTCTTTCAAACTCGCCAGTGTTGGCTCCGGCATTGCATTAAAATCCACTCAAAGATACTGGTGATGTCATCATTGTTTTTAAAATAGAGTTTCCCTTTGACAGCACGACTCTGGTTACTGTATGTGTTGTGTTATTCCTTCATACATGTCTCACAGGTTCGACTCTGCTCTGACTGCAGCACTGCAAACAGCATGAAAAGCAGGAAGGCTGCTGGAGGTGGTGTGCCAAAAAGTGACTTAGTTTTATATATCCTTTATTTATCTAGCTAAAAAGTCTCATTGGCAATAATTAATTCATTTATTTAGTTCTTCATTTTATATATAACCTCTTCATTCATCCTGTTGACTACAGTATTTCTACCATTATTAGCAAAGTTATTACACATAAAAAACACACAGAAACATCACTTTTTAGCTAAAAAAAAAACCAACCTCCTGGTACATGTGGGGCTTCTGGACTCTGAGTATAAACCAACAGCATTTTTAAGTGCGCACAGTTTGTTCTGCGCTTTGAGAAGATCACGTGGGGGTGGTGCTTCATCCTCGTGTAATTTATGTTAATTATCTGCAGAATTTCAAACCAGTTCAGTGAAGTATATGAAACAGCTTGCATGGATGAAGGAATACACATTGACTTCAAAGAGAAGAATCCTCTCACAGTGCGTTATGTCCATATAATTATATTATTATAGCACATAAGAGCTTGGACTGCCACTCACTAACTGTTACATTATTTATGAGGTGAAAACGTGCATTTCCCTGCTGAGATGCAGCACAGCACTGTGCGCGGTGTTGCCTGCGTGCTAGATCCATTACGGTATCCACGGCTCTTGCAGTGGAGCAGAGGAGCCCGATGGATGCAGAGATAAAAAGCAGAACGAGGACAAGGGAAGCGTAGATTGCTACAAATGCAGACTTCAGCAGCAGCTTGTTTTTCACTATAGCAAAGACCAGTATCCAGATTTTTTAAGGCTTTTTTTGCATCTCTTACCTTCAGCCTGGCTGAAGTTATCTTTGAATTCCTTCAGTACAGATTTCATGTGAAGGCATAGTGTTTGTTTCAAGTCACAGGAGCTTTTTTTTATCATGTTGAGGAAGAGCTCAGAGCGGCTGAAGGGAGACAGAGAGGTCCTCCTGGATCTGGATACTAGGGCTGAAGCACAAAGCACAGAGAGCTATGGGAGCCTGCAGAATGGGAGCTTTATCCCCCCACGATATGTAAGCTCTGCTTTACTTATTTCCTACAATACTGCAGTGTGATATCTCTTCAGCTCACATAAATCTATAAAATCGCATCACTTTGACACAGCAGTTATTCATTATCCTGTTCCCTTTTGGCCTCACTGATTTCTCAGAGATGTGGCAGTGAGTCTTGAGGGGTTTTACCCTTCATGTAATATAAACATGAACACAAGGTACTGTAAGGACACTGATAATGGGTAATGGTGAGGCATGACTTTACTGCACTGAAAGATTGTTTTCGGCTCATCTTTCTGGTCTTATTACTGCAAAGTGGAGGCATGTACTAGCACAAGAATTAAACCTCTCCTCAAAGCCAATTAAACATTCATACACCGAGCGAAAAGGTTCAAATGCAGAAAAGTGAGCAGAGTTTTCGTCAGCAGCTGTCTCTTTACAGAGTTTCATGATATATTAATGGTGGCTCAACTGTCAGCTTGCAGCTGCAGCTGCTGATGGAGATATGGATGGCGATGATCCCATTTATATGCAGTCTCCTACAAGAAGTAAGCAACCAGTGCCACAGTTGGGGAATTACTTCAGAGACGGGAGAACTAAGATTGGTAGGCTGCTCGCTTTGCATGAGGTTTCATCAGCTCAGTGGTAGGTAGACAAAGTCATTCGTTCATTTAACCTTTCACTCCTCTGGTCTGGGGTGCAGACTTCGTGCTGGTGTGGGAGATTCGTTCACGGAGGAAGCGGCGAGGGAAAGGGACAAATATGGCTACCAGTGAGGAGAGGGAAGCCGTTCCCGCTGAGGAGAGCAGCAGGTCTGAACGAAGGAAAGCACAACTGGCTCAGTGGAGAGAGAAGTTTGTTCAGAACCTGGAGAGTGTTGGCTTGGTCATGGAAAAGGTGTTGTTGACAAGATTAAAGATTATTTACCTTATTATTAAAATATTAAATCTGTTCATTATTTTTCCTGACTTGTTGATTAACGTCTTCTTTGTTGCCTCTTTACTTGTAGGAGGAAACTGCAAATGAAAAGAAGACCATACACTTTCTCAAAATTAGCGCCCCCTGGGATGTGTTGGTGTGTTATGCTGAGGAGCTTTGCCTTAGAGCTCCACTGCAAGTAAGTACAGCTATTTATTTCTAGGTAGGTTCAATTTAAAGTTATTTGTTACGTGACGTTAAACCCAGTTGATAATAATACTAATTTGGGGAATAAACAAGGACAACTTAATATGAAAGAGCACACTGATGTTTACCAGATAAAGTCTTTACTATCTCACTTTTCTCTTTAATCATGCGAACATTTTCTGATTATCTCTTAAGACAATGAAAACCTGTCGTAACATTTCACTCAGAACCAAAAACGTGCATCTTATGCTGTTCTACAGTAATAGAAGGAGGTCACCTGTATCTGTGTTTGTGTCCCAGGCACAGCAGCATCTAGACCTCAACACATCTGCTCGGGTACTGAGTAAACTATGCATACCTAACGTAATGACGGAGTCTGTGCCTAACAGGCCTCTGGACTATTACACATGTGCCTTTCGCAAGTCAAAGATGAGCAGGTGGGTTAACTTCTGCAAACAGTTGGATCAGATCACTGCTGCGTGTTTTGCTGAATGTACGCTTTTCTTCAGATTCCTTGGCTGGGAAGATCACGATACATATTTCACAAATACGCAGAGGCACCGTGTTGTAAGTAACACAAGTGTGACAATAGTAGTATACTGAATGTATCGGATGTATATTTGAACTAACAGACTGAGAGTTTTATTTCAGGTCTATGAGATTCTTGCCAGGACAGCATATGGGAAAAGGAAGAAGGCTGAAGTCGGAGTGGACAGACTGTTAAATGAAGGGGCGTACACAGCAGCGTTCCCGCTGCATGAGGTGAGTTATTTTTAGCTGTTCTGTACACTGAAATGTGTCGTTTTCTCTTTCTCATTAGCAGCATGTTTTTTCTCTTTAGGGGCCCTTTCAGCTTCCAAAGCACGAGGTCCGACCTGACGAGCTGAACCAGAGGCAGGTTCTCTACTACTACTGGGCCCGCTGGTGCAAATGGTACAAGTATCAACCACTGGACCATATCAGGGAGTACTTTGGAGAGAAGATTGCACTCTACTTTGCCTGGCTGGGTAAATATATATTCTTATTTCTGTTGTTCAAAAAATTTGGCTCATTTTTTACAGATAAAAAGCCCACTCCTTCCTGAATCCAGGAGGATTACTGAATCCAGACCAGAAGGTATCACAATAACTAGTAATGTTAATTAAATATTTAGATTTTGTCATTATTGCTAAAATGAAAACATTATAAATATCTGTGCAACTGTTAAGGCTTTCTCCCTGTCGACAAGTAATTTGAGTTTAATTAACTGCTCAACATAAGCGTTCTATTGATATCTCAGTAATTTTATTACCTTGAAGCACAAACTAAAGCAGTTTTTGCAGATTATTTGGTTGAAATCAATTTAAATTTAGTAGCTAACTATAATTTTATTACAATTCTGGTCATTTGATTTGAGTCTGATGGGGGCCAAAGATTTCTCTATTTAAAAAAAACCCCGCTGTTCATTTTAATAAATGAGAAATACGTGGAGTCTGTATTACACGCCAGAATCATTTAAAATGATTAGAAATGGATCAAAACTAATACAGGACAATAAGCAGAGTGCTCACATAAATAAACATACTGTATGATACAGCAATCTAAGCTACAGCCTCCTGGCACTGACTCTACAGTGAACTGCATCTATTACTTTTTTCTTCCTTTCTTTTTTCACAAAAAGGTACAAGTGGAAACTCCTTTTTTTAGCAGTGAAATTCTTTTATGAATCTCTGTTAAGAGGAGAGTGTAGTATATGCAAAGGGGCTATACCTGAGCTTGAAACCATTATTGTCAGGATGAAAGTCATCACTGCAGCTGAAATTGAACATCCGTCTTGCATCAGCTGAGAGCTGCAGTCTAATGGAGCTTTTTGTCTCTGCAGGTTTCTACACAGCCTGGCTGCTGCCGGCAGCAGTGGTCGGGACTCTGGTCTTTGTGTCTGGAGTGATGTCCATGGGTACCAACACACCAGCGTGAGTCTGCATCATGTATACATAGCATGTGTTTTATTGTGTAACACAAAATAATTTTAAATGAAATGTCGCATTACAGACATGGCTAGTCACGTGTGACTGCACTCACTTAGATAAGGTATTGTGGCATAGTTGTTGAAGTTTTACACACAGGGGTCAGTTTAAGCAGGCAGTTCAAACACAAGTGAAGCAACCACCGTTTTAATAGACACAAAAACTTGGATCTTGTCTTTAATAATGTATAACATAAAAATCAAACAAATAGGAAACCCTCACACAAAGTTAGTTGCAACTAGTTGCAAACAGTTGCCAAATGTGAAAAAATCCAATGCAGTCATGGGGCAACTATTGATCACCCAGCCCCCTGACCCCCCGATCCCTCAATGGAGTTTCAGATGGTAACCAGACATTATGTTTAATTAAACATTAAACATACTTATGCACTGACATGTATCACTATTGATAGTGATTCAGCTGAATTTAATGCACACCCACATGGCTCATAATAAAAATAAACGGGACTAATCATTGTCAGCCAGCTGCTGGCTGCAGTGGCTTCTTAGAGTCTTATTGTTTCAGTGAAGCTGCTGAAATTGGTGCCGTTGTGCCTGTTCAGAAACGTATAGCAAAAACCTTACTGATGTCCAACATAAGAGCCAAAGTTCAGTGCTGTACTTAATGTACACACATGAGATTAGCATTGATTTCTCCTTAGAAAGAAAGCAAATAAGTGTGTTATAGCTTTTGTTTTAAGGGCTGCCACAGTTTCCTGGAAATTAAACTCCACTTACAGACTCTCTCAAACAAGCACAACTTTAGATTCAAATATTTCAAAGCAGAGCGCACTCTGCATAAAGACTCGCTTCACAGCTAGATCATCTACATGTGGGATGTCTGTGCCAGTTTGTCATATATTATTTATTAAGAGTTGGCTCTCCTTTCTGGTTTTTCTTCTCAGTGTAAGTGTAGCCTAGATTGTGTACAGTAATATTGCCGCTGTAACTACTGTTTACCTTTTTCTGGCTTCATTTCTTAGGGATAAGTCGATATCCTAGGAAAGAGAGTCTGTGGCAGCAAGAAAAAGCAACCATCTCTAATGGACAATTAGTGCAGAATAATCCTCCTATTAAAAAAAAAAGAGGAGGAAATAGATCTCGCTGTCAGTCCAGGCTTTATTTGTAGCTGATCCCATGTGCAGTCAGGGTTTCAGTAACTCACTCTATAACTGTAATAAAGGAAAGAGCAGTAGCTTTGTTTCCCGGCAGGAGGTTAGGAGAATGCTTTCCACACCGCTCATCTGTTCCCTGGAAGCAGTACGTAATAGGTATATGTGCAGCCTTTACATCCATTAGAGTTAATTCTCCCAATCCCTTAGCTCCCACACTGATCATTATTGGGCCTCACAGTTATGTGAGGCCAAATACGTGTTGCTTTAAAACCTGTAATTAGTGTTATCTCAGGTGTAACTAATCTGTGTCAGTGTGTCTGTCAACAGGGAGGAAATCTGTAACAGTGGAGCTAGCTATACCATGTGTCCACTCTGCAAAACATGTAAGGCCTGGAACATGTCTGAGATCTGCACCTTGACGAAGGTACCAAGCTTTTCGTGGTGAACAAATCGCTGACTCTGCGAAAAAAGACTTGAACCTAATGGTTGTACCTTTCTCTGTTGCAGCTGGGATACTTATTTGACCATCCAGGTACAGTGTTTTTCAGTGTGTTCATGTCATTCTGGGCTGTAACCTTTCTGGAGTACTGGAAGAGAAAAATGGCCACTCTGGCACATCACTGGGACTGTATGGACTTCCATGAAGAGGAGGTATTGGTTGCTTTCAGTATGAGTGTGATCATACTGGTCTTATTCGGTTTAGAGCTCTTAGGTCTGTCATGATTATAGATCCAGTAATACAGTAATGGGCATCATGACTGTTTGCACTTGTTTGCACAGGGATTCAATTTTTTTAATATTTGATTTTAACCTTTATACACGGAAGTTTCAGTTTTGTACAGAGTAAACAAGGTAAACAACAGAGCAAAGACTAAAGTTACAGACCAATCTGTGAACCAGACAAAGCCGGTGAAGAGTGTGTCCAGTGATGATGGTCACTGTTTTCTTTAAGGAGCGTCCTCGGCCGGAGTTTGCAGCCATGGCCCCTACTATGGAGCAAAATCCAGTGACTGGGGTCAAAGAGCCATACTTTCCTGAAAAAACCAGGCTGTCTCGCATGTTCACTGGCTCCATGGTTATCATAATGATGGTGAGGCCATTTAAAATATTTTACATACTGTACTGCTGTTTTGTTGTTTTTGCACTTCAGTAAAAGAAATACTCGAGGTGCATTTTAACACTATGCATTATGTTTAGTTAGGTTCTTAAACGGTTTGATTACCACTATTATTGTCACACTGTAAAATGTCGTTCTAATACAGCAGATCCAGATCCGCTCCCGAACAACAGACTTTCTCTTTTTCTCATCATTAATCTCATTGCACGTGGTTTCAGTAAGGAGTCTCGGTTTCTCTTGAGCTTTTCCTTTTGTGATTGTGTTGAGAAATAGAGGTGGGGTTAACACCTTTGTGCCATTCCAGTAAATCCTGCATTGTTAACTGAACCCTTTTTTAATAATGAATCCAGGTCACATGCCTACAGGGCCAGATATGATCCCATCATCTCATCCACGCACTTTATGCTGTGTCCAAGATTCACTTCTTTGTAGATGCAGATCTGAGGATCATTTTTCACACACCCTTGTTTTGATGATGGGATTAGAGATGGAAATGTTTTAAAATTCTAATTCTCTTCCCTGTTCAGTAGAAGGATTTTGCTGGAAACATACTGATGTTATGATAGTTGTGAATTTTGATATAAGGAATGAAAATGTCTGCAAGTTAATTTCCCGAAACTGAAAGGAATAGAATCCACTATTAGACAAAGAAAAGAAATGAATATCATGGAAAAAATTATTCAGCTGTTACTAAATTTTATGGGAATAATACCTGATCCAAGCTCTTGTTGGAAGCTCTTGCTTGCTTGCCAATCTTTAGAAAAATCCTACTACTAAATGCTACTGACTTAGAAAAGCATATGCATGTCTAGCACATTCAATTAAAGCCGTCTTTTAAAAACTTTGTTTGTGCTCTGAAAGATGTCAGTCAGGATGTAAGAGATATGGATCAGTTTTATGATGAGCATCATGAGAGCTGCAATGAGGATGCTGGACTCTTGACTTCTTGGTCTTATATTATGCTGCATGGTGTTGATGATGACAGCAGACCTTTGTGTGCCTCTGGCTGTGTGCAGCATATTATGTCGCAGCTACAGGTGTGCTTTTCCCCCTCTTCTCTCAGCTGTGTGTGGTGATGATCTTCCTGGTGACGGTGGTCGTGTGCCGTGGTATCATCAGTGTGGTGATATTTCATTCTGGGAGCCCTGTGCTGCGGACAGAGGTACATTACAGCTGTTTCATGCTTTGCACAAAGAAATGCTACAAACACATTGGAGCTTTTTTCCAAAAAGAAAACTGTTAATAAGAAGAGAATGCAATTATTAAATTATTAAAAATGATCACAATCACATTTTAATATAACATTTTCGTTTTTTGGGCATCACAGTGGTGCAGTGGTGGTGGAATCCACTGGCCATTTGGGGACTTTCTGTATGGAGGCCCCAGACTCATACATCCCCACACTGTGTGGGTTCTCTCTGGGTGCTCTGGCTTTATCCCACAGTCCAAAGACATGCATGTTAGGTTAACTGGTGAATATAAAATTGGCCATAGGTGTGAAAGTGAGTGTGAATGGTTGTCTGTTTCTCTGTTTAAGCCCTGTGGTTGACTGGCTCCCTTTCCAGGGAGTAGCCCCACCCTTTGTCCTGTGACAGATGTGATAGGCTCCAGTCAACAATCATGACCGTTCAGTCTTGGTTTTCTTCTTTGTCCACTGTGTACAGAAATTTATGCTGACACTTTTTATCATATTATGTAACACATATGATCTGCAGTAAAATTCTCATATTTACATTATACCAAGAAACAGCTCAGTGTTACTAACTTTACACATTTTTTTGCCATTCTCTCAACTTTTACTGCCAGTTCACATGGTCAAAAACGATCAACATTTGAGTTGTGTTGTGTTGGTACTGTTTTTAATTAAATATATTTGTACATGTTTAAATGATTTTGCAAATCACTGCATTTTATTTATCATACAAACATTCATGCATTTAATTTCCTCCCCCAGGCAGGGACCATAGCCAACATCTCCAGCAGTATTGTAAACCTGGGGCTCATACTGCTGATGGGCCAGGTCTACACTGCATTAGCTGAGCAGCTCACTAAATGGGGTAAGAATCAATGCTGCTCTCACACACCTCAAACCTCTGTGGTGTATATTGTTATCAGCTTTGTACTTGATTGCCACTAACTAAAAGCTCAGACTTCTCCAGAGCAGGTGAATCTCTTCAGTTGGATCCTTATGGTTATTGTTTCTGTCAAAGTAGCTGCATCATGTTGCAGAATTATGGGACTGTAAAGTACAGATACAGAGGGCATAAAAAGTCTACACACAAAAAAATATTTTTAAAAACCCTAAAAACAATGTGGTTGGACACGTCTGCACGCCTTCTTATAATTAGGGGTAAGATTAATCACATGTGAATTCATATTAAACATTAGTCATCAGTTAAAGTGACTCATTAAAATCAAATGAAGTTCAGCTGTTTTTGTAGGATTTTCCTGATGTGTACCTTGTGGCATCTTCCAACAAAATTTGTGATCTGCAAATAACTTACAAACACATCAAACTGATCTCATTGCTGAAAATAGATGAAAAAAACCCCATTACTGCCAGAACTGAGGGAAAGACAAGAAGATAACTGGCCAGGGAGATTTACAGCAACATTAAATGAGCTGCAGGAATTTCTGGCAAGAACTGGTTGTGTACTACATGTGACAACAATCTCAAGTTAAACACACACATGATATACATACATCAGAGCGTCCACAAGCATGTAGGTTTTGTGTCATGATCTGATAAGGCCAAAGTTGAAGGTTTTAGGAGTGATTCCTTGAGATATGTTTGACACAAAAACAGTTCACATCACCAGAGAAAAACTGTACCTGCAATGAAGCATGGTAGTGATAACATCGTGCTTTGGGGCTGTTTTTCTTCATCTGGAACTACAGTAGGGCTTTAGTCAAGCTGGGAGGATTTATGAACAGTACTAAAATAGCAATCATTTTTCACAAAAAACCTCTTTAGGCATCTGCTAGAAAACTGAAGATCAAGAGGATTTGGACCTTGTAGCACAACAGCAGCAACCAGCTGCATATATCCAGATCATCAAAATAACTGATTCACCAAAAAATGAGCCAGCCTGAGTACAGATTCAGATCCTGCTGAAAAACTGTGGAGTGACCTGAAGAGGACTGTGCTCAAAAGATGGCGCCATAATCTGAAAAACTTGGAGTGTTTTTACAGAGAAGAGAAGGGCAAATAATGAAGACGTGCCATGCTAACAACTAACCAAAAAGACTGACTACTGTAATAAAATGCAAAGGTGCTTCAACAAAGTTGTTAGTTTAACCCTTTAACTCACAGTGTACCATATTTGATACATGACTTTTCACGAGTTCTTGAGATGTTCACATGATCAGTGTGCAAAAACTCTGCTTAATTGTTTAGGCAAAAAATAAGAACAAATAAATAATAATTTTCTGACAATTATTTCATGGGTCAGGCTTTAAATAGCTAAGGATGTGCATATTTATGCAACCAGATTGTTGTAAAAATTTTAGTGTACATGTTTAACCCCTCCAAAAAGATTGTAACTGTTAATCTTGATGTTTAAACAGTTCAGCCACTGTTTAAAATGGATATCAGCAGGATTGTTGATGATGTATCCAGCAGAGTATTTGTAGAATCATCTCATTTCAGTCAAGAAAGTATGATAGACAATCATATTCGCTGCTGATTCTTGATTCTTGTAAAAAAACAGACAAATCAAAAAACACCCCAAATTAATGTAAAAAAAAAAAGTTTACACTGTGGTTTCCCTTTTTTCTTAGTTTTGACTACCTGTAAACCAGTTATCATAATATCTTGTTATCTATATAAAAATCACTTTGAAGTCATTTAAACTAAGTGAAATCAAAGGCAACATTGTCTCGATGTCTTTAACACTGTGTTTTTGTGCGATGTGTTGCAGAGATGCACAGAACACAAACCCAGTATGACAACGCTTTCATCTTCAAGGTGTTCATCTTCCAGTTTGTCAACTTCTACTCGTCTCCCTTTTATGTGGCTTTCTTTAAAGGAAGGTGAGACACACGAGTCACAACAGACACACAGGATAATCATGAAAAGATGAAGACACTGAGACAAAGAAAGTATTTAAGGTGCCACTGATCTCTCTGTGATTAGGTTTGTGGGTTACCCTACCAACTACGGGACCTTGTTCGGGATGAGAAATGAAGACGTGAGTGATTTAGAGAGCCTGTAACGTACCAGCATGTGAAAATGATGCCCCCATAGTGTCATGTCTGTGTGTCTTTGCGTTACAGTGTGGTGCCGGGGGTTGCCTCATTGAATTGGCTCAACAACTTTTCATCATAATGGTGGGAAAACAGCTCATCAACAATGTTCAGGAGTTCATCTTACCGTACGTTGCTACACTTTTAGCTTTTATGGGTTTTTTTATGTATATGTTTTATGTTTTTATAGAAAAATGTTCTGTTGTCAATCTCCAGCATATTTAAACATCCTTTATTCTTCCTTTTATTTACATCCTTTATTATTTATTTAAAAGCTTTCGTGGTTTACCAGGACATCTTACTTTTTAGAGAAAAATTTTCAGGAGTAAATTTTTTCTGCAATAAAATAATAATTAAACAAATTAGATTCAAACACATGAGCAATAAGTACAGTGACTGTCAAATACAACTGAAAAGATTAAAGCAGAGTTAGGATAAAAGCTAAAACTGGTACAGATGTGGGAGATGCATAAAAGTAGCTGTGCTGTGTCATATTGTTCCACAGTTCCAGCTGTTTAGTGCAGTAAATCTCATCCATGTGCCTCTGCACCATCAGCTGTGTGTGACTGTTTAAGACTTACTGCAGACAGTAAGTGTAAAATAAGGGCAGCAGAGGAGCAGTTCAGTAAATACGCTTAAAACCTCTGGCAAAATTATGTAATCATCACTCTTGAGGATCCAGCTCTTTTACTTTGTAGCACATAAACAAATCACAGATATGATGACAGAAATTATTGCTATACATGAAAAATAAATGGGCAGAAACAGGAGCCAACATTTGTTACAGAACTGTCAGAAGCAGGCTGAATGAAATGAGATTTACATGCAGAGAAGCCAAACACAAGCCAGCGCTTACAGTGGGCCAAAGAGGGGCAGTCATGGACTGTGTTAACTGATGTTAGTGATGAATCATAAATGTGGAGTGGCCAAGGGGATGATGCTGGAAATTTGGTCTTGTGCTGCTGCAGTGAAACAGACAAAGATGACTGCATGAAGAAAACAAGCACATTTCCCCACTCAGTGGTGGGGCGGCATGTGTTGTAAAAGATGAGAGGGGATTGCAGTCATTACATCAGCAACAAATGCTTCCAGTGATAGAAAATAGGTTTGGTTAACTAATTCCAACTGAAAGTCTATGGTGGTTATTGGGGAACAATGATTGCTGTTCAGCTACAAAAAATTAGTCCTGTGTCATATCTGTGATGTAATGAACATCCTCTAAATGTGCTGTTTCTGTCATTTTTGCCATTGCATGTTACAATGCATACTAACATAAATCCTTATCCTGATTCCATCAAATGATCAGGTGACCCTGGAGTTATGCTCCAATAGGCCCAGGCTGCTGGGGCGTTCCCTCTTCACTCACTTCTTTTCACTCTCTGCATGGTTTTGCACCACGTGTCTATTTAGTCATTAGCCGTTATTAAACTCTGGCACTTTCTCCCATAGTTATCTCCTTTCTCCTGTTTCTGCTGTCTTCTCCCATGCCATCACCCCCAAGTGGTCGCGGCAGATGGCTGCTCTTCCCTGAGCCTGGTTCTGCTGGAAGTGTCTTCCTGTCAAAAGGGAGTTTTTCCTTCCCTCTGTTGCCAAATGTTTGCTCACAGGGGTTGTCTGTTGTTGGGGTTTCTTTCGAATAGTTTTTTGGTTTTAACCTTAGAGTATAAAGCACCTTGAGGCGAATGTGTGCCTTTATAAATAAAACTGAATTAAACCGAAAATGTCTTTTTCTTCCCTAACAGTAAAGTGAAGGCCTGGCGCCAGAAGAGAACTCTGGCAAAAGTGCTGGGTGGCAAGGCATCCCATGAGCCTCGGCGCTGGGAAGAGGATTACCAGCTGGTTGAGTGTGAGGGCCTGTTCGAAGAGTACCTGGAGATGGGTGAGTATCCATATCTGATTTAGAGACTTTAATATCACTGCATTCAACCGGATCGCCAGTTCAGTCCAACTAAAAATTCACACATAGATAATATCCATTTTGATGAAAAAATGCAAAGATTAATTATCTAATTTTAATTTCATGTGCTGCAGTGCTCCAGTTTGGGTTCATTACTATCTTTGTGGCGGCGTTCCCCCTCGCTCCGCTCTTCGCCCTCCTTAACAACTGGGTGGAGATTCGTTTGGATGCACACAAGTTTGTGTGCGAGTACCGCCGGCCGGTGGCTGAACGTGCACAAAACATCGGAGTGTGGTTTAACATCCTGGAAGCTTTGTCACACCTGTCTGTCATTGCCAATGTGAGTTCATGTCTAATACATTATTGTCAGACTACATAGCAATATGAGGAAAAAAAGAACATTTATTATCTTTTATTCTTTTTCAGGCTTTCCTAATAGCGTTCACTTCAGATTTTTTACCTCGCCTGCTGTATCAGTACAAATTTGACAATGATCTCAACGGATACGTCAACTTCACCCTGGCTTACGCCCCACTCAACTACACAGAGTACCCTATGTGCAGGTATGCTGCTTTGATCTTTCTTTTTATGCTCCTTTTTATTCCTTCATCTTATGTGTCAAGTTCAACTTCTCATATATGGTTACTTTGGTGTTGCTAAGCAACATTTAAGTTTCTTAACATTTAAGTTAAGTGTGTTCATGTCATAGCCTTGGCCAACAATGGGTGATATTACTGAATATTAAGACTGTTCTTTTCATGTGCTGCTGCTGTATATTATACACACCAAGTATTACAAATATTTCTTGTTGTAACTTTGTAACAAATTATGTTTGTTGGGGTTTTTCAGATACAAAGCATTCAGAGACAACAATGGAAACTACACACTGTTTTACTGGGAGCTCCTGGCAGTCAGACTTGGCTTTATTATTGCATTTGAAGTATGACGGAAGCTTCCTAGCATCTCTATTTACTTCATTTTGCCTGTTTTAGTGGTTTTACCTTTGTTTAGTATTGCCTTTTCACTGACACCTCTATGCCAGTTCTGCTTGTTTGGACAAATTCTAATGATTTAGTCCTCTTTTACCGTTTTGTTTCCATCTGCATCACTTTTTATTCTCTCTCTATATACCTCCTCTCTGCCATTTCCTCACAGTTATTTGTTAATGCTCACCTGAGAGAGAAGAAATTATTCACCAGTTGTACAAATTATGTGGAAAATAAAACTACAAGTACTGTTTTTCCATTTTCATGCTTGAAGATCAGCTGTCTGTTTGCTTAAAATTAATGACAATTTGTGATGTGGAGATTGTTCACACTGTTCTTGCTGTTGTTTTTACTGTCACCAGCACGTGGTGTTCTTCGTGCTGCGAGCCATTGACTGGATTGTACCCGATGTTCCCGAGTCCCTGGAGCTGAAGATGAAGAGGGAGCGCTACCTGGCTAAGCAAGCTCTGGCTGAAAACCAGGAGGCCCTGTTGGTGAGTCGAGCCCGAGCGGCCGCCGCTGCCACTCCAGGCACCTCCAGCCCAGGTCAGTAAGAACATGGGACGCACACACACAAGGTCATGCAGCACACACTTCTCCATATAAAGTAAATCTAGTTAACAATGACCAGGTAAATATGTTCATATTAAACTCACTTAAATCATCTTTTGGATACAAATTTGTGTGTCTGAGAGCAGAAAAAAAATAAAAACAAGTCTTTTCTATTAGAAGTTTCTAATAAAATGTTACCGTGCTTCCTTGTCAGCTGCATGATAAACAAATCCTCTGCAGTGTGTTTCCACGTAGGTGATCCATGCAGTGTCAAACCTGTCACTGTCTCTGACACAGCTGATTCACACTAATAAAATCCACAATTGAAAGGCTTTTAAGAGCTCACCCACCCACCTGCAAAGCACCTGCGGCTATACTGGCTGTCATAAACTCGCTGCGTACAGCATGATCATTAGAGGTAATCTATGTGGGATCAGTGCCAAATATTTCGCTTGATTGCATCGCCAGACTTTGTGACCTGATGTGTGTTGGCACGGGTTATTTCATCCATCAGCACTTCTGTTCAGGTTGGACTTTAAATAAAATGAAAAATCATTATGTTCAGCAAAACGAAGCAGCTTAACACGTCACATGTCAAATTTCATATTCTGCCCACGGGGATTGAGCGATGATCGTCGGGTATAGACTGTCATAGTGTGTATATTCATCCTCACCTGTATGTGTGTGTGTCCCCTTTGTTCTGGCCCACGCTGTTGTCATGTGTCTCATGTAGTGAATGTTGCTGGATGAGGACAGGTAAGTACAGCACAGGTAAGTGAATGGCATTCCTAAAAAGGATGTCATGATTTCAGTTCAGAAATATTGGTATTAATTTATATTTTTAAGCCAATCCAGTGATCATTTAAAGTCTGATTTTCTTTTGTTGTTTAATCAAAAGTTATAATGTGGTACATGTAAGTCAGCAAAACATCTGTAAGACGTCAGTGGGCCCAGAGTTGCTCGCTGTTATGGTGATTATTCATCTCCATATCACATTAGTTAGTCTCTGTTTAGAAGCTGCTTATTTTATTTGCTGATCCAAGTTAATAGCTAGCTCTTTCCTCAACATTACTAACTAATACTAATTACTAATACTACTACTCCCTGTGGTTTCATTGCATTTGGGATGCACAGGTTTTGGATTGGAGTCTGAAAACTTGAATACAGCAGGTGGCATTGTGGGATTTTTATGTCCTCTAACTCCCCTAAAGTCACATTTTGTTTAGTTTAATTTAGAACTTAGTTAGATCAACACTGTGTGAATTTAATGTGCATATTTGCTCTTCGAAGATAAAAAGCAACCATTTTATTAGATGTGAGGCCTACAGGACATACAGACTAAGGACTTTGGCATCTGAAATTATTTATTACATTTCATTGTGTAACCAGTTTATTTAGTGTTGTAGTTACCTGATGTGATCGCTGCAGCAAAAGTATCTGTGTCAGCCTTTTCCTCCTCTGTACCTCTTATTGTAGTCAGTCTAACACAATTAACTCTTTTTCTTGCCTTTCTGCTTCTTTCCCGTTACTTCTGCCATTGCCTCCTCTGAAGGAAGTGACACGTCCCTTGGAAACATGAGTTAGGATTCCTCTGTGGAAAAGAAGCAGTGGGACTGAACGCTGGTGGAATATGAGACTTTCCTTTGTATCTCGGATAAGTGAAATTTTCCCAAGAAAGTGGAATACTGTCTTGGGATTGGTTTTCATATCACTAATACATATTCATCTGCACAGATACATGGTAAGCAGGTGTGCTTCGGCCTGCCCACCTTCTTCATATGGACATTTCTCCAACATATTTGGGATTTTTTTCAATCTCATGGTTATTGCAACATTATCAGAGTCTGATGTTACTGGAGCAAAGGGCATGAATTTATAAAGCATAAATCTATGTATTGCTAAATAATTAAGCAACGTATGTGGGGAAAATTAGTATGTTGATTGGCTTCCACTAGCTGCAGCATGCACTGTTAATGCTACCTGACGCCACGCAGGTGTGGGACTTACTTGCAGTACTGTGTGTGTATCCCACGCAGCCTCAGATTGACTTCAAAGTCTGACAACATGAACTATTTAAATGATGCCAAATGTTGTATTGACAGAGCATAGTTTGAAATTGCATAAATTCCAATTTGCAGTGTTTTTCTTGGAGTTACTGTTGGGATACCCAGAGGACCTGAAATGTAATGAAGTTGGATTACACCTTGACTCTGCAAAAGCTCATCCTGAATATTTTGGGGGGGCTTTATAAAACTCCTCTGAAGGGATAGAAGGCTTCAAACAAAGGAGTGCACAGGATCAGTAGTGCCACTCATGGAAAGAAAACAGACTTTTATGTGTGAGCTCGGCAGACTGCCTCTTTAATGTGTATTGTTATTATCTTTATGACGAATGCTGACTTGAGGTCAAAGTTCACCTTTCTTGGACAAACTGTTACAACAAGATCAACAGAGTCAACAGTGCTTTGGGGTTTTTGGCTCCTCATTTTCACAAAGCTGGCATTGTTCACTGACTGTATTATCATCACATAGTTTATGCTGCGTTTTCACTCAGCACCAAGCATGAAAGTCTTTTCTACGTGAATGTCCTGCACAGTATGGCTGTACAGCACTGTAAACAGGAGTGAAACAGCACCTGAGCAGAGGCCATATTTTACATATGAGCTTTTTTGTCATTTTTGATCAAATAAATCTAGTTTGACGAACGCAAACACCTCCTCGATGTGGGATTCACAGCCTCAGAGATGCTGTACTTGCTGGAACTTTAATCCTTCCACACCATCTGTCTTCTCCACTTTCTTCTTCTCTTCATTTTGCCCTCCTTCTTAAAACATCACCTTCCCCCCAAAAAGATGAAAAGTCTCTGATTTATTGGGAGTCAGAAACAGACAGGTGTTTCATTAATGATTTCCCTCTTCCTCTCCCTCCTCCCCACACAAAAACTCCACCAATGGCCGTGGCCTTGGGCAACTCCTGACTTTTACTTCATCTCATCTCCTCTTCCACCTCAGTCTCTTTTTTTTCATGTTATTTCATTCCTGAAGTCACTTTTTTTGTAATGAATACTATCTTCTTCCTCCTCTTCTCTCTCTTGGCCACATTCATCCTTTAGATTGTTGTGATTGCTCTGCGTTCCTCTGCCATGGCCTGCAGGAAGAGTGAGTTAGTACATGTCAGCGAGCACAGGTATGCGCTGCGGACACCGGCTGGCTCATTTACCGGCTGCTGGAGTGAAGTGAGGGAATGTTTGCATGCAAGCAAGACATGGCAACGAGGCATATGATGAGGACTCAGCTGAATATTTTTTTTAAAAGCCCTCGAAACTTGCCTGATAGTCAATGCATTAGCATTTCAGTTGCAAATGCACATACTGA
>NC_141363.1:11297500-11577500 GCF_057382095.1 Aulonocara sp. 'chitande type north' Nkhata Bay
GCAGATGAGTACCCACTGCCTTCCTGAGCAACACAACCCCATCCCGTTCTGCGTCAGAACTTCTTTCCTGCCCCCACCAACCATTATCCTGTATATGTCCATAGTGGCTCGTATTTTGAGCTAATCAAAGGCCTATCCTAAAGTCTCAACTTTTACATCAAAAAGTGTCAGTCAGTGTAAAAGTGAGCCAATACTGGTTTTATAGGATCCCTCTTCTAGAAAACCTTTGCTCTTTGCAAAGTGTTCCAAGAAGCTAAGATTTAACTGTATCCAGGGAAATGCTCAATCATCTCTTTTCCCCAAACAAATACGACAAGTTACATTAAACACAAGCGACTGTCCAATTCTTTGCGTGATTTCAGAAGAATAAATCAGACTGTGTATTTAAGTTTGGACAGAAGCACCCGTGCCTGCTTACTATCTTTGAGCAAAACTGTATGCAGCCAGAGCCATCTCACTAGTTAGAACATCTGTTTTGCAGTAATCAACAGCCAGCGAGTCTCCACGCTAGTGAGGCCAACACCCACTGTATGTTTCCACACTAAAATTTCACATACGGCCTTCGGCTGTGCCAAGTTGGGTCACTGGAGTTTTGCCCTTTTACCAGGCCCAGCTCCTTTAGAGGTCGGCTCAGACAATGGTCTTACTGTGCTGAGGATTGCCAGACAGAGTTTATTTACAGATGGAAGATAAATCCACTCATTGTTTTGGCCCGGTGTTAATACAAAGTCATCACAGCGAGTTGGTTAAACTTAAGAGAACTGGCTGACAGTGTAGAGTCAAATTTTCAATTGCACCTACCAGCTGAGGTAAAAAACAAACAAACCAAAAACCCTATTATTTATGAAGAAGCTGACAGAAAGAACATTTAAAGGGTAAATTTAACAGCACAGCAGCATGTAAGAAGCCCTTAATGAGCCTGAGGTCCTTTGGAAGGGGTCTACGTCCTCAATAGAGGAACCCAGACCACAAGAGTTCTGCTTTGTTGTTATAGTTCAGCCAGTTTTTTTTTTAAAAAGTCATTCCATTCACAGCTCTCTCATTCTGCATAACACAAAGGTCTTCATCCAACAGAACAGAGTGCTCAAAGAACCTTTAATGCTTACCAAAAGCAGAGAAATACTAAAGTCCCACTTATTCAGAAACCACATGAGAAAGGTCATTGGCGGTGACTCATCGATGTCAGAGTTCTCCGAGCGCTGGCTGCACTCGTGCGGCCTGTGGGAAGGAGGATGGTAGGCTACAGTTGGCTGAATGTAACAGCATTTTCTCACATTCACAGGCAAACACAGCCCAGTACTGTGCTGAACTGTGTGTTTGTGCCTGTATTCACGGAATAAGTCAATCCTGTAGTTTCTTTCCTGCCTCGTCTTCTCAAATCTTTCTTTCATTCTTTCTTTTTCATTCTTCCCCAGAATATCCCTCTCCCCAACTGCTTTTAATATTGCATGCCTATCATTGTCCTTTCTCTTTTTCACAATCCCTCTTTCGGTTTGCTCTTTTGGCCACGGCAGACAGCAGCTGGATTCTCCATTCTCTCCTCCCTTTTCAGTTCCTCACCCTTTTATTGCTCCTCATCCCGCGCACTTTCTCCTCAACAGACTCACATGCCTTCTACCATTAGTAACACATTTGTATACTATACAAATGCACAAGTACACTGACAGAGATCTACACATATGTACGTACATGCACAAGATGTGGCTGAAGTCACTTTTGTGGTATGTCTGAGGGTTTAAAAGAAGAAGGGATGTGTTGTAATTACAAGTGCGTCCAGAGTGGAATCTGTTAGGGCAGGTTGAGTTGGGGGAGGACCTGGCAACCTATCAAAGGTATCAGTGAGGCAAACCAACCCCCTCCCTTACATCTCTGTTCTCTAAAGGAGTGCTCACATGAAAAGATGATGCACACAAAGGTTTATGTAATGTTCCGAAGGACATTTCGTGCTGCAGACGCTTTAAATCAAGAGTGACTGCGAGGTTGACATCTTGAAGAGCAAACGCCTCACCAGGTCGGACAAACAATCTGCAGCCCTTTAAGGACAGAAACAGGGCAGCTGTGCCAGCCAGCCCATCCCGCCTTTCCCTGCAATCACCTGTCATCCACATCCGCTGCCTCCCATGTTAAGCCTGGGCCTTTCACTACTTGGCACATACAACACATGCTCAGTTTATTTCTCTCTCTGTTATCAAATTCTTACTTCCTGCTCTTTCATCTAAAAGCACATACACACCCAACACAATGCCCCACAGGTCATAAACTCCACTCTGTCTTGGTTTCATACAACTCCCCTCGCGTGGAGCGTTGAGGTGACAGAAAGAAGAAGCCTGACATTGTCTGTTAGCGAAAACGCTGCGAAGTGGGGAGACAGGAGAGGTGTTTTGTTTGAACTTGTCTGGCTTGAGTTTTGCCTGTCTGCCTGTGTGTTTTCCAATGAGTAATCCATTGTAAGACTGAACACACATATGTACACACACAGCTCTAGTACAAGACGGAAGAGGGGTTTTGGTTCAGGTGTGATCGATTGGCGAGATACGAAGGCTGGGTTAAAGACTTTGTCTTGTTCGTGTGCAAAAAAATACCTAAAGTTCCAAGGTTGGAAAAAAAGTGTCAATATTGGCTGCTAGGCAATAATGTAAACATTAAAACTGTCAGACAAGTGTTTTGACTGGTCCTCTCTTAAGTCCAGACCACAATATATCAACAGGATGCAGGATGGACGGGCATTAAATATTCACTGTACCCAGAAGATGATTCTTCTGTGATCCCCTAATGTTTCTTGCATTTACCGCTAACTGCAGATTGTTGCTTTTGAATAAAAAAACTAGCATTAGTATAAATTTCATGGGCAGATTGAATGGTGGCAAACTTAAGTTTCTATGTAAGATCAAAAATAATATATTTTCCACAACAGTCTGGGATGAATTACCAGAAAGACAAACCCCCTTTAGCCCCAGGCACACTTTTTTTTCTTACCACACATTTGAAAATGGTAGCAGGCTAACACACAAAACCACAGGCAAGACTATGTGCATGCTCAGTAGCATGTTCTTCTAAGAATCTAAGTAACTTAAAAAGATGTCAAAAAAGTTGACATATGAAATATTTCAAATAGGTTACAGCAGTGTATTTGGAAACCACAACTGTTAAAGACAAAATAAGTAGATCAAAAATATAACGCAGGGATTTGAAAATGCTCCTTTCCTTACAGCACTTGTGTGGAGACACAGGCAGATGGCAGATTTTTGAACTCCTGTGTAAAAGCACTCTGTGTGGAATATGTAGGCAGTTGCAAAAAATTTATATTTGCACATCAAGGTACTTGCCTTTGCAAGCATGACTGAGACCACACATTTGATAGATCAGAGTTAAGCCTGCCCAGCGGTAAAACAGTTAATTTTAATCCCAGCAGTGCTATAAAAAGTAGCACCGGTGCGCTGGTAACAGCAGAAATGTGTTTGCCAGGGACACTGAGGGCAGGTGTGCAAATACATAGCCTGAATTTTATGCAAGACGGCGCAGCGGTTCACCTCGTATTATCTTTTCTACCACTGCTTTTCAACACTCAAGGTTTTTCAAACTCATATCCTGGGCTTTTATTTTTCCCTGATTACAAGTTGAGACAAGCTGAAAAGGTTATGTCTGTAAGGCTGATAAGTCATCGGGGTCCTATTTAGCAACTCTTTACAGTGCCTCTAATCTGTATATTGTCTGTGATTAGCGGTGCTGTACTTGCTGTGTTTAATGTATGAATCATTATTCAAACTATTCAAGAAAGAAATTAAATAAATAAAGACATGCCACTGTATATATCATCACATCATACATAGGCTTGTGTATGATACTCTTGGGGCTGTATAAACAGGATGGCTCTGAGGGTCAGACAAATACGGCTCACATAGGTTTGGAGATTCCTCTGTGACAAGGCCCGGATATTATTATGACAAAGTACCCACACTGTACTGGCTGTTCTTTCACACAAAGACCTGGTGGGAGTGTAATCCACCTTTGCTCACATATCCTGTGTTTGCATTAGTCTTTGTTTTTGGGTTTGTTTGGTTTTTTTTGTTTTTTTTGGGGTGGGGTGGGGGGGTGGGGGGGGGTATACAGTACAAGTGGAGGAGCTGATGACACAGACGGGAAAGGAGTGAGAAGGCAAACACGCAAACACAAGATATACGAGAGAACATCAGCCATAACACAGACCACAGAGTGCATATACAAGGTCTGGGTAAAATACACGTGTAATAAACATTTTGGGACGAGGTCAGAGAGACCTCTTAGAAGAGTATTTCAAAAGTGGATCCACTAAACCGAGCTATTTCAGCTTTGTGTTCAGAGGAACACAGTTATAAAAACAGAAATAAAAAGTAAGAAAGTAAAAAAATGAAAAAGAATGAGGGGAAAACAAAGCTCGTGAACCAAATGTTGCACATTAGACAAATGTTCCCAGGCCTTCCACTAGGAAGAATAAGATATACACTGAAAGACAAACGGTTGTTTGAAAAGGTTCAGGGACCTTTTTCTGAACCTTGTAGAAGATGTGCATTCATCCGGAGGTCACTTGGAACAGCTGTTTCTAGGGAAGCATGCAGTTTTTGTTTTGTATAAATTGACTGGAGGCTATGTTATGCTGTGTTAATCTGAACATTTTACTTTAATACTTCATTTATCATGTGCCTTGGCCTTCCTTTCCCCCAAAAGACTTGCGTTTGAAGTATATATATATATATGTATATTTACATATGAGCCTATCCATACAAGCAGGGTCACCAGTCTGTTGAATAGAGATCTGCTGAATAGCCAGAGAGAAGCACACAGATACAGGGGGAGCATGCAACTCACAGCCAGATGGTGGATTCAAACTCAGGACCTGCTCTCTCTACTTCTCTGAGGCATCAGCGTTAACCACCATGCTGCCACCCCTCCCCTTTTTTAAACTAAAATTTGTAATATTATATATATATATATATATATATATATATATATATATATATATATATATATATATATATAATGCACAATATAGTAATTAAAATTTTTATCTATAATCATTTATTTACTAAACCACATTATACTGTAATGAACTAATCTAGCATCCTATACTACATTCACTATATACTTAAGCATACTGCTGTGAAAGTGTCTGTTCTTTTCTCTTTATGCTTTTAACACTGATCAAATCCATTTATTTACAACACTGCACTGAATAATGTAATTCTCTGTTTCACATCTGGCCATGGGCCGCATCTGATCAAGTGATTACAATGCGCTTCTTTGACAATGTCCTTGGCAGACAGCCCTCTTTCTCATACACTG
This sequence comes from Aulonocara sp. 'chitande type north' Nkhata Bay, assembly GCF_057382095.1. Taxonomy (NCBI): domain Eukaryota; kingdom Metazoa; phylum Chordata; class Actinopteri; order Cichliformes; family Cichlidae; genus Aulonocara; species Aulonocara sp. 'chitande type north' Nkhata Bay. The sequence goes on from NC_141363.1 coordinate 11,302,820, forward strand.
TCAGTCTACATCTGAGGATAAGCATCACTGGAGGCAGTCAAACTGTCATAAATGGACCTTGGATCATGTTGGTACATATATGTGAACAACATGCTCTTCAAATTTTGAAAAACTTCACAATGATCAATTTGAAGAAAAAACAAAACAAAACAAACATTAGCAGGGTTATGAACCAGAAAAAGGTTGTGTTGGAAAATAAATGCTACACTCACACCTACTGGTCAGAATTATATAACACCAGTGTGTCACAAGCAGGGCTTTATCGGTATTTCTCCTCTCCTTGTATGGAGCAGGAGTTTTTGTAAAACGAGCGCACTAACTGCTCAGTCCTGATCCAAACTTTAGAAAAAATAATTATATTTAATCAGTGTCTCGAAAATCACTTCCAAACGAATACAACAGGTGAACATACCACGGACCTTCCTCAGAGTACGTGGAAGTTACGTCACTTAAAAGTTGAAAAACAAATGATACCTTCACTTACCGTCGTACATGTTAAAGTTGGACTTTTGACAGCCACGGGTGCGACTCAAAAACAGTTTTTATAGTAATACAGAAAATCGAATTTTAGAAGCGATTCTATTATTTGATTGTTATAACGACATACATACTTGGTTTTATCAAGTAAGTTGACCACATTTTAGATCGCGTTTGTCTTGCGCATTTCACATCAGACACGTCAATGCAACAAAAGTTCAGTCTGCGGAGTTGTGATATCAATAACCATGGAGGAAAAACAGAGCAGAACGGAAGCCAACATTGCACCAGGTACCGCATAAAATGAGTTTTCTATATTCGCTGGTGCCATAGTAGTAATTGTAAGTAGTAAGTAATAGGAGTGGTAATGTTGTGAAAAGTTCCCAGTAAACCGTTAGCTAGTTGACCGGAGAAGAAGCCACTAACAGCCAGCTGTTTAGCAGCTAAATTTTTGTGTTGCTAAAATTTATTGGTTTAAGTTATATGGTAAAAGCGAGATTAAAGTGTTGAAATAAATAAATAAGTGGATCACATTTGAATAGCCCCAGTACGCTGAATTCGGGTCAGTTCATCAGAGAGCTAGTGAGAGGCACAAAGTTAGACATGTACCTAGTTCAGCATGGCACATGGAACAAACTGCATTCAAAGCTCGGACAGTCTACGACTGATTTTTTCTTATGTCATTAAAGTTATCCCGTAAAAGGTGACATTAGCCCGCATTTAAACTACTGAGGTCTTGTGGTAAATTCGGCATGTAGGTAAATGCACCATACAGCATTTATAATAAACTAACGTCTACATTATTATGGCATTATTACAGCTTGTCACTTGACCCACATGTATGAATACATTACTGCAAGTTTATTGATTCCTAGTGTGACACGTGTATTTGGCTTCTAGTTGAATCTAAATAAATTCAGTTCTTGCGTTATAGTTAATCATTAAGCTTTGACCATATCATCTCAGACCCAGGGGGAGCAGGAACAACACGAGATGGCCCATGTGACCAAAGCCCTGAGAGAATAATCGGCAGACGGTTTTCTGAACAGAGCCGGTTTGCTTATGCTGCTCTTTGTGGTGTCTCCTTGGGCCAGTTGTTTCCTGGATCTGAAAATAGGTAACCATGAAAGGATGAGCCATGAAATTTCCTCATGGCAATATCAGTGTTGGCCTTGTGCTGAGTAGCGCCTGCTTCTTCTATTTTTCAGCGTATTTAGGGAGCAGTACCTACAGGCCTTAGTCCACTGGTTGGATCTGGATGAGTCGGTGATGCCAGTTATGGGAGCCTTCCTGTCAGGTTTAGGCTTCGAGGGCTCTGACACCTTCCTCTCCACCCTGCAGGGCGAACCTCTGCTGGCAGCAGGGACCACCCCCATCACGCAGGTGTTTGTCACTCTTACAGAGGATAAATGACCCTGAACTACAAATCTCCTTGTAGTTTGGTGATACTGGGGTCACAACAGTGCACAGCAATGGATCTTTTTGCTTGTTTTTGATAGCTGAAAATATATTGCATTGTATTTATCTTTGCAAACCCTCTTATCCCTAACCAGCTTTGGTTTTCTGTTACAGGATCTGGTGTCTTTTTCTGTCAAAGATGGTAAGAGGCATTTAAGAATAAACCAGGGATTTTCATACTTTAAGGCTAATCACTCCAAATTAAAAGAAAACATCATTATACATATGTGTATACATACATATATATTAAAAGGCCTGTTGTCATCAAGAAACAGCCAGATGAAAACTTTAACAGTTGTTGTAAATTCAATTTTAACAATTTTAACATTTTTTGGTACTCAGGCGAGTATGATGCCAGGGCAAGGGTTCTCATCCGTCACATCAGCTGTCTGCTGCGAGTCTCTCCACAGGAGCTGGAGGAGTTTGAAGAAACACTAGGAGAGAGGCTGAGGGAAGGGGGAGAGGAGAGCGAGTAGGTTATGGCTTGGATGGTGGGATGAAAGGATGAATGATACATTTATGTGTCTGAGTTCATCGTTTAGAGTACAAATGATAAGGCATTTCATTCTGTTATAAACCTATTTAATGTTAGTTCATTTAAGATACTTCATGATAAAATGATTTTGCTTTGCTCATTTGGCCAACTGTCTTGTGTGCCAGACTGTTAAAAATCACACAACGGCTGCACATGACAGTCACACTTGTAGTCAGAATGACAGCATGAAGATAAACAATCAGCTAATTGTGTTCAAGATGTCAACTTAAATGGGCCAGAAGAGGCATGTGACGTTATTTGTTTTTACAGCAAGTAGATGTTTCACCACATAAGGATGATCTGTCCTTTTCAATTAGAGAGGAGTCCTCACGGCGGCGGAAGAAAGAAAGAGGGCGAAAGCTACGGCGTTACCTCCTGATTGGACTTGCCACTTTGGGTGGAGGAACAGTGATCGGTGATTATTCTTGCTTCAGAATTTCAAAGTCTCCTGAATCAAATGATAATCAGCTGATAATTAAATCAACAAAAACAAAAGAGAAATTATCAGAAATCTCGAGCTGACAGATAGTGGCTTTGACTAGCTTTTGTATTCTGTACTGACTGATTTATTTATTTTTTTTGCCTTTGCCAGGTGTGACAGGTGGGCTGGCAGCCCCTCTGGTGGCAGCAGGTGCAGGTGCTGTGCTGGGGGCTGGAGGTGCTGCTGCTCTGGGCTCGGTCACTGGCATTGCAATTATGGCCTCTCTGTTCGGAGCAGCAGGGGCTGGACTGACAGGTAAAAGCACTGATGACTGTGCTGATACTAATTATTAGTTATTAGAATTTGAGCGTAATTTGATAAGACCTGCTTTTTTTTAATTGTCCAAAAGGCAACAGAATTGTATCACATTTTAAAGGATTAATCCATTTTCTCTCCAGGCTATAAGATGAAGAAGTGTGTTGGGGCGATAGAAGAATTTGAATTCCTGCCATTGAATTCTGGGAAGCATCTTCATGTGACCATTGCAGTGACAGGCTGGCTCTGTAGTGGTAAATACAGTAAGTATTGCTTCTGCTGTCTCGCCACAACCGCCTCCAGTTTCCAGTAATTAGGTGTGGGCAGTTGAAAAATCTATCCATGCATCCATCCAGTTAATTAACCGTTCACCCAGTTTGGGCTCCTGGAGGTGGTTGGGGTGAACCCTGTCCTAGCTGTCATAGAGCAAAATGCATGGGTCTGCCCTGGATTGTGATTGGAGTACAGTCTCTGCGCTCACCACCATAGTGTTCCAGTCCAGAAGCACCGTATGGGATCTCCATACAACATTTTATAGCCCAGTCAAACAACCACAAAATCCAGAGCTCTCATACATCCTCATACATCAAGGACTTGTTTACCTCAATGACCCATTGATGGATTTGTCATCTTCGAAGTCTGCTTCCTCTATGGAAGACATGACAGTGGGATTGAGGGGATCCACAAAGTATCCCTTTTATCGCCCGACTGTGTCATCAGTTGATGTCAGCAGGACTCTATCCCCACTTTACACAGTGTTAGTAGAGCACTGCTCTCCACTCCTGAGTCATACAGTGACAGTTTGCCAGATTCACCTCAAGGCTGACCATTAGTTTTGTTCTATATCCTCGCTGTGAACTTTTTTCATAAAATTTTAAATATGTAAATACGAACATAATTGAATGCATTTTTTGTGTTAACCTTTATACGTGATAAACAATGTACACATAATTTGTTCTATAACTGAAGCAAATGCTGTAATTTGACTGTGCTGTGACCTTTGAACAGTTAATCCTGCATAGTTTGTTTTCAGAGCACTGCATAAATCTAGTAGAATCAGTGCCAGGGCCAAATGCACAGAGGGGTAAAGAAACAGATTAACAAGCACGTTAGTCAAAGACATTCGCTACGATCTTTTTGCTGATAAACAAGCGGATGTGGTCAACCCTAGTAAAGTTCTGTACATAATGTTCTGAATCTACTCTAGCAGAGATTATACAAACAAGCCACTTATGATGTGTTTTTACATAAAACAATGCAGCTGTATTCCTGCAGCTCCATTCCATCACTAATACGTACGCTCTTTTACTCAATTTAGAACCACCTACACATAAAATGCTACTTTCGCTTGCTCCCTTATTCACAAGGGGTCGCCACAGCGGTGAGGTCTGCATGTTTGATTTGGCTGATTTTTTTTTTTTACACCGCATGGCCTCCCTGACGCAACCCCAAAGGAATTTGTGAACCACCTACACGTAAAAAACAGCTAACAAAAATAAAAGAACAAATTAAAAAAATACTTCAAATACAAGTGCAGCTTAGTTGATCAACCACAATAAACACGACTGCTGTGTTCCAGATTCGTTCCAGGCCCCGTGGTGCAGTTTGGGCGAGTGTGGGGAACAGTACTGCCTAGTGTGGGAGTCACGCTTCCTCAGGGATCTGGGCTCAGCCATGACGTCTCTCTTGGATGGGCTGGTCAGCATGGTGGCTCAGGAAGCCCTAAAGTACACTGTGCTGTCAGGTAGGACCGCTGTGCAAGAAGCTCTTGTTGGTGTTATCTGATGTGAGCTGATGGGATGTGAGTAACCTTTGGAACCAGTAGTCATCCTTTACAGTTTCGACTGCTTTCTAACAATTCCCATCAGGGATTGTGACGGCGTTGACGTGGCCTGCGTCTTTGCTGGCAGCAGCCAGCGTCATCGACAACCCCTGGTGTGTTTGTCTGAACCGTTCCGCCGAGGTGGGGAAACACCTGGCACAGGTTTTGAGAAGCCGACAGCAGGTAGCCTTTTATTTGGTATCTTTGTTAATACAATCTTATCGCCACATCACTTCTCACCTTTCATCTGCTCGATGCAGTAGAATTTCAAAGCCTTAGAAGAAAGAAGGCTGTATGGCATGCAGCAACATGTGTGCGCTTCACCTGTGGTGCCTGTGTACACACTGTTCACCGGATTACATTAACCAGGATGACTCTGTTATTCGCTACATTCATTGCTTCTCTAAATTGTTTTTCTTTACTATGAATATGCCTGTGTTCACTAAACAGCAGGAAAATTAAAGCTACTCACCATTCCTTTCATGTGTTTGAAGGGGAAGCGGCCCGTCAGCCTCATAGGTTTCAGTCTTGGAGCTCGAGTTATCTATTACTGCCTGCAGGAGCTCGCCAGTGACCGAGGTGCAATTAGAGGTTGATGATGGATACATTTCTACTTTGTATCCCGCATTTTTCAGACTCTAAAAATTCATCTGTGTTGTTTTTGAATCCTCAGGTAGTGAAGGAGTAGTGGAGGATGTGGTCCTCCTGGGGGCCCCAGTAGATGGATCTGAGAAGGCCTGGGAGAGAATGGCAAGAGTAGTAGCTGGAAAAATAGTAAACGGATACTCCAGGTAAGGAAGAGTTCTTTCCTGATTTAGAAATCCAGAAATGAAACCTTTTTTTTAACAGTAATGCTTGCAGATGCTTTATGCTTTTGTTGTAGTAATTATTTAGCCAGTAGGTGAGCTGAGTCCATTTATGTTCCTCATGCAACTTTGCAAACGACTGTCACAGCAGCAAGATGTATTTTTCAATGACTGCATGAATAAAGGACTCTCTGATCTACATACCTATCAGAGGGGACTGGCTCCTGGGATTCTTGTACCGAAGTTCAGCTGCACAGCTGTCTGTTGCTGGCCTGCACCCAATCAACATCCAGGATCAGCGCATAATCAATGTGGATCTTTCCTCAGTGGTGAGTCAGAGCCTGTGTTTGAAATCTGATGAAGTACACCTTGGTAAATTAAAACACGGCTGAAGGTAAAGGAACTGGAATTTTAAAGTATTCAAAGAGTAACAAAAACCACATGCAGTGCATTGTCTCAAATTTGGTCTGTTAGGGGGTCAATTTATGTTTTTGAAATAATAGAAGCAGCACCTGAATAATTCATGAGAGGGAAATGAAGTAGCTCATTCCTACATGAGAAGAAATTCAGACAAAAGATCTGTAGCTACTCTTCCATATTCATGCATGACATTTCAAAAGGAACATTGACTTTTGATTTCATACCACATAACCATCACATCAGGTAGCTGTGCGTTTCCAGATTTGCTTTTGCACAGCCCTAATCCACAGCTTATATAAGTTTTGTCACATCAAACACAACACTGACATATTTTCACCCTGTAAAGTTGTTATACAAAACACTTGCTATTTACACATCAAGCAGATACAGAGTGAGCGTGAGTGTCGTCTCCTTTGACTCCTGAGGGAACCATCTGGATGTTTAAGCGCAAAGCAAATACACCGCAGCGATCACCTGGGGACTGTTCAGGAAAACAGGTTCACTGGAAACTCTGGGTTTCCTGCTCCTGAAAGAAGGCTAAATTAAACTCCATGTGTGCTCCTGGAGTTTGAAGCTTTAGACACACACAGGATAGTGATCAATAGATCAAACTTCAGTAAATGTAGTCTTTAAATTTAAAAACAACATCTCAACATTCACATCAAATGCAGACATCTCTTCTACTACTAATAACCAAATTGATTATTCCTGGGTCTGACTCTGTCGTATCTTTTTGATTTCCATCTTGAGCTGCTGTTATCAGAGTAACAGCTGAATGATTATGTTTAAAACTTCATAATTTCAAGTCTGATAAACAATGGCTTAGTGGATGACATGCTTTTTTAACATTTTAAATAAATGTCATGGTCTGCACTGGCATACAATTGTATTTCTGGCCCTACTGGAATAACATGGAGGCTCTGCTTTTTATTTACCAGTTGCCATGGTGACTCTTGCTCGCTGAGGTCCATTGTTGATCAGGGTGAACACGGTCAGATTTAATTGAAAAGTTTCCCCTCTCAGATATAATGACCTCAGTGTTCAGGGTTAGAGTCAAGAGTTTTCAGCCTGTTAAACCTGCTATACACCCCAGCTAGTCGCTAACTGTCTTCTGCTGTTATCCACATTGGAGTACTAGTACCATTAAGGGTACTTTGGAGTACAGCAGAAGGTAAGGTTTCTTCATTGTCAATATAAAAATATGCATCAGTAATGGATCATTTCTAAAATAACTGGACGCAGCAACTGTTGTAAGCTCTCAGCTTAAGTATCCAGTGACATCACGAATCAGGATTTTTGTTCAAAACATGGCAGCAGTGTTTCTGCAAACACAAAGAAAGCAGCGATCCTTGTGTGACCCCTTTACTCTCTAATAACTGATCTGAGGAAGGTAAGGGAAACACTGTGCCTCATTTTATTACTGCAATTTAAAAAAACATATTTTTTACTAGATTTAAAAGCTCATGGTGTCGTGGTTTACACAACTGACTAACAAGCAAAAGATCTCCAGTTTAATCCCAGGAGAGACACAAATCCTGTTGGGGTTTTATCAGGAAAAGCACCTGGTGTTAAAATGTCTGCCAAATCCAGATCATGTGGAGTTAACCACTGTGGCTTGTCAGTTAGTACTTGGCTGAAAACAATAAATAAAGAGCTTACATTAGTGGAAAAGAAACCTGAGAACCAGTGTGCACTATGTATGACTGAGCTATTGGGTCTGAAACCAAAATAATAAGTTAAAAGGGGTCTTTTAGGAGTAGGGATTAAAGGAATAAACAGAGCAAAACTGTTACAGACAGGTATTTGAGACGATGGATCACTGCAACTTTACATCTTACTTCTGGAAGAAACATTTATTTAATACTTAATACAAAAATTGAAGGTTTTCCAATAAGATTTAGGTTTCTGTAAGTGAGGCAGCAATATTAAATACTGTTTTATTAGCATATTAAAAGAAAGAGTTGTTTTGTTTAAATATAGCTGAAATTTATGAAAAACAAGGCCCCCGCTGGTCTGTTTCACATCACAGCAATGATTTTCTACTAACATTCAAGTCAACACAACTACTCATCATCTGTAGTAGCTCCAAGTAAAGCATTAGAGGTTTCACATGTTACTCGAGTAAAGGTTTAAACCACAGCAGTAAAAAGATACCTGACATGTCTGAAGCACCATACAGCACATACCCGGTCATGTAATGAGGAGAACAGGATAAATGAATCGTACAAAATAACACATTAGTGCCTAAATGTTTCTTTAAAAGAACAAAAAATAGGTAGTATACGAATGAGGTTTTAATCATGGATAATAGCACTGTATTCCTGCCTCCTAGGTTAAAGGTCACTTGGACTACATGCGTCAGATGGACACCATCTTGGTAGCAGTAGGAGTTCCCACTAAAGAAGTGCCGGGAACCTCTTTTGCAATTCCTCAATATGTAACAGTGGCAAAGGGGACGGTGGACATCGCTGGCCAAACCACCAATGAGCGACAAGCGGCCGAGACACAAAACCACACTGAGAAGCCTGAGACGCAACAAAGCAGAGATGCCAAAGAGTTGGCAGAGACGGAGGAGACTGCTGACGGTTGGGATATCCCTGATATTTCAGATCTGCTGGACTCATTAAACGATACAGAATCAGACAGCAAAATGTCACCGCAGAAAAATTCACCTCGTATTTCAGACGAGAAGGCTCCTAATAACATCACAGCCACTGATGTGAATGTCCGGTGTGACGGTGTAGACAAGGACGACCGGGATAATGAACACATATCATGGAGCTGGGATGACACACATTGGACTACAGAGAACTCGCACAAGTGAAGGCGGCCAAACTTGTAAAGAGCATGTTACTGGACCGGCTGCTTCCTTGTAAACTCTTCTCAAGTTTGTTTGTTTGGATTTTTGTTTTTTTGTTTTTTGTTATTGGAGAAAATATTCATTCCATTCTCAACAAAGTGACACGAAAGAGACTGCACAAGAATCGACACACACACATACGGCAGCTTCTAGTGGAAATCCCCCAAATGAAGTGTTTTGTTTGACTGCTTAAACACGGGTTTAGATGTATTGATTGAATGATAATTTTGGTTATTGTAGATAACTTTTTTTTTTATAAAAATGTAAATATGGTCATAATTTATTTTACAAATGTGCTATGAGCATTAAAAAGCAGTCATGTTTTGTGTGTTTCCGGTTGAAATAGTTTCTGTTTGCTTGGTTTGGGATATTATATATAGTGTGATTCCATATAGATAGCAGTGATTCCACAAATATGTCTTCTCTATGAGGCTTTTTTCCTGTCCTGTTCTATAAGACTCTCACAGTAGTGATTCACAGCTTACTATAGAATTGCATTCTCCACTGGCACTGACAATTGGAAATATTGTTGACCCTGACACTGGCTGAGAGCGAGTAGACCTAACAGAATGTGAGCATAAAATAAATAGATTCTTTTTCAATGTCTCTTCAGCCCAAGCCTCACAGTGAATAAGTCAGATTGTTACCAGCTGTCGCGCTTTTCCACTGTAAACCCTGATATACCCTATAAGCTATCTTTAAGTACTATTCAGTCCAAAGTGTCAACCTGGTTGGGGAGAAGGAGAGGCAACTCAAGCCCAGCGTGCTCGGCATCCAGCAGATTGACAGCATCAGTGGCGGTGGCGGGCGGGTGCGTGGGGTCAGAAGCCAGAGGTGAGGGTGGGTTGCTGGCAATGTTGGGCTCTCCCGAGTTACGCAGAGAGAGCGAGAGCGCCGGTGAGGGTCTTCGGGGCGACCGCGAAGAACAGCAGGGCAACAGCTTCCCCAGAGCTCGCTTGAAGTCTCTCATGAACAGCGGGTAGATGATGGGGTTGATCGTACTGTTGCAGTAGCCCAGCCAGGTTATGGCGTCAAAGAGCGCAAGGGGGACGCACTCACACACTGCCTGGATGAGGATGGTGACAAGGCAATGCAGGCGTTAGGGTTTAACAACTTAATGTAAGAGAAAAAGTTTAATACAAAAACACATAAAACATAAATGGAGAAAATGAATAACAGCTATTAGATGACACAAATATGCACTGCCACATGCTGCAACTAGTGCAAAATTGTACTCATAAAAGATTGATTTAGTTGTTAAATGCACCAGTACTGCCAGATTGTACCTAAATATAAGAAAGAATTAGTAAAACATTAGGAAAAAACTAATCTCTTAAAGTAAATGTGTTTTCATATCATGCACAGATGTGTGCACAGACACAGATGATAATGCATCAACAAACATTACAATGTAACACAAAGCCAAGGAAGTAGAAGACTATAAACAACGGGCAATGAATGAAAGAACATGCTTGTGTATTAGCTTTATTACATTATAACATCTATTGAATGTTTATTAGTTTAATAAGCACATTTTTTTGCCAAGTTGTATATTTTTATTGACCTAATTTACAGCCCACATTTATTTGTTTATTATGAAATTGTTGAAATAAAATGAATTAAAATTACATTTACATAGAAAATTAATAATACATGCGCACACATACACGGGTGTATTGCACATACATTTTTCAATAGATGTAATTAATTCAATTAATTGACATTTTTAAAATCGACTCAATGTCATGCGTTTTACCCTAAAAACACTCTGTATGTGTGCAGCCCTAGATGTATGATTTATTTACTTTGAGAAGTCGGTACATAGATGCATCGTTTTTTTTCTCTGTCTGGCTGTTAAGAAAACTGATCTTGAAAATAACCAGTAGGTTTGGGGAGCGACAGTGAAGAAGGGGACAGCTGTTAGAGGAGAGCTTCCAATACTATCAAGATGAGGCAGGGAGGCGGTGGGAATGGGACAGAAATGGGGGGAGTTCGTTTCACACACCACATTGAGTGCGAAAAAGAAAGGAGAGCGCAGGCACAGTCAAGTCTCTGTGCTCTGTGTTATGCAGGGGAGAAGTGAGAGGGCACAGATGGGAAATCAAAATGACTGGATCACTGAAAGCTTGAAAAAAACAGGACAAGTGTCATTACCAATTTAGATTAAGCTGTTTTCTGACATTCGTTTACTCTCGGCGAGGTTTTTCGGGGTCCTCCTTGTTTGTTTGCTGAGTAATAAGTGTGTATATTCATTCAGTCTAATCAGATCGAAATCACTTTGAAAAGAGTACCAATTATAAATGGTACTTTTGTAGGCTGTTTTCGAGGCTTTAGGAATGAGTCAGCCACACAAAGCTGAAATGCCAATCTATTTCCTCGTTAGATCGCCTGGCAAGGCTGTGACGCCAAGGCTGGCCAACACAAAAATAGATCAGTATCCAAGTGTTTTTTTCTCGCTTTTTTTCTTCTTTTTTTCATGTATTTCACACTCTTTTCGTGCCCACCATGTTTATAAAATTGTGAGAGTACCTCTGAATCACTGAGATAGATGCACTGAGTCTTAATAAAGACTAAGATGCTCAGGGATGTTGCATATATGTGAAGCTAACGTGGATTGAATGAAATTATTTTTCTTTTCTAGCTCATCTGATCACAAACTATTTAATAATTCCTTTACATATGTTTATGTAGCAGATGCATTTTTTTCCTCTATGACATCTCTGTGTCATTAGTGATGGAGACAGCCTCCGGTACTCCTACTGACCTCTGCCATGTTGGTGATGAAGAAAGGCAGCCAAGCACTGAAGAAGAGTCCCAAGAGGACTCCCAGAGTCAGACTGGCCTTGAGTGCCCTCCGACCCTGCCTGTGAGCCAGGCGACGCTCGCTGTTCACTGACGGCTGTGGACAGGTGGGTATAATACAGATCCTTAATCTCAACAAGCACTGATATCATGTAAATCCTCTTTGGCATTAGTTATTCAAATCCATTTTGGCTCCCTTTGCAGTTTGTCCAAAAGTCTTGAGCCACATCTCATATTTAAAAATACTTTGGCATAAAAACTGTCAATATGTGCTCCAATTTATTGAAAAGTGCAAACATGCAAGAAAATAATTTAAAATGCAAACTTCTGATTACTTTGAAAGTCAGTATTTGGCATGACCATCTTTATTCTTCAACACAGCCGAGCTTTCTAAGCCAAGTTTTCTCCAGGCTTCTTGAAGGACAATCAAAGTTCTACTTTAGATGTTGCTGTCCTTTCTCTCTAGATCATCCCACACTGCTGCAGTAATGTTGAGGTTCGGGCTCTGGGGAGGCCAATCCATGACTGGTAGTGTTCCATTGTGTGTTTTTCTATCCAGGCATGCTTTTACTGCATTGGTAGTGTGTTTGGGATCATTGTCATGCTGTCATGCATGGTGAAACAAAATCTGACAACACTTTTCTATGTTCATTATTCCATCCGTGTTGACAAAGTATCCCAAACCAAGTATAAAATGCAGTACCAAACCATGACAGAGCCTCCAGCTTTCTCTGGACTCATCACTCCATTACATCTGTTGCTACTGATGCAAGTCGCTTAACAAACAAAATTACATTCCTAAAAATGGTAAGGCACAAAAAATGGAAAGTAAATGAGCGAAAAAGGAAGCAATGAGAAAAACTTTGAAAGTCCTTCAGAAAGTCTAAAGAAAGTCTGGCTCCTTGGAAGCAAATTATAAAGAAATAAGTGCTGGCTCAAGACTTTTGCACACCATTGTATTTGTTTGATTAGTGGTTTTGCTTGAGTTCTTCCTTTTTGTCAAATCAAAATAATTTTCAGAGTTTGCGGAAACATATTTATTCACTTCATCTTAAGAATACTGTATACTGTACTGTCATTTCAGTCATTATAAACAGAGACTGTGTAGTTAAATATCACCGAGCTCCTCAGAGGTTTGCATCCAAGAGCTGGAACAAGCTGATACATGATATGGAGGATACAGTGAAGATGCTGATTTTAAAGGCTTGATGCCTTGCTCCTTTCACCTGAGTCGCTAAAGAGCAAACTTGTTTTCAGTTCATTTACTATCTGCAGAATTATTTTTAACACTGTGTACTTCCTCTCTTCTTTTTCACAGTTTTAATTTCATAAAAGACATAGCCAGTAAAAATCGAATAAAATAAGGACACGTTTGAGCTGCATTCCTACCATTGATTTGAATCCTGCTCTTTAAATGTTCACATTCAAGGACACTTTCCACCTCTTAGCAACAGTCTTTAACATCACCACAATGTCCTTACTATGCCGAGAGAGTTTCATGTCAATAGATTCATAGGTAAGGCTTTAGGCTTATCCTTTTCATCCATTCATCCTTTTCTGTGCTTTTTGTTATTATTTGGTCGGCAGCAATACACTGACAGCCTTCGCTCTGTTACATTTAACTGTTTGGTGTCTCTTTTTCTTACCGGCATGTTTTGTGACACAGGAGGCTCCAAATGGCTGCAGTCATCTCCGTCCTGCTGAGCTTGCCCTGCTGCAATGCCCGGCGAAGGAGGCCGGGAGGGTTCTCCGAGAGAAGGGTGCGGGTGAGGCGGGTGGCTCAGCGCCGCCACCCTCTTCGCCTGCCTGCGTGCCACCAGAAGGATCCGGCAGTAGGTGAAACAAATGGCACTGGAGGGCAGAAAGAAGGTGAGCACAGATGCCACCAGAGCAAAGGGCAGGGTCACCCGCAGACGACACTGGAAAGAAAGGCCACCTGAAGGTGACAGCTGAAAGTAGGATTCTGGGTACAGTTTGTCAGAGTAGGAGCTGATGTTCCCAGTGCTGACCCCAAGAACAGATGAGTGTCCGCTCCTGTGGCCCAAGCTGTGCCATTTCATCTGAATGGGCAGGAAGGAAGCCAACGCTGCTAGCCCCCAAGCAGCCCCTACAAGGATTAACGCCCGAGGCGGGGTCATCCTCTGCTTATAGCGCAGGGGCGAGATGATGAAGAGGTAGCGGTCCAGGCTGATCAAGCACAGGTTCAGGATGGACGCGCTGCAGCACATCACATCAAAGCAAAGCCAAACCGGGCAAAACGCAGGCCACAGCACCCAGGCCCCGCACAGAACGTTGAGCATAGCTGGGGGCATGACCACCAATGCCACCATTAGATCGGAGAAGAACAGAGACACCAGGAAGCAGTTTGAGGTGCAGCGCAGAGAGCGATGGGCAAACACCAACGCAATTAGCAACATGTTGCCACAGATGGTCATTAGGATGATGATGGTCAGCATAAAAGCTAACAACCAAGGGCCGCTGCCGGTGATGTTCCAGGCGCTGGTGGAGCTGCCGTTGTAGCTCCCTAAGGTCCCAGACAAGTGAGAGTCAGCCATGGCACCTGCTGGCAGAAGTCAGTGAACGAGCTCTTCAGGTAGCACTAGATGTTACAGACCTTAACCAGTTCTCCTTTGCAGCAAAAGCTCACATTTCAGGGACATCGTTGAATGGAAAGCCACTGAGGTCTTGTGCTGAGAAATCAGGGTTAACTGAACTGTTCTCCATGGATAAAAATCTCCATCCAGAAATACATCCAGGTGTCCTGGACTTACTTCCACACCCACCAATATAGTGATCCAAATCCCCAGCACAGTTTCACTCATCTCTCCATCCTGGCCAGTGTCCCTGTCTCATCCACAGCTAAGAGCCAGAATGAGCCGTTCGATAGCTGACAAGAGGGTTTCGAAGCAGCATGTCACAATGATGACAGGCTCCGGAGGAGGGCACAAAAACAGAAAAGCCTTGAATCGGCATATGAGAGCAGGCTCACTGAAGATGAAGAGAACAAGGATCAATGCTCAAAATTATACCTCACCTCACAGAAGTGGATCTGTCTCTCGCAAGTCCTTTGCTGTGCCTTGCTGAGCTCTGCTGCCTTACACAAGTCCGTTTTATTCTGGGAAACACAGCAAGGCAGCAAAAAGCAACAGAAAATTGTGCAGCAGTCATTTGTAAGCACCGCTCTGTTCGCGAGTGCTCTACAGGTATCACGGCCATGTAACGCTCGGTCCTGTTAATCCCTGTGTCGGCCACTCCAGCGTGCCTCCCAGCCTGAGCGCACAGCTACTGAGAAGGAGCGTGTCAGAGCATTGAGCCGTTAATGCATAACCATGCACAATCACAGCCAAGATATGCTAATTCTAAATCATAGGAACTAGTGTGGGTGTTTTGTTTAGATTTTTTCTCCCTTGTTTGGACATGGTGTTTTTAACTACTCTGGAATAACAATTTTAAAAATGTCCATCACGCCTTGATTTTCTTTTCTCATATGCACTATATACATATATTTTGACACTACTCCACCACCACAGTCACCACCAAAGTGTTTAATTATCAGCCTTAGTTACAAGTTACTTTGCAGTGATTGTGATTGATCCATCATTTATAGGGAGATGACTGTTTAAAACCAATAATACGTAAAACATGGATCAGCTGTATTTGAATGATAACACTGATTGCATTTTAATCTGCCAGTTTCTCAGTAACACATTGTAATATTTCAGCATATTTTTGTTTGTTTTGGGTGACTCACACATTATACCATTAGTGAAGAAATTCCCTATTATATAACAATAACCACTTTACGTCATCTTGTTATTCTCAATGCACAGAGATGACGAGACAACCCCAGAATCCTTCATTTCCTAACAGGAACATTTGAATAGCCTTATAGGACTGCTTTTACATCCCTGCCTCAGCCTTCTTCTCTGACAGTTTTCAGAAAAATTACTTCAAGCACCTTTTTCAAAACTGCATTAACACTTGACTCCTAACCCCCTACCCCTCTTCAAGTGTCATTATTACTCCTCAGAGTGTATGAAGTATAATCTAGCTGATGTAACGTATTACACAATCCTCATCTTTGTACCACTTGGTTAAACATGATTTGTACACAATTACATACCTTACAAAGCATGTATGGAACAGCTTATTATTAACCCACAACTCTTTTTTTAATAATTATTTTATTAAATAAACACAGACCGTCCTTATAGGGCATATACAAATCATACAGTCATACAAGGAAGGATGTCAACAGGGAGACAAGAGTCTGACTGTAGAACAGTGCAAATGGTGACGCACCCATAATCAAAACAAAAACAAACACTTTGGGGAAAAAAAAAAGAGACAGTCCCTTGGTGACGTGCAGTTATTGCTCCTGTTGAAGAAAACAGAGACAGGTTTCATGAATTGTCATTTACATAACCAGCGATACAGGGTTGTTATTGAGAGTTAGAAGTGGGGAATCAATTCCTTAAATGATTTAGTTTTAGTGGTCTTATCTCTTTCTCTAGAAAAAATAGAAATAAATTCAGTATTTATATATATATATATATATATATATATATATACATATACACACACACACACACACACACACACAGAGACTGAAATTATGCCAGCATTATACACATTTCAGACTTTATGAAATCTACTGGTATTTATAACGATTATAACAATTTAATCAATTTTTTCCATGGACAAACCAACCTTATCGCCTCTGTGCAGCATATAATGTGACCTCAGGTTATTCTGACAATTGGCATACGCCATGCCGAGCCCTGCTCCCGAGCCAAGTGAAATTGGCCATGTGTGCCCTATAATTGAGAAAGATGCTTTAGATTATTTTCAAACACTCACTCAAGCACTTCACAGCATGATTAAAAACAGATTAGAGATGGTGTGCTACAGCCTTTCACCCTGTAGCCTTTCCCCCCCCCCATCGTAATTACCTCAATTTTTAACATGCTTCTTTAAAAGCTTTTTGGGCCTTTTGCTGTCTCCGTAACAAAGGCACATCATTTTCCTACATCTAAAATCTGAAATGACTATTGTCTGTGGACAAAAAAATACATCTCATCTATTCGCAGTAAAAGACAGCCATATGTATGTGTTACTGTAACGGGAGTAGAACATTACTGCAGCCATGCTTTTTTCCCTCAAGGACTTTTGAGCAAAAGGAGCTGATCTAGATTCAGTAAAGCAATTAAACTACTTACGTTTGAAGAACAGAACAGAAAACACAATGCCTAACCCCAGACCGGTGCCTGAGAGACAGAAAAAAAAACAGCTGTTAATGTATTATTTATTTATACAGCTACTTTGTAATGCTTATTTGGTGTATATGATGTCGTCTGCTGCCTTTGGTTGATGTACTTTTAATCATCATTTGATCTATGCTGTATGATTAGTTTAAGAGCAATATTTCCCCCCACTTTTTTCTACAAGATGGTTAAAAAAAAGACATTTCATGTTATCTTGCCACAGCATATAAGAAGAGTTTTACCGTCTTAATACACAGTCTCTTTAAAATAAAGTGGGCCTGCTTGGCGTAAACCTACCTATTCTTCACCGCACCTAACTCCATTCAAATATGCATCAATTTATGGATCTTGGCTTCTTAACAGTAAGTGCATGGCCCTGTTACGTTAGGCACCCCCTGGCCAGGATCATCTCTGTCATCTCCTTCCAGCGAAAAGAGTTAGCGAAACAGCAGAATAGCTCAAATGTGAATAACCTAAACCATTGGTTCTGTTTTTTATTTATTTATTTTATATATATATATATATATATATATATATATATATATATATATATATATATATATATATATATGCCGAATTAAGAGGGGGACAGAAATATCTTGTAAAATTCTTTAAGTTGCGTACTAGAAGACGTGTCCGTATTAATCAGCGATTAAGAATTAGGTTGACATTTTCTTAGCAGCGTTTGCACTGGGCTAAGTGAAACGCATAAAAAATGAGCGAGAACATCAAAGGCCAAATATCTTGAGACTTTAATAAAATGACAGAGTATACCCAATCGTAACTGTATGTATTTAAAATAAACAAAGCATGAAAAAATGACTGGTCATTCAGTTGTCCTTTACAAGCCCTTATGGCTAGCTAGTTAGCCTCTCGCCCAGTCAATGACAGCTGTGGACTTCAATATAAACTGCTTCTTAAGTGGCCCTTGTTTTGGTACAGGACATCGTTACGATTGAGAAACTGAAGCATATTTACCTAATTTAATGGCACCGTCTGCTAAGCATCGGTCCCACTTTTTCCCCAGCTCCTTCTCAGACATACTGAACATTAGCTTGTGACAGGCTAGAACTAACAAATGCACCTCTGCGTGATGCTTTCACGTGTTGTCGGAAATATATCCCTAGGGTTACGATTTAAACGCAGAAGAATAAACGACAACACTGAAAATTTTATGATTTTACAAGTGATTCGTTTAAACATTCACCCTTTACCGCCTTGGTGTTATTGACAGAACTTATGTTAAGGAGGAAACGTTTAAAAAACTAAAGAAAGCCAAGTAACGTCTTTTTTTTGAAAGCAGCATTGAAACTCTTGCAAACCTCGCGATAGGTTATACCCCAACAACTGAATGGCGCCAGCTTGCGGTAAAGAAAGGATTATCCCAAACAAGTCACTTTGGTCCATACAATATCCAGCAAGCTGTACAGTAAAAAAGTTTGGAAAAAAGAAAACAAAACCAGGCACGCTGTTATGTATAGCAAACTTTCTGAGTTTAATTTGACACAAATCAGTACACTGTCGTGAAGTCATCTAACATGATTTCCTAAGACGACAAAATACAGTTTCTGACAACATACAGCGTACAAACATGGTATCCATTACACAAAAAAAACACCTTGGCATGTTTGAAAGTGTTCTCACTAACAAAGATGTGCCATTAGCTGGTATGCAATACTCTGAATCTGCAAACTGTACAACTTGTGTCTAACACACAGAATTAAGGTACCAAAACATGAAAACCATGTTATATATTGAGACTTTATCAAACATATCAAACCCAAAACATCACAACAAAGGTTCCACTGTTACTCCTCAGCAGGCAAAGTGTAAAACAGCCAAAAGTTCTCTTATTGGCAGCAAGCACAGCTTCTTATATGGTGTGGACTACAATTTGGCTTCTTAATAGATTTCAAGTGAACTCAAAGGTTGGGCTGGTTTTGGGTGCTTTACTCACTGTGAAAGTTTGTGTGTGTGAACAGCAAAGAGGTAGAAACTGTATCCTTGGAGAATAAAAGTGTCTTTGGCTAAAAACTAAAGAAATCACCTTTGCTTTTACTGCCTTTGCTGCAGTACATGTGTATCGTGGGTGCTAACCTCATGCTGGACTGCATTTCATTACATGTAAAAAAATAAAATTAAAATAACAATATCTATAATGAACACAGGTGAAGACACAATCAGCCCCCTCTCCTGGTCCTGTGGAACCTCATCCCAGCTGTACTTCAGGTCACTCTGTGGACCCTGGCAGAGGAGATTCTTCTCCTTCTTCTGCTGCTAGTGACTGGCTAGTTGTCTTCACAGAGCTCTTGCTGATTTCCAGGAGATCGCGCAGCTCCTTGTTCTCAATCTGAAGGTAGAAAATGGTTTTTTCAAACATAACTTTTGAAGTTAAATATCTCTTCCTTATAACATGCATGTGCTTCCCCATGCAAGCAGGTTTTGAATGAAAATTGTGATGGATGCATCGCATCTTCTCTTTTAAATAGTGTTACTGTTTATTTGTGATAGAATTTTTTGCACTTTGGCAGTGTTGGGGGAAGCAGATAACCAAAGCAAATACAGACAAATTAAAAAGAAAGTACATCGTCTTTTATTTCTCAGGTTTTATCAATAAGACCTAATAAGAAAAAAAAAAGATGAGTTCCTTAGTAGGTACTAAAATTATTTAAATACAGCCCCAGATGAACAATAACTCATGTCATTATTTATTTAATAAAAAGAAGCATCGTGTAAAAACTTGTGTACGGCTTTATCCATCCATCATTATGGAGGAAGTCTGGTCATTACAATGTTGCTTCAGCACACTGAAGATCACGATTATTCGTTACGGTCCCACCAGTGTTCCAGCTGAGTTGAGGTTTGGACCTTGACTGAAATATTAAAAAGCTGTGATTTCCCTTTTGTCAGCCATTGTGCTGCAGATTTGCTGCTGTGCTTGGGATCATTGTCCTGCTTTATGAGTCTGTTTCAGCCAAGTTATGCAAAACTAACAATGCTGCCTTGTTTTTTTTGTTTTGTTTTTTTAAAGGAAAGAGGATTTTTTTCTCCCTTTCATTTAACGTGCTAACATAGCCCTGTAGAGTCTAAGCTGTAGCTCTTGGATTTTTAGCCATGAGCATTGCACAGTCTGTGGCTGAATTTGCTAGAACAACCACTCCTGGGAAGATAGCTATTGTTCTGAATGCTTTTATTCATTTATATTCTTAAATACACGTTTGTTACCGTTTGGGAAAATGTACCTTTTCAACAAACTTTACAGTTGTAGCATATTTAGAAAACTCACAAAAGGTTATCACAAAGATGGCACAGTAAGAAATCTAACCGACTGGTTTAAAAGGCCTAATAAACCCCGAAACAAAACAACATGCTCCTTGACCTGATGCACTAAACCTAGCCATTCCACTAAAAACTGACAACTCAGCTCTCATTTGCATTTATGATCCTGTATTATCGTTGCATCATTTTGACACAGAAGCTGATGTCTGAGGTCTGTGGTAAAATCACATATTTTTCCACAGACCTCAAGAGGAAAGGTGTCATTGTGTCCATGTATAACTGCATTTCTCACCTCTAGCTGAGCAAGCCTCTCTCGAACACAGCAATAGTGCTTATCATCCACCTGCACTGCTCTTCTCATCACCTGGCCCATCTCGCATATCCGTTCTACTTGGCTCTGCACTTCCTGGAGAAGAGTCAGAAATCAAGTTGGTTGTTTTTATTTTAAATTTGTGTGTCTATGTATTTGGAATCATAGCCCATTAAACGTGTGAGCAAATTAAAGAAATGCAGAGTTGATGTACTTTGGCATGGTCCTCATGGAGGCTGAGCACAGGTTTGGTGTCCAGCTCCTTCTTTGCCATCATCAGCTGGAGCACATGCTTGCGATACCGACACATGATCAACTCGAGCGCGTACTGGTGTTCTTCGAGAGACACCCATAGTTCTACAAAGACATAAAGAGCGTTAATACTGGTATATAAAACCAGCCAGTCAGCAGAACCTTTTTTTACCTTTATTCTCCCGCTGCAGTTCCTTGATTTGAGTGTTTTCCTGAGTCAGAAGGACATGAGGTTTGTATTTCGTGAGCTCCTGTATCTCTGAACTGTCATCTGTGTGCTGAAAAAAGAGCAGAGAAGAAACGGATAAAGAAGACTTTAGCGAACGCATATCACGAAAGCATATCCTAGATACGAGGGAAACTCGCTTTGTAGTACAGGTCACTGTTTAACTAGTTCAATGTGTACACCAAGCAGTAGTGCAGCTTTTCATAAACGTGAGCTATCTGCTCGAGTTTACCTTGTCTGGCAGAGCATTTCCCACCTCTCTCATGCCCTGCACTCTCTGATTTAGGGCCTCGGACTGCTCTATCAGTCCCTCGGCGGCTGTGTCGTGCTCTTTTAGCCTCTCGAGTAGGGTCCGAGTATCGGCCAGCACTTTTTCGAAAGTGCAGGCCATTTACTGGAAAGTGATAGCTCTTTTTACGCTACGTAGAAAAGCTACTACAAAACTAGCTAGTCGAGCGAAAACAACTCGCAGCCGTTGCTTAGCTGGGCTATATAATCTTAGCCGAGGCAGCTCGGTGCCATTATAGAAACATACATATCCTTACTGTTTCGCTATTTAACTAATGTTGTGTCGGCAGACAGGGCAAGTACCAGACACCCAGATCAAAATATTACTACATTACTAGAATATTACTGCTTCAGAAACTGACGTTTCCGTGTAGAACTAAACTGTTAGCGACGCTTCCTTCTTCGTCTTCTTCTTCTTTTCCTCCTCCTCCTACTTTTGGTGAATTGTCAAACCAACGTTGAGTCGCCACCTACTGGGGTGGAGTGCGGTGTAGACGTTTGGCACACAACCAAAAGCGGGGTAAATGGCTAAACCTATCTAGCTTGTCTTTGAAATATCTTTACATAAAGCAACAGCGTCTCATCTAAAAAAAAAAAAAAAAAAAAAGAAAAAATGATATTGTTTCTCCACTGTTCAACAGTTGTATGTTACACAAAATGAACAACAACAACATAATTTTAAAAATTATCAACATTTCAAGTAAAAATGTAACGTAAGCCACTTACAGTGTTGAAATTTAAATATTACTATCGGGTAATTTCAAAGTGAGTGAAGGGCTGAGTTGAGTTGATGCATTATGTTACATTTTCCTATGTTGGGTAATTGTGCAACGTGTAGTCTCAGAAACTCTCCTGTATGGGGAGAAAACTTAGTTATGGCGACACCTATTCAGTTTAGTTATCTAATAAATGGCATGATAGCTATTATTTACTCATTAATCAAATAATTAATGGGTTTATTATTTATTGAACTCGACTGGATTACTCTTACATATCTGTTTTCCAGTCTAGACAGCGAGGTAGATAAAATGTTAACGTTACTATAACGCAAATGCCTCCCATGTCCCTTTGCGGCACATAGGCGGTTTCTTATCAGCGCCTTGCGTAGCCACTCTTCGCTTGAGGATCTTTGGTCTACCTAGTATCGTCAAATATCGCGTTAGCCGTCTCCCTATCTCTACGCAATGTGCCGTGCTGCTTCTAGCGGCGCTGGTGACAGTGCTGAAAGCTGTTGGGGTGAGTTTTTAATATTTTATCCCTTTTAGCAGAAGAATTTAAGCGTGTACTGGTAATATATCAATGATAGTTTTCTTTTTGGTCAGTGAGTACTTAGAGGTGAATTGGTGAGTCAGCGCTTAGTCGTACGCACAGTTCGGGCCTGGGTGGAGGCTGCCTTGTTACAGCTCCACATAAATCACGCGAGGGCCGAGGAGTACAACGGCATGCTAGCTAACGGTAGTCGCTACTAGCTACTTAGCATTGCCAATGGCCTAGTTATGCTGTCGAAGGTATAAATAAACAGGCGCGTGATGTTTTTTCTAAGACGTATTAGAGTCTGGCGAAGAAACAGCACGTGTGTAGAATGAATGTGGTTTACTTTAGAGACAAAGATGGCATTTAAATAGAATTAAGCACGAGGCTTATATCTAGCTTCTTTGTTGTTCCGTCCTCGTGCCGTTAACGCCGATAATGTTATTATTGCGTTATCGACGTAAAGAAATGAATAAACTGAGTGTCTATATTTAACGTTGTTCTTGACTGGCAAGAAATTAAAATGTAAATAATTATAAGTACTTTTTAAAGAACTGTCCTGGTGTCGGCAGTCACTTTTGGCATTGTCTGTTCTTAACTCTATTGTCCGTTTAGCTTAAATAGCCCGTGTTGCAGGTTGGCGTGTGATACGATCCAGTTCTAAAAAACGTCTCCATTAAAATATGATTTCCAGTTAAAAAAATTCTTTATAATCAGTCCCAGCTAAATTAATACATAGAAATTCTATATAGTTTGACTAATGGCCGAAACCACATTAAACATTAATGTGAAAGAGAAGTCGAAATGTTATCTCTATGTACAGTGTACAACGTTGAACCATTGCTTAATTACCAGCAAACTTTATGTTCAAGGACTCCAAGCCGCACAGGAGTTAAGTCATCAGGTAATTACAAAAGAACTGAATGCGTTTTAGTTAAAGAAATTCTTCATCATTAACTTAAGTGTTGCTAAAGACAGTGGAGTAGTAGCCGTTTACGACGATTAGCATCGGCGAATGTCAATCTGTCAGGTTCTGTTTGTCCACACAAGGTCAGTAAGACATCCTTAAATGTGATTGTGCGGGTTACTTTGCTTAATGAGCAAAACAGAACTAAAGGAACGAAGTTTTAACTAACTATATTTTAGTTTATTGTGTGTTTTGAAATCGACTGGTTAGACGTAACGTTCGCGATGGCGTTGCATACCGAAACGTGTTGGATCAGGCCATGTTGGCAGTTCCAGCTGAGGATAGCGGATTGCTGAGAAGTCACATGGTGGTTCCTGTCGGGGCGGTTGTTTTGTTTGCCCAGAGAAAAGACTGTCGTTTAATAAATGTCCAATCATAAGAGGTATCTTTCCCACTCGTGTTATTAAATAACAAACAGACAAAACTGTAGTTTGGTCCCAATTTAAATAATAAATAAATAAACAAAACAAAAAAAACCATGGTTAAAACGGCCGATCGCTGCTAGTTGTGTCGTGAGTTGATTTTTTTTTTCTTGTTTCCTGCGAAATAAAAAGCAGAAAAAAATCGTAGATGCCACAGAAGCTCCTGGCTCATAACCTTTAATACACTTATGCAGTCAACCTTGTAGCAATCACATTTGAGCCTTTTAACAACGTCATATTCTAACCTAGTGGGATGTAAGAAGGGAGACATTGCAACATAGTCACAGCAGAATAGATATCATGTGTCCTTGGTTGTCTCAGCTATCTTGTTTTCAGAGCAGGGTATTTAGGTCAACAACATCCAGCTCTGGTGTGCTGTATGTTACTTGGAGTTTCTGGAAAAATGTTTTTTTTTTTTTTGTTTTGTTTTTTTTTTTTGGGGGGGGTGGTCATACACATGTTACAATGCTTTGTTTGATTGCCAGATTAGCCCTTCTGAAAATGTTTACAGTGGTGTGCATGCAGAACAACTGGGGGGCTGAATGATGAAACAGAGGGCCTTGGTCTGAAATGTTGCCATAAATAACATAGCCTGAACTGACGGTATGCACAAGGACTTGTTGATCCAAAGTACTTGTCAGCTGCCTAGCATTGTATCTAGAGGCATTTGAGGAAAGCTTATTTTTGTACTTGAGTGCAGCTAAAGAATCAAATGTTCCCAAAAGACCTCAGGCTGCTGGTGCTTGGGGTTTTTACTTGTTTTCATGTGACAGAATAGTCGTATTAGCTGACAGTGTAATTACATTTTTCTCTCTCACTACAGACTCATGGAGCCCTTGGGCCATTTTGTATTTAACCTAAATTTAGATCAGTGGAGTTGGTGATAAGTTTTCATCTAACCAGATCTTCTTTTTTTCTTCATCCCCCTTCAAACAGTATGAAGTGAAACAGACCTGAATTTTTGTACCATCCGCAACTGCTTCAAGTTCAGATCAAATCAAAGAAACTGAAGACAAACCTCCCAAAACAAAGACAACACTGAAGAAGCGTGGGTGAAAAAGGATCACTTCAAGGATTTAAACGCAAGAAGTAACCAAATCCTGAAACGACCAAAGAATACGCACATCATCCCAACTGCGAAGTGGAAGAGAAGCAAACTTGCGCCCAAGCATATTCTGAGAAGACCAGAGTTGATCTGAAACCAGAAGTTTGTGCCTACTCAACAGCTTTGACAAAGCACACGTCCCAACGCTGCTCCTAGCCCTCCTCATCCTCACTACACCGCCGACTCACCACCGGGGTGTGGAGTGGGCTGCTATCTGCTAGTTGTTGTTGTTGTTGGTTTTTTTGTTTTGTTTTTTCCTTTTCCCCACTCCCATAGCTCCCTTCCCCAACTTAACCCTTTTTTTTTCTCCTTTTTCCTGAGCAGTGTTTTTTGCACCTGCCTTTGCCTTTTTGTTTTATTTTTGCTCTAAATTTCCACCCCCCTTCTTTTTTTATTTTTTACTTTATGCAACATCTAGAACTTGTGCCAGAAACTGTAACAAGTGTGCGTGTTCAACTGTGTGCGTGAAGAGGTCCACAAAAACTGCTAGTTCATCAAAATCCTGAGAGATACAAGACACAAGGCGACCAATAAAGGTAGGTCTCAAGTCAGTTAAAGCCCTTCATAGCGTGTTTTTGATGGCTGTAAATGTACTTCTGGTTATGTCACACGTTTTGCTCATCATTACCTCTCTGTATTATTAGGTTTATTAGTGGCCTCTTTTGGATTTTAATATTCTTATAAAACTGGTATCTGATTCAGAATCTGCATTTGTTAGATGCACTACATGATTCACACATGCTTTAAAAACAGATTGTATAACACTTACCATTGCACTGTTTTGGGGCAGTATACCGAGGATGTTGTTTATTCAGATTTCTTTTTTTCCCCTCAGTCACTAAAAACCAATGCGTTTTCATCTTTGTCAAAGTTATGCAAACTAAATTATTTATTTGTTTTGGACCTCATTTAAATTTCTCTTTGTAGGACAATATTTTAAGCTGTTGTTTGCAGCAGCCAATTCCAAGCTACCGCAGTGCTTGGTTAGACTTGAATCTTGCGTACTTATTGGTTTCTCCATGTGACATCACATCCTTTTGTGGAGTGAGTGCAGGAAGTGATACTTGATGTAAAATAGTGATTTGATCTTAGTGACCTCTACATTGTCCTTTTGTTAAAGATAACTTTTCTGAAAATGTGAAAGAAGCCAGCACCACTGAGCCACCACCACCTCCAAATACTTGAAGTAGTCATTCAGTTTTGTTGGAAAATGATTTACTTGCCTTCCGTTACCTGATCCACACTCTTCCTATTTTGTCGTTCTCAGGCCATACCCCCCCCCCCCCCCCCCTCCTTTTTTGCCTTCTTTCCCCCCCTTTTGTATCCTCTCTGGGGATTAAAGCCTGCAGCTATTTTCCTTTTTGTTTGTGACACTTGGCACACTGGCTGACTTGCCTTACCTATTATGTTTGTTCCTCTCTTCACCCTTGCAGACATCCAGCGGTGTATCATTGGGTGGTTGATTAAGAATAGTATTTAACACTCAAGCAAAAAAATCCAACAAAAAACAAAACCTATATCAAAGTTCAGCAAGTGCTCAAGCAAGTTTTGTTCAAGTTTATGGGAAAATATGGGCAGCCCCTGGAAAGGCTTTGTTGAGTTTACCTTGCCTGCGTCGCCACCCACCGCGTTTGTTAGCGCTGACCTGAGCAGCACCTCCCCTGTCGGACTCAGCCTGTCGCCATATGGCCGATCCGTAAGTTTCACCTTCCCACCTTTCTACGTGCCCCACCCCATCGAGCACCCATCCACCCACCTTGCCCCACATCTTTGCTGTGAATGGCATAACTTCTTTCATCTTTTCAGGCTCCCAAGACTAGCCTCTACTCAGTTATTTTCTTGTAGGGTGAGGGTGTTCTGCCAACTAGATGTCTGAAATTTGATGTAAATGAGCACTTTTTTTAAATTTTTGTTTTAAATCGTTTTTATTATTTTTATTTAATTTTTTTTTACATTGTACCCTCCCCGATTAATATTCAGACTGGTAAAAGGGAGGGCAGTGACTCAAGATGGACAATATTAACACTTCGACGTAACTACACACAAAATCCAGGACCACAGATGCATATGAAAGGTGGATACTTGTTGGTTCTCAGGAAAACTGAAAATTGATCTTAAGTAGATGGTATTTACAGTACTCATCCATCAGCACTGGACCAAAGCCCTTAATTCTCTTTGGGGATTCATGTACATTTGCGTTGTGTCATAAGGAGTCGTGATAGTTGCAGGACAGGGGCTAGCAAGAGGCTGCTCTGGGATCCCCTCCCTCTTCCCCCATTACTCATAATCCATCACCAACTTCCTGTCCACTGTAGATGCACCGCTCTTTGACCTGTCATTTGCATTTTCTGATTCTCCATCTTTACTTTGTTTTTGTTTTTAATTGCAGCACTGTATTTAAATCATTCCCATGACCGTCTGTGCCAATAATGTATTTTAGATATCTTTTTAGTGTTGCTTCCTCTGTAGATCCGTTCCTGTTTGAGTGCGATCTAGTACTACCAGGGACTTGGTAGTGCTCCAAATATCGCTCCCTTCAACATGAAATTTTCAGGGTTGAGTGATCTGATGGTTTTACTGCCTGCTATTGTTCCTGGTTTAAGTATTGGTGGTGGTTGTGATGACTATTATCTAGTCCATTGCTTTTTGTAGAACCCGTCAGAATGTGTTGGGCCTAAAGGACTCTATAATACCTCAAAAGTTGAATTATAAGTTCAGCAGGTTTTGTCTGAGATGATGGGAAACTGTAGGCAGAGTAAAAGCCAAACGTTCATTTCTCTGCAGCATATCCCAGTCCTGTCCCCAGTGTCAGAAATGGAAAGAGGCTCCTCTGAACCTCCAGTGGCTCGCAACACTGGCTCTACCCCATCTGCTTCTACTGGTCCCGTACCTATCCCCCGTTCCTCCTCCGTCTCTTGCCATCCCCACCCAGGCAGTAAAAAACACAAGCGGACACCCTTGTATCAGAGATCAGTAAGGAGGCATATCTGATGGTGCCCACACTGACCTAACCACTCTGAGCTGCTGGTGTGTTGTGACTTTTGCTAACAGCATGGATGAAAACAAATGCCCCAAAGATTAACTAGGGTGCTATGAAAGAGTTTTGACAAGTTTCTGGTGATATTGCCATGTAATCAGTAGTTGGTTAATGGATGGAAACACATTGAATGTTTGTCTAACCAGAACTGTGTGAAATTCTGCCACACTGCTGTAAATGGAGTGAGTCAAGTTCAGCTTCAGGTGCATGAGTGAAAAGGAAACCCTACTGTGTTATGTTCGTGGTCTAAGTTTGAAATCAGTGCGTCTTAGCCCCCAAAGATTCTCGTGTGGCTTTACTTGCTCACCCTGCCCCCTCCACACTTTCCCTGAAAGTGCTATACTTGCATGTTTGATTTTTCATTTCCTTTTTATTTATTTTGTTTTAGGTTGGCATCCAACACAGCTGCTGCATCCTAATTGTTAAACTACATGTTTATGTACTACTGGTAGCTTTCTTTTTAACACTTGCTTCTCTTCTTCTCTAGATGAGTTTTGACCCAGGCATGCTCCACAACAATGGGCACACCGCATATGCCAATGGCTCAGGGCCTGGCATTAGAGAGACTGGTGTGGTGGAGAAGCTCTTGACGTCCTATGGGTTTATCCAGTGCTCTGAACGTCAGGCTCGTCTCTTCTTCCACTGCTCCCAGTACAATGGCAACCTGCAGGAGCTTAAAATAGGAGGTGAGGGCGACTTACTGAAAAGAAACCTACTTGATTTCCTGCTGACTTTATTGAAACTTAGGTTGTATTTGTCATTTGAAGTTTGCTCATTTTCTTTTCTATTTGTTGTCCCTTTCTCTGTAGATGATGTAGAGTTTGAAGTTTCCTCTGACAGGCGCACTGGCAAGCCCATAGCAGTGAAGCTGCTTAAGATAAAGCCAGAAGTGCTGCCAGAGGAGCGCATTTCGGGCCAGGTGGGGCCAGACCTGCACGCCTATCCCTTTACTGTGCTGCATGGTTATATTCATCCAGTTAAGGAATACCATTTTATTTTTGGTTATGTCCTTGTCTGTCAGCTTAGCCTTTTTATTTTATTTTTTGGGGCAAGCAGTGTCATTCTTATAACTGTCAAGCTTGTCTCTCATCCTGATTTACAGTTTAAATGTAAACTAAAAACTGGCATGAGTGTCTGCTTGAGATGATGAATGTCTGAACAAATGTGTACGAATGAGATAATTTCTCACTTGACAACTCGATTCTGTATTTTATACAACAGCCAGTTTCCCAAATACTTGGTATCATTGGTGATAAACATAACTACATGATGCCACTAACCTTGTTATTTGATGTAAACAAATTACTCAAATCTTCATTTAGAGCATTCATGCACCTGCATTTGTACAATTTGAGGTTCAGGCATTTTATTCATCTCATTTCCATAATTTTTTTTATTTGGCTTTGTAGCTGTCTATTCAGCCCAATGAAACAGTGGTTTAATGGCTTCTACCTGTAATTTTCCCCCCTTACTGCAGGTTGTGTCATCAATCCCGTTACATTTGGATGGAAAGTCTGCTCCTGGACAGGTGCCCACTGGCAGTGTCTGCTATGAAAGAAATGGGGTAAGATAGGTGGCATGAATTACACTTTGAGTCAGCAAGCTGCAGGATGTTAATGTAATGGAGTGGGTTTCTTCTTTGAATTCATCTCCTGTCCTCTGTAGTAAACTTTGTACAGAGGCAATTGGTTAACTTCATGCATCTTTTGTTTGATCAAATAAGCATTTAGCAAACTCAATCTAACATGATTACTAATGAAAAAGGGCAGAAGCCAGTGTTTGTAGGTGTTGCTTTTAGTCAAATTAGGTGGCACTGAGTCAATGTAAAGCCTTCAGCCTCCACAGCACATGGCAGTCTTTTCTTCACTCAGTTTCATTGTTGGTAGTTTTGAATATTACATAGTTCGAGTTATTAGGTGTTGTTTTGTTTGTTTTTTTTAAATCGGTGGTGTCTTTT
The DNA here is from genome assembly GCF_057382095.1 of Aulonocara sp. 'chitande type north' Nkhata Bay. Classification (NCBI taxonomy): domain Eukaryota; kingdom Metazoa; phylum Chordata; class Actinopteri; order Cichliformes; family Cichlidae; genus Aulonocara; species Aulonocara sp. 'chitande type north' Nkhata Bay. Next base: position 11,333,094 of record NC_141363.1, read on the forward strand.
CACAGGAAGTATTTTACCTTACATATACTCCTGATGACGTGGAGGGAAATATCCATTTGGACACGGGGGACAAAGTCAGCTTCTATATGGAGACCAATAAGCAGTAAGTGTGCAGCACTTGTAGCATAAATGCCATAAGCAGCTGTCACTGGGTGTTTAATGTTCATTCCTTTGTGGTTTTTCAGTACTGGTGCAGTCAGCGCTCGTAATATTCAGCTTGTGAAGAAAAAACAGATGAGGTGCCAGGGTGTAGTGTGCGCTACAAAGGTAAGATCCAATCAAAACACTTTTTCTCTCTAGTGGAATATCTTTGAAATTTGACAAAACAAATTGCCTAGAACACTTGAGGAGTATTGGGTGAACTTTACGGTTTGTAAAGTTCTATGGGCTCAAAATGTGGTCATAAATATTTTGTATGTGTAAAAAAGATTTGTGTGTGCGTAAAAAAGATTTGTGTGTGCGTAAAAAAGATTTGTGTGTGCGTAAAAAAGATTTGTGTGTGCGTAAAAAAGATTTGTGTGTGCGTAAAAAAGATTTGTGTGTGGACTTAGAAAAAAAACCCCTGCAAGTTACAACTACGGATTTTTGACCCTATTTTTCTTCCCTTCATCTGATTGGTCAATGTCATGTCAATCACAAATGTAACAATCCAATCAGAGAACAGATGGGTTTGGCTGTCGAGGGGCGCTTTTTTTGAACTGCAGGTCTTTGAAGGGAATAAATGCCCTTTTACATGCCAACCCAGCGTTTTCCTTCATCACCACGAAGGACAACAGTCTGTGGTCGTCCGAGTTTGGTGATTTTTATGTCACAGGTCTACGTGTTTAATACATGGACTTCCACAGCCTTTTCAACAGCGCTGCGGACCGCGGGGTGGGGGCGGGCAGTGTTTTGGAAATGACAGTCTTCATTACAAAGCTTTCTTCGTTATGAATTGGCATACATGTTTTTATTGAACATTTGAAGAACCAGCAAAAAAAAACTCTTGTAGAGGACATAAAGTCAGAGATAGAAAAGACAAGGAGCAGGTGCATCTAGCCTGTTCTAATGTTTGAGTCTAAGGTTTTTTGTTTTTTTTTAGCACCTGGCGGCTTTTTAACTTCTCATCCGTAAATAATCTGCTCTTTCACGTGATTCAGTTTATTTTGAAAAGTCTCAACAGGATCTTGAGCTTTATTGTGAAAGGTTTATGTGGAACATAAACAAGCGGACACGCGATGCTGTTACCGTCGTTGTTGCTAACCACAACGCATAAAAACAGGCTCTTGTCCGTCCGTAGTGTGGTTTTATAAAATATAAGGGAAAGAGAGAACTTTAAGAAATTAATATAGCCACTACAGTGACCATCAAAACGATGAGAAAAATATTGCCATAAACAATTTATTTTGCGACACCACGAAACAAACGATAGCGTAAAATGAAACGATAGAGGTTTTTATATCGTCATCCGATATATATGGTTATATTGAACAGCTGTGTGTGTGTGTGTGTGTGTGTGTGAGAGAGACAATGCTGTCTAGTCGCATACATGATTTGTCATGTTGTAGAATATAACAGTGGTTACAAAAACAACTTAATTTTACCCGTGGCAGGCTTTTTTCCCTCTTCATTCGTTCCCAAGCTTTATTAGAATTGCTGAACTATTGAAACAGGACCAACCTGTTATGCTGAGCCTTGTTTTCAATTTCAGGAGGCCTTTGGATTCATTGAAAGAGCAGATGTGGTGAAGGAAATCTTCTTTCACTACAGCGAATTCAAAGGTGATCTAGAGGCTCTTCAGGCTGGAGATGATGTGGAGTTCACCATCAAAGATAGAAATGTGAGTGCTACCTTTTAGGAATTTCAGTAGAACGTTTTGAAAATGTATCACTCAGCTTTAGCTCTACTTTTGACTGTCTTTGTGTAACTCTTAAAGGACTTTGATTAATTTGTAACCTTCAATAGGGTAAAGAAGTAGCAACAGACGTGAGGCTCCTCCCTCAAGGAACAGTCATCTTTGAGGATATCAGCATTGAGCAGTTTGAAGGCACCGTTGTAAAGGTCATTCCCAAAGTCCCCACCAAGAACCAGGCAAGGAGATTCTGATAAACTTTATTTAGTAGAAGACAGTTTGTTGTTGTTAAAGGGAGCATGGACTACAACCCAAGAATTTAAAACAATTTTAACAGATATGTAAACTTTGTTTCCACAGAATGACCCTCTGCCCGGTCGTGTCAGTGTAAGGATGGGTTTCAATGACAAGGAACTGCCGTTTGGCGAGAAGGACACAAAGACCAAGGTGACTCTTTTGGAAGGAGACCACATACAATTCAACATCTCTACTGATCGCCGAGACAAGCTTGAGCGGGCTACCAACATCGAAATCTTGCCAGACACTTTCAAGTTCACCAAGGAGAATCGTGAAATGGTAGCTTGCAGAACAGCAGCTATAAATGGTTTTAATTTTATATTATAGTACATTCATCACAGATGTTGATTATGGTGCATCATCATGTATTCTTTTAGGGGGTTATTGCAGCTATACGCGATGGCTTTGGATTCATTAAGTGTGTGGATCGGGATGCCAGGATGTTCTTTCACTTCAGTGAAGTCCTAGAGGAGGGCCAGCTTCATATCTCAGATGAAGTGGAGTTCACTGTTGTGCCTGTAGGTCCTGTTTATAAGCTTTTCAAAAAAGTATGTATTTTCTATTACCTAAGCAGGCACATTCAAGTTACTTTAAAGTAAAAATACTAATATAAATGTCATCCCTGCCAGGATATGCTGTCAGCTCAGAGAAACCATGCAGTGCGCATTAAGAAGCTTCCAAAAGGCACAGTGTCTTTCCATATCCAGTCTGAGCAACGTTTTGTGGGTGTAGTGGAAAAGGAAGTCGTTGGAAACACCGCCAAGAACATCAGTCCCACCAAGGGCAAGGAGAAGGTAACACCGCTTATAACTTAAATCATCCCCATTTATGACACAGCCCATTTCCCCTCATCTATCCGTATTTTCACACTGTTTTAGTTCTAATGTTCCTCTTTGCTTTCCTCCTTCAATGACTTCCTGTTCATGCTCCTTGTTGGTTAGAAAAAAGATAAGGTAGGACTGAGACCTTCTGCATGAAGCTACATGAAAGTGCATCACAATTAAAGACACTCCAGTTGTACAAACTATCGGTGTCGCAGTTTGTTTTACTAACGCATAATCTAAAGAAGCTTTTCATCACGTAAAGTCTAGAAATCCAAATGATCAAGTGAAGTGTTGTGGTGCCGAGACTTGCTGTCTGATAAATCTTTCTCTTGCTTTTAAAGGGTAAAGTTGTAGAAAAGGTTAGTCTTTGTTAACCTCTAACCCTCTGGTGTCCTTCACCTGATTAATTTACAGTGTGAGGTTTGATCATCATTTAACCCATGGAATCTGGAATTGAAGCTTCACTTTGTTGTAGGGCTGCACAAAAGTAATCAGAATGCTAGTGGGGTTTTTTTTGTGTGTGTGTGTGGGGGGGGGGTTCTCCTCCTCTTAGTGGTTGTCAGCCTGTTGTATTTAAAATGTGTGTGGTGTTCACGAACACAGTATCCTATTAAAACAGCGAGTTTTTGGTTCTTCCTAATAATTGTAAACTGCGCCCAGATTTTTGATTTTGTTTTAACAGTTCAATTAAGCGCTAATGGTTTTGCATTCAAAACGATATACAGTAACTGAAATGGCAAACGATGGATTAAGAGCAATTTTCAGTCAAGTAACAGTGTTTAGTTTTTTATTATAAACTAGAGCAGTGAATAATTATGCAGCCCTAAATTGTAGGGTAAAGCTCAACACTGCTTGTAGTAGATTAGGTGTGTACTAACTAGGCTGCTACAGCATGATGCATTGCACACATTTATCTTTAATGCTTATGTAGGCTGTGTGCACAGAATTTTCTAATACACTAGTCATAAATGACTTGTTCTCTTTTAAATTGGTGACATTGCCAGCTTATGCTCATTTTGTTCAACTGTAGCATTGCGGAGACATTTGGCCAGCACTGCTAGTCTTAATTCAGCGGTCCCCGGGCCTCGGACCGGTACTGGTCCATGAGTTGTTTGGTACCGGGCTGCGAGAGTTGAGGCTCAGGTGTGAAATGTATGGTTTTCAGGGTTTTTATCAGTTTTCAGTGTTATTTTTGTTATCGTTAACTCAGTTTTCCTGGGTCTTTTCACGTGTGTTATGAATAAATCTTTTTATCGGTACCAGTACTAGTTTTATTTTGTTGTATTTATCGGCGACACCTTAAAGGCCGGTCCGTGAAAATATTGTCGGGCATAAACCGGTCCGTGGCGCAACAAAGGTTGGGGACCGTTGTCTTAATTGGAAAGATGATCCAAGTTTGATGTGTTGCTTTTATTGTAGGAGTCTGAGGAGGGAGTGATTGCATATGAAGACTGTGGAGTGAAGCTCACTGTGCCATACCATGCCAAGGACCTAGAGGGAGGAAGTCACCCACAGGTTGGGGACAAGGTAGTAACACTTTATTTTGCTTGAGCGCAAATATGGTTTCCACTATGCATTTAGCCTAATTAGTCCAGCAAACAGTTGATGCTACAATTCATCTTTTGAAGGTTTGAAGTTTAGTTGTTGAAAGCTTGAAGCTTTTTTTTTTTTTTTTTTTTTTTTTTTTTCCCCCATGCAACTTGTGCGTTTGTCCTCTAGGTGGAGTTCTCAATCAATGAAGTGAAGCGAACTGGCCAACAGAGTGCCGTCTCCATCCGGGTCCTCAACCGTAATGCCTCTGGTGCCAAGAGACTGCATGGATTTGTTGCTGCACTGAAAGATAACTTTGGTTTCATTGAGACAGCAAATCATGACCAGGAAGTGTTCTTTCACTACAGGTAATGATTTAAGTTTGAACACACCTCTGGGTTAGGGTATTCATTTATTAATGCCATGCAGATAACTCGCTTTAGTATCAAATTCTCAGACTTGTGCTTTTGTTTTTAGTGAAATGTGCGGAGACTTGGATAACTTGGATCTGGGAGACACAGTGGAATACAATCTCTCAAAGGGAAAAGGAAACAAAGTCAGTGCTGAAAAGGTCACCAAGGTTGCTGCAGGTATCAGTGATTCACTTCCAGTTGTTTTTGGTACATTTGTAATGTTTGACATTTTGTAGGTAGGAATGATTGCAAATAAAATCCACTGCTTTCCCGTCATAGTGAATGGAATTGGTGAAGATGTTGGTGGGACAGTGATGACAGGGAAAGTTATCCGTCCTATACGCAGTGTTGACCCCTCCCAGACTGAATACCAAGGACTTGTTGAGTTCTCAGAGGAAGGTTGGTATCCCATTATGACTACACATGTAAAACAGTTTATTTGTAGAAAGTAAAATTGATTCCTCCCCCTTTAATTTTCAGGCGGATCAAAAGTGCAGAATTATCCATTTGGAATCATGAGTATGGCAAACAAGTCTGATTGTTTGCAAAAAGGAGAACAGGTGAAGTTCCAGGTTTGCACAATAACCCAGACTGGCCAGAAGATGGCCTGTAATGTGGTTCCGCAGCGTAGAGCCATGGTGGAGTGTGTTAAAGACCAGGTAGTGTTCAGTTTTTGTTTTTTCCTCTCCTCAATTGCATAATTTAAAAAAAAAAAAAAACACAAAAAAAAACACACTGGGTAGTAGGTGGACGTCATACTTTAAAACTCAAAATTGCGATTAATTCCCGCCCCCCTCCAGTTTGGCTTTATCACATACGAAGTTGGTGATAGCAAGAAGTTATTCTTCCATGTAAAAGAAGTGCAAGATGGTCTGGAGCTTCAGACTGGGGATGAAGTGGAGTTCTCAGTTGTCCTCAATCAACGCACAGGAAAATGTAGTGCCTGCAATGTACGCAGAGTCAGGTAAGAACTTGATCTTTAAATTTAGAACTGGACTGTGGCTGGTATGTTTAAACCAGTGGGCCTTCACATTGTTTGTTCATTGTGTTCCTCTTGCAGTGAGGGGCCTAAACCAGTGGCGACTCCACGTCCTGACCGCCTGGTGAACAGACTGAAGAGTATCACGCTTGATGATGCCAGTGCTCCTCGCCTGGTCATTGTAAGGCAGCCTCGTGGTCCTGACAATTCAAAGGTATGATGAGATTATCAGATGGTGCCACATTTGAATTGTGCTAACCTGTAAGTTTGTATAGTCTTTTTAGAAATGACTTTGGCTAAAATGAATTTGGAGCCATCCATGTTACTGATCAGAATGAAGTAGAATGAAATCATTTGCTACAGTGACTAAAAAAGACACTTGGCGAGCATTTCAGGGGTTAGTTTCCTTCCTAAAAAATTTTTACAACTTTTTTTTTCTCTTTTTTTTTCCCCCTTTCCTTTTGTTTTAATCTTAATTAAACTTATTCTGTCTTTACAGGGCTTCAATGTGGAGCGGAAGACTCGCCAGCCTGGTGTCATTGACTGAGCAATACAGGGCCTACCCCCATTTGGTGTTGGAGGGACGCTGTCGCCGAGAGCAGCAGCAGGGGATAAGGGAATTTAATTTGACACATGCTTGTACACAAACTCATCCGCAAAACATACGCACACATACAGTAATTGGCATGTGTAATCTTTGTCCCCAGTCTGCAGTGGAACTTTTCTTATTCCACAGTTCCCTGCCTCCCATGTATGATGTACTTGATACAGAGTTCCACGCTGCAGTGTACATGGGGACCTCTGAGTGTGTGCGTATGATGTATCCTAGAATTGATTAGTGTGTAATGGAGGTATTTGTTTCTAAGGGGCTTGTTCCCTCCAAGTCAGAGTGGTGACTGTGTGGCTGTCTACGTCCTGATTTTGTTCTTTGTCTGGAATTCTGCACCTGTAATCTGTCCGCTAGTTTGACTGGGCGAGTGACTGTTAGCATGTGTTTGAACCTCAGCTCCATATTCGTTCTTACTTTTTGCTCCCTTACCGACGGAAACGTAATAACTTCGCTATCAGGTTTCCACTCCTGTATGCTTTCCTACAAAACGCATAAAGCAAAGCTCCCTCCATAAGGAGGATCATATTTCTCATATGTGCAAGCTTAAACCGAGGATTCTTCTCTGCTCGTTTTTTTTGAGCAGTTTTTAATGCTTTATTGAAGTGGAAGCATGGCGCGTGTGTGATGTATGTGAATGTCAAAGTAGTTAATCTAATGGGATTTAATTCCACCAGTCTGGAGTTTTGATGCCTTTTTGGTATTCACATGCTCCACTTCAGCATTCTTTTTCTTCCTCTTTTCCCTCTCCCCTCCCAGGTGCAGAATTCCTTGTGGCATCTTATATCTGCAGTTCTTTTATACTTTTTTTTTTTTTTTTTTTTTTTCCATTGTTTTTTTGTTTCTTGCACATAATTTTCTTGGGGGGTTTTTTTGTTTTGTTTTGTTTTTTTTTTCTCCATCGAAACTTAATCTGCTAATATTAAGAATAAGGTGCCTAAAAACTGAAAGCAAAATGAAATAAAAATAAAAAATAAAAATTTAGATGTGTCCTCTGATCCCAGCCAACCGCCAAAATATTCAGAACAATCTTAGGGTGGCTTTCTCTTAAAGTAGGAAAAATACTGATATGCATCCCAAACCTGTGGGTTGACGTATACTATACGTAATGTGTGCTGCTTTTTTCTTTTTCTTTTTTTTTTAAAGTGGAATTTGGAAACTTCAAATATAACACAACCAATGTAACTTAAAGGAAAAGGGGTGAAGTATTAGAAATTCAGTTTTTAAGAAAAACTACATTAGAAATCAGGAGATCAGCTTGTGCACTCTGGAGATGAGCTGTTGTGCCTCTGCACGTTAAGTTACAGTCAAAATTAATTTCTCTGGAGATCACCGGGTTTCAGTTGAACCACGTACAGAGGTTCTCATGTACTTTTGTTAATGTTCTTGAATGAGACAATTGAATTAAAATTTTATGAAATTCACGAGCTGTTCTGTTTTCTTTTCAGAGGAAGCCTGTAGGTGTTCTTTGAGACTGAATAAAACAACTTGAAAGCAAAATAAATGCTTGTGAAGTTCATTTTATTATATAGAGCAATTTGTCTGACATTGGCTAGTTGTGAGAAAGACATGCATAAGTAATCAGTTAATAAAACTACATTTGATAAAACATGTTTTATATTCAGTGTTGTCTTTGATTCCACTATCAGCTGTTGTAGCCTGGTGATGTCTGTTAAATCTCAGAATGGTTGCATTTGATGAAGAGGGAAGTCAGGTTTAAATGTGAGGGGGAAAAATGGTCAAGATGTCACACCAACACAGTTACAAATGAGAGAGAAATAAGATCGATGTATTTGTGGTGCTACGTTCCCTGTAGCGAGTGGAAAATAAATTGATCACTGCAATTTTCCATATCTGCCAGTAAGAATGACCAAAGATCCACAAAGCCATGTTTTTCACTAAATTTAAATCTGTAAATGTTGTGTCTGTATAGATTTTAAGATGCTGGTAGGACAATCCAACTACAATATTATGACTGTCTTGAGGGCAAGAAGCATTCTGGTGTTAAACAGCAGTTGCAACAAAAGCAGCATTGTCAATCAGTGTGGGTACACTGACAGCTGATGGTGAGGATAAATTCATAGAGAAAGCTTTCAGTCTAGTCCTACATGTCAAATCAGTCTTCAGTTTGGCTTGCTTGAATATTATGAAGTCAGTATAATTATTCATTGGTGCACCAGAGCAGGTTTAAGTATGAAAAACACTTCAGATGTGCTAAAATACAGAGGAAGTCAAATGTGAAATAAAACTAAACTGGTCTCTTCCACTGAAGGTAAATAAGCTGAGGAACAATTAAAGTTCAATACTTGCTGAAGGGCTTTATCCCAGCCCAGAACATGCAGTAAGCACTGGTAATAAATTTGGAATGGAAAGTGTGAAGGATCATTGTCTTTTAACGCCAGGACATTGATTCTAAACCTTGGTGCTGCTCAAATATATAGTGAGCTCAGAACGGTGAATCACCTTCTGAGTCTGCGATTGAGATCTATGGGCTTCTGACCAGCGTGTCCACCACTCCCTTAGCTCAGTGGGTCCAGTGGGCCGTCGCTCCTTTATTTGGTTTGGATGAACTAGAGCTGGATGGCTGGTGTCTTCTCTGGGCAAGAACTTCCTGTTGACATTTACACTCCCATCTGCACTGGATTGCTCCAGATTGTCATCCTGGGCCGAGACGGCGTGAATTTCACTGGCACAATTTGAGTTGAGTTTTGAAGCAGTCTCAGAATCTTCTTGAGCGGCACCTCTGAAAAAATCAAGCCGCTGCATTTTGCACTTGTACTCCTCCAGTTTAGTCTTGCACTCCACGGCCTTCGCTCTCATCTCGAGGAACTGATACTGCAAATCCTTCTCGTAACCTTCCTCTGATTGTAACTCGTTTTCCCAAAACCTGATCTGCTCCATCTCTTCTTCCACTATCATCTCTTGTGCTTCCTGTTCAGTGATTCTGGCCCTTTGACGTTCCTCAAGGTCAAAAATCTGCCTGTCTATATGTGTTATCTGGGCCTGTAGGTCCTGCAAGGACTTGAGCTGACATATTATGGTTTCTCTGAGAGTATTTTTCTCCTCCTCGGTCCTGGCAGCAGTTGAACCACACAGGTTGGATTTTGCCTCATTTGTTTTTTTAGAGTGTTTGCTTTCTTTACCCCTTGTCTGATTTCCTATGCAGCAGGAGGTTTGATGGTCCAGTTCTGACTTCAAAGCTTTTTGACCTTTCCCTTTGCCTCTGCTAATGCTACCAGAGTTATCTTTTTCCACAGTGAGTGAGAAATCCAAAGAGATACGGTTCCTTTTATCCGACTTACTGCTTTCCTTATCATGGGCAGTGCTATAGACCTTTCCTTTCCCCAGACTTTCCAGCCAGTCCCAGGCCTCCTCCATGAGTGTCAGAGACTTTCTTTTTGGCCTTTTCAGGTCTTCTTGCTTCTTCTCACCTTCTTCCCTTAAGCAGGATAACATTGGCAAGCTTTGGCGATGCAGGCTCAGGGAGCCACTACTCCTCCTCATTCTGGAACCTACATCTTTCTTCCTTAATGGCGGACAGGGTTGATATCGTCCTACTTTTGCTTTGCCCATTTCATCCAAAACAGATGCTCCTCTGCGGAATAGACTGAGCTGGACCTCCTTGGACTGCTCACCGTACCTCTCCAGGGTCTCCAGAAGACGTTCCTCGGGTGTCATGCACCGCTCAAAGTCTTTAAATTTCTCCCGTAACGTGTAACGTCCGGGTTGACCTAAAGAACAAGCAAAGAATGAGGATTCGTCAGCATATCAAAATAACCTTTATCACCAAGTAGAAAATGTCCAGCATGCTGTGTACGCACCCAATGCTTGAGCCAGCACTAGGACCACTTCTTGGCATGTCGTTTCCCTTGTTACTCCACATACCACCCGTGGGATACCATCCACAAAAACCTTCACTTCCATTCTGTCCAGTCTTGGATCTGCCCACCCAAAAAAAAGAGAAGAGATTAAAAGCGTGTGGCACACTGACCAGAGTATCCTGTTGTCTGTGTTAGGGGAAGTGGTGGAGACAGCTAAATAACCCTCATTAACATTCACTGTAATCTGTCTGCCCATCATGTGTAAGTCAAGCCTCAGGGCTTTGACAAAATAGCAGAGTTACGCACCACGGTGAATAAAATGGCAAACAGTGTAGATACCTTTCTTTCATGCCTTTTCTTTCAGGATAGCAGAAAGAGCAAAATAAGAAAGATGATGGGGGCGAGGGGTGCGGAATAGCACATGGATCAGTATTAGCACATTCCCACAATGTCAGTTGTTTCAGTGCTATTTAGAATCCCAAACCATAACACAGGGCCACAAACCCCAAAACATGTACGTTACACCTGTATCTATGCACACTTATCTGGCTGATGATCAGGCAGAAAAGCACAGTGGCCCAAACAACTCAATCTCTACTGTCATGGTCTACTCGCTGGCGGTCATTCAGAAATAGCTGATCAACATTTGCTACTAAGGATGGAATCCATCAAAGATAGTTCTGATTTTTCTTTTCCTTTCTATCTTAAAAAAAAAAAAGGACTTCAGATATCCAGGAAGAGGATTCTCATTACAGGAAAAGGCTTCTGCGTGCAGTTAAGGAGTTGAAGGCATTTACACTGGTATGTCAGGCTCTGGTCAGTCACAGATGTCTCTATGGAGAGATGGTGTAGCTCAAATCTGTATTATATCAGAAACTGCCTTGGGAATATGAGTCCCAGAAAGTTAATTCGGGGTAGTAGCAAAATGTGTCTCTTATTGCATGTATGTTAGAGTCTATAACATTTTGAAGTAGGCTGCATGCAGTGAGTTACACTGATTAAGAATAAACCCAGTGCACAGGGGTGGGCTACTAAAGTTTCAGCTTAAGTGATTCATTTGGCCTGTAAATGGTAAATGGCCTGTATTTTATATAGCGCTTTACTAGTCCCTAAGGACCCCAAAGCGCTTTACATATCCAGTCATCCACCCATTCACACACTGGTGATGGCAGGCTACATTGTAACCACAGCCACCCTGGGGCGCACTGACAGAGGCGAGGCTGCCGGACACTGGCGCCACCGGGCCCTCTGACCACCACCAGTAGGCAACGGGTGAAGTGTCTTGCCCAAGGACACAACGACGAGACTGTCCAAGCCGGGGCTCGAACCGGCAACCTTCCGATTACAAGGCGAACTCCCAACTCTTGAGCCACGATCGCCCATTTATTGGTAGTAGAAGGTCATGGGGTAGAAGTCAGTTTAGTAGAGTCAGCTGACATGGACTTTATAAAGTCTTGCTAGGATTTGGAGGGCTTAGGAGGTCATGTAATAGGAAACATCTTAAAAATAATAAGAATTATTATTATATAGACTAAATGTGGTGTCAAAACAACCAACTGATCCATCTAAGAAAGTCTTTCGAGACCCTTTCTAACTAAGATCGTCTGCATAACTGGAATATTCTGGTAATTAAATAAGTAAATAAATAATAACAGAAAAGGGGCACTTGCTACAGAAAATCCATGGCAAAATCTTGTAGAGACTTACCTCTTTGTCCTGTCTGCAGCACAGATGCTCGCACACGTTTGTTCTGGGGAAGTGAATGTTCTGGTGGGGAGGAATAGTACAGCAATTAAGACCAATTAAAATTCCTGAACACATCACTGGGGGAAACTTTCTGATCCCACCCTTCTTGCATCTTTCCACTAAAAAAGGAAAACACAGAAAAACCAGATCTATATTACTAAATGTTTAGCGATATAAACCTTGACACGTTGCCCCGGGCAACATGCTCGTAGTAACATTAAAATGAAATGAAACACATATTTCTAGACTTCGCGTTTCGACTATATGCTGTGTTGTATTGTGCATGCACTCAGTATTGGCATTTGCTTTTATTATTTATTATTTAAAATTGATCTTGTGTATTCGTAATTACAGACTAGATGAAAGTCCCACCATGTTTTAGGACAAATCCAAACATGAATCCAGATGTGTGTTTTCACCAGCGGTAGATGTTAGCTCTGGGTGTTCCTCTTTATCTTTCAAGCAGGAAGTGTGATTACAATCCAAATAAAACATACTGCAGCCCTCCACCAGCAAATGTGAGCAAAGAGCAGACTCTTTCTTGTGCACCAGAACTTTTTTTTTTAAGAAGAACAAATTTAATCTTGTTCTTGGTACATTTAGACTCAGTGGCCTTTATTTATGCAGAAGTCTCCCTGCAGCTTTCAGAGGAGCAGATGAACATCCTGTAGAGGCTGGGAAGACTTTATTCATTTAGAGGAACTATAGGTAGAACTGTGTTAACATTGCACTTAGGAATGTTCAATCCCAAACATCATGTAACACCAATTTGGACTATTTATCCATAGGAATCACTCGGTTGTTTGTGTGCTACATTTACAGTTTACACTCGTGCTTTGGTGTTTCTTAAAATCTCCTACAATATATCCCCAAAACTAAGGGGAAATGTGGAAATCACAGGAAACTGCTGCATGGCCAGATCCAAAGAACGCCTGTAGAGCGGGAGCCGGACACTGTGACACCTGTTGTTATTTGGTAGTGTCTGGCAGTTTGGATGATGATGATAGGAGTAATATGAGATGGACAAACTTGGACACTCTGCTCCCTCCTGCCTGTCTAAATCACATTTAGGCTACAGCCGCCAATAACCTCTCAGGTTCATATTGAAGAGTGTAGATCTCTCTGGAAAGACGAAATTCTTGAATCAGTCATTTTAGCTGTTTATCCTTGAAGTTCACTCTCACGTGGCAGATCGATACACTCTGTTCCTTGTGGCATTTGAGCAGGAAGCACTGATTTTTCCTACTGAGGCATGTAGCTGTAACACTTTAGTTAGCATTTTTGTGCAAATTGGGCACACCAGCTAAAGTTTGAGAGGATTAAACAGATCTCTTCTGTTTAAGTTAATAGTAGAAGAAACCTGTCGTTACAATTACAAGGAAATGTAAAACAAGATTGTGAAGTTTAAATACTTGAAAGGTATTTTTGTGAAATGTGTGCCCTATTTTAAATGATTTTTAAAAAATCCTTAATTCACCTTTAATAATTTAAACATTCCCATTCTGGCATTTTAATTCCCAAAGTCTGAACTGACTGACTGCCCACGTCTAACTTGATCTCTTTAACTAGTAAGAGGAACCTTGACATTTAGAATCACATTCCCTAAAAATAGATGGCTTGTTGGTTTGTGTCTTCCAGTGCACAGACATCGGGAAATGGGAGCGTGTGCAACACAAATCAACTTCATATATTTTCACAATATATCCTGCTATTCTGCAGTATTTAGCCCTCCAGATAGATTCATTTTTATTTTGTCTGATTCTGTCAAAAGCTTTAGAGTTAAATGGAATTAAATTTTTGATAAAGCAGTAAAACTACATTAGAAAACTTCAACAGCAATGACAACTGAAAGAATTTATCCCAAGGAAGCACTGGAATATTTTCATTTCATGAATTACAATGAGACCCCAGGCTTTTCTCCCAGTTAAACTTTTTTTGTTATTTTATTTTGACTTTTTTAATCCACAGTAAGCTGCATAAGATAAGATAAGATAAGATAACCTTTATTAGTCCCACACGTGGGAAATTTGTTTTGTAAACCCAGTGCCTCCTAGCAAATCTTAACCGTTACCTGCTGTGCCTGTTTTTCATGTGTTTCCTGCTCAAAGCACGTTCTTTTGAAAGCCAAAAGCAACTGGAAGCTGCACACCCAAATCTGTATGAGTTTTAGCTCAGAAAATAGGCTTGGTTGTATATGATTACTTAAACGCATATTATTGTGCACAGGTTAAAACATGTATGCCTAAAAGGTGATACCATGCAATACTCTGTCCAAGTACAGGCTTCAAGCTGATCAAAATGCTGGGGCAGGACCTTAAGATAGCGATGCGTTACCTCACGTTATTGCTGCTAAAGGTGGTAATCATTCAGTGAGGTTAGCTTGTTCTTTTTCACGTGACTCTAAGGTGATTTTGCTGAGAAATATTTGAATAGTTGAATTGGATGTGAAGTGTTGTGTTTCTTTAAGCAATGTCACATTTTCTCATTTAAAAAGCATTTCAGTAATACTGGTCCAGCCCTTATAGCTTTAAAAGCTTTAAAATGTTGCTTGTGTAAAGTACTTTTGAAATCAAATGAGGAAGAATTTGTGGGTAAGACCAAATGCTAGGTTGTATTAGGGTTTCAGCATCTCTGAATGGAGGGGGGGGGGGGGGGGGGGGGGGGACTTCAGATAGCTATGTCCCTCAGAGTCTGCCAGCCGGTGAGCAGAATGAACACCTGTCCAGCAGTGACTGGGGATCGAAGATTATGGGAAGGGATTTAGAAGTGATGGAAATCAGAGAAGTACTGAGGGGCAGGAGTGTGAAGGGACTTGTAAGTGAGAAGAATGACTGAATTTAAGGCAGGACTTTGGGAGCTATGTAGAGTGCCGAGAGTAGGAGTGATCTCTTGCCAGGATATAGCGAGTTTTGAGCACTTCACAGCCTGTCCTTGACTTTACTTGTGGCTTATTATTTCAATAAGACGCTATTACAGAAGTCCACACAGAATCTGACAAATGCATGGGATCCTTCAGCAACAGGATAGAGATGTAAAATCCAGAGACAAGAGCTGACTGTCATCTGCACAGCCATGATGTTGTGCTAGGAAGCACCTTGTTGTGAAGTTGAATGTTATTGTCTCTACCACCTAATGATGGAACACTAACAGTGCAGACAGGGCAATGTGGGTGTGAGCTTCCTTCTAATTTCCTTCTTCTACTTCCTCGCTAATTATAATTTATGCAAAGAAGTGGTTTATAAGTCAGCCCATCTTATGTACCACCTACCATGTTCACAGCAACTCATGCAGCTATCATGGTGTTTCATAAGATGAGTCCCCATGTATGCAAATACCTGTCAGTTTGTCAAAACACTATGCCAGCCGGGGGGGGTCCTGTATGCACACAGATGACTTAAAATAGATCTAGACACATATGAGTTCCACATTACATCATGGCATGTTTCATGTGGCCACAGCGGGTTCTGGTTACAGTTGAGCAGAGGGTGCTTAATATTGCCCAGAGCAAGCACGGGGCTCCACACTTCCCAACTACAGTGGTCCAGTGCCTGACCACCCGCTACCAGTCCTCAGGATAGTTTAACTGAAGACCATCACCATGCCGAAAGTTTTGGTTCCAGGTCAGTTTGGGCAAAATGAAACAGGGACTTCATATATACTACACTAACAGAGGGGAGGTTTGGAGATTTTTTTAAAGAAATGAACAAAGTCTTCACCAGTGGTGCTATCATTTCATGGAATTTCTTAACCAGTAGAAGACAGAAGGGTGACAAAGATGTCCCCCTACTGCCCGACTGAGATGAAGTGATGTGCTGATTTTATATTACACTGGTCACACTTTTCTGTGCAGCATGTAGTATAAACAACTGTTTAGGCAATAAATCCACATTTGTTTAGCAGTGCCATTCCAGGGGTATCTTCCTTATGGGTGGCAGTGACAGCTTTAATGGCAGCTTCACTGGGGTTAAAAATGCACATACGTCCAGCGTGAGATAGTGATCTGTGTCTGCATAACACTAGCTAACTAGTGTTAATATGCACAATTCATTTAATACAATTCTATATCTATAAGATCTATTTTAAGCATGCGGTATATAGTCATTGGTATTGTACTACAGGGGTGTGTATCAGCTTTTGGTAATGCACCTGTGGTTTACTATCAACAGTGAAAATAGCAGGAAAGGAAATACGATGAATGCTATTTGTCATCATGTTCACAGAAATTGTGTTTGCCATCCAGATAATTTTTCTAGGTTTGTACTTTCATTGTGATCCTTCTTGTAGTACATGCCCACCACAGAAAATCTCTGTCATTAATACTATTTTGAATGCTGCAGTAATAGTTGCTAATTTTAGGCCTGCCTTCACCAGGCACAGGGCAACCGGCCAGTTACATTATGCAAGAGTCTTTCAAAAGGTGAAAAGATGAAGTGCTGAAGCCTGACCACCTGCAGACAGGTTTGACTTCACAGCTAATAGAATTAAGTTGTATTAATTAGTACAACTTTTCAATTAAAAATACTTGTTGCAAATTATTTTGCAACAATTAATGCGGTAAAATATGACTGATTTTAAGACCTATTGATCAGCCACAGACAAAGTTGAGTGACAAATAATGTGGAAATGATTGAACCAATAATTCAGTTTACTAAAGGTGATATTTAGCTATGGCGATAGGAGTATTATGCAGTTTTCCGGGAGACCTCACCTGCTCCACGAGCCACTATGGATGATTTTTTTTCATCAATTGTTTAACACACTTATTTCATTGTTATTGTTGTTCTGAGATATAACCAGGCATGTTTTGTTTCCCCTTTAACCTGGACTGTCCCACCCCGACTGGGATTTTTTTGCTTTTTCACCAGAGGGAGGAAGTAAGTATCTAGATGGGAAATGAATTAGGGAATTTGAAATACAGATTCAAGTATTTCAAAATGCATGGTTTACTGCCTAGTTGTGAGGCAGTCACATCACCAAACCTGCATTTTTTTATTTGAAAGCAACCTTTTCTGATGGTTTTTTTTTTTTTTTGCGAATGAACACAAAAAAGGAAATGATGGGATAAAGTGCAAATTGACAGCATTTATTAATAAACTGTTCACATTCAATATCAGTTCTCCACAAACAGCTTGATCCATGAGGACTCAACTGAAAGTGAACATCTGCATTAATAAATGACTTTTTGCCACCACGAAAAGCTTAACATACAGCGATGCACATATCAAGAACTTTAGGTGACAATCAAACCGTTTGGTACAGACAGCATATCCCAGGGCCACACAGTTAGTGCATCCTTATATGCATGACCATACTGCACATTTTAGTTGAAACATGTTGCTCCACTGGGAGCAGAGACACAATGAAACAATCTCTGTGTGTATTTTGAAGATGTGGTCAGCAGTTTTTTGTCCAGCTCCTGCATTTCATTCAGTTGCAACACTTAATCAATTTTAACAGCCATGTGTCCAATCCATACACATCCTCACACTGTGCCTTACATTAATGTCACTTACCCATTTATCACAAGTAGTCCAACATTTAATTTCATTATTCATGTGTGCAAGGTTTGCTACTGCATGCATTTTCTAATCTATGTTGTTTTATTTATATAAATATATATATATATATATATATATATATAGGCTTTTATATTACACAACTTGATATCAACGTACTGTGGATAACGATAAAGTGTTTGGGGTTTATTCATGTATAACCTTCTGCATAATATTACCTAACCAATGCTTTTCCTAACACTTTCTTTTCTGGGTTTTATTCCCCATGATGCATCTCTCTCTCTTGCTGGGTATATCAGGTCAACAGAGTAAGTATGGAGAATGGCGAATGGAAGCCAAAGTCACTTCAGTATCAAACTCTATGCTAGAGATGTCACCTTAGAGGAGAATGTGTTGGCTCTTGCAAGTGCATGTAAAAAAGTAGAGTTGGTCTAGAGAGTATTTTTGTACACAGTGGGTTGTTAAATAGAGCTACAAAGGCTTTGCATTGTCACTGTCTCATTTTTGTGTGTGTTTGCATTAATCTTTGCGTGTGCGTATATATTTTTTAGCATATTTTCATCAAAAACAAGAATAAAAAGCCACTTACACTGTGGCGGATTAGGTGCAATTACGCAATTATAAAGAGAAGTGGACCTGGAGTGCTTCATCAGTGTAGTCCCTCAATATGCATGATTGTTGCAGGCTATACTGGAGGTCAGAGTTTCCCAGTTGTAGTGACTGTTGCCATGTATGCTTGTGCTGGAGCCTGTACACATCATTGAGGAATATGCTGTGAATGCAATGCAATGCAGTACATCATGTCCAAGATTTTCCTCCTTAAAATTTTTTCATTTTGTAATGTAGATCATAGCAGGCAATCCTGAATGTGGCCCGCCTAGTTTAGTTCGATGTTGCATGGTGTTATATGAACGGAATGCGTTTCTGTTACTTGAACTTTCTGTGCGCATCACAGAGACCGATGACAAGATGAGGGCCTTCGCAGAGCAGGTCTTTGCTTCTGAGACCAAAGACGAAACGATCCGCGATGAAATCTCCATGTTTGATGTGGCTGAGGACTGTCCCATCATCCATCATGAGATGGCCCACCATCTGCACACTGATGATGATGAGCAGAAACGGTGAGATGGAAGATTTTGAATAGTGATGCTACAAAATCATGATTTGCTTCCTGAAAGAACCACAATGACAAAAAATCATTACACAACTTTATTATTTAATGGGGGAAATTTGCTTAGTAGTAACAACAAATATTTGATCAATTTTGACAGAAAAATTAAGTCAGACTTCACTATCTCATCTTCCACAGCAAGAAGCGCTCCCGTACCATGGCCGTGCCCACGGGTGCTTCCCAGGCAGCTGCTACTGTAGTGTCAGTGGAAGTGGACACGCCCACCTATCTGGAAGTGCCTGTCTTCCAGAGAGTGGCTGTCATTGGAGACTATGCTGCTGGGGTACTGTTTATTTTCGCATAATTAAAAAACATTAAACTTCTTATGTTACACTTTGAGGTCAACCATAAATAACACCTTCGTCCAGTGGTGTAACTTCACAGTGTATTAGCACGTTGTGATGTCACTCGGAGGGGTGGTTCTGGGTGCGACAAGGTAAAAGTCTTTAAAGCTTATAAAAGTTATAGCATGAACTGAATTTTAAAAGAAAGTAGTTTATTAAGCACTATTCACAAATGCTTGGTAAGACTGACATGCATTTCAATCAGACTGGCTTTTCAATTGCAGCGACTCCTGAATTGGGTTTGAATTGGTATTGATAGCTTTAAAATTGAAACTACCTGTAGCACATTCAAACTGGGTCAAGCAGACATGAATGTGACAAGTGGTGAGTATAAATTTCACTGACTATATTTTGTTAGTGCGTGAGTGTCCTCACAGGCTACCTCCCACTATGAAAGGCCATGAGTGGAGCTCATGTGAGAGTATGCTAAAGTTTCAGGTTTCACCACCGTTGGTTTGACATTTACAGTAGAGCGAGAGAAAACTTTGGAGGAAGTGACTTTGCTTTAACTTTGGGCCTCACATTTGTTAAGATAAAGGTTTGTTCACTGCATATGTAACATGTTGTGTTAACATTACACAGAGCAAATGACTGATTGTGTAATATATACTCTTTTTTAAAAAAAATTGCCATTGAGATGAGATTGGAGCAAATAAAAAGTTCTAGTACTTAAATTTGTTTTAATAGTATAGTCTCCATCTGCTTCATCCATCCATCCAGTTTATCCAGTTTAGGGTCGCAGGGGTGCTGGAGCTCATCCCAGCTGTTATAGGCCAACCTGGACAGGAAGCCAGTCTGACACAGGGCTAATGTGTTTCATTAATTCCACATTGTTTAACAGTTTACTGTTATCTCTCGTATGTGCTATTCAGGTGACCATGGATGACTTTGAGCTGGCATGCAGGGGTCTGTACCGTGCTTTAACCATCAGGGAGAAGTACATGCGACTGGCCTTCCAGCGCTTCCCAAGAACAGCCTCCCAGTACCTGCGTCAGACTGAAGGAGAATCTTTCAGACCAGAAGAACAATTGGAGCCAGGTGATAATAAAAGGAGATCAGGGTTAGCATGATTTGAAATGATCTTATGTAGAAGATGTGTACTTAATTATATGTCGCATCTATCCTCAGTCTTCACAAGTCCTCCAAAGGAAGGGGAAGACCCCTTTGATGTCAAGAACCTGCCAAAGAATCTGGGCTATGTTGCTCGTATGAAGGATGGTGTGATTTATGTGTACAATGACGCTGCAGCTGCTGACAAACATCAGCCAAAGGACATGCCCTACCCAGACCTCAATACCTTTATCGATGACATGAACTTCCTCATCGCTCTTATTGCACAGGGCCCAACGTGAGTCCTTTAAAAGTGCTCATTACTCTGTTTTTAGATTTTAGAACTGAAATTCATCTGATTTCAAAAAGTGCCAACACAATTTCTCCTCATTTTTGTAATTTAGCTGTAATTCTTCCTAGGTGAAAGTGCTATCAAAGCACAATTATTTCCACTTTATTTTGCAGAAAGACTTACACTCACCGCCGTCTTAAGTTTCTCATGTCCAAGTTTAATGTGCATGAGATGCTGAATGAGATGGAGGAGATGAAAGAGGTGAAGAAGAACCCTCACAGGGACTTCTACAATTGCAGAAAGGTAGTTGCTTTAAACCTTCTGTCAATTTAATGTGAAGTGACATAAAATAAAATACCAGTGTAATTAGCACAGTTGCAGGATTTTTCAGAAATCTGTGACTATCAACAGCTTTGTGCTGATTTTAACTGGAATGTGTAGTAGAGTTTAAGTAATGTCCTATTTATTTGTTGTGCATGATCATTTCACACATTTTCTATCATCTTCCTTACTTCCAGCTGCAGTGCAGCTCGTGGAGTCTTTAGCTCCCTCTTGTGACCGATCACATGTATTACATTGCACAAACAAAAACCTCACTGATCACCCTGCCATCTCTATTCCTTTCAAGGTGGACACTCACATCCATGCTGCTGCCTGCATGAACCAGAAGCACCTGCTGCGCTTTATCAAAAAGTCTTACCGTGTGGATGCTGAACGTGTAGTGCACAACCTCAAAGGGAAGGAGGTCACCATGAAGGAGCTCTTTCAGTCCCTTAACCTGCATCCATACGACCTCACTGTGGACTCACTGGATGTGCACGCTGTGGGTTTGTTTTTTTTGTTTTTTAGTAATCTAACAACTAATAACAGACTTTTATTATAGTAAAGTAACAAGGCACACATACTGACAGGATACATTTCCATGAAAGCCATTAAGTGTTCAAGATAAGAATAAAAATATGTAATAGTCAGATAATAACAAAAAAAACCCCAAACATTATAATTGAAAGATAAACCATCAGTTTTATATTATCTTTAAAGGATTGTACACATAGAACATAAAGATTATAGTGCTACCAAATTTACCATTTACCAGGACTTGTACCATGATGACCAATGTGCAGGAAAAACTGCTGCTGGGTGAGCAACGTGTGGCCTCACCTCTGTAGGCCACACGTTGCTAAAACCTGAAAACTGGATCAGATTCAGTAAAAGGATTAGATGTTACAATCCCTTACAATGCATTGGTTTAAATGGAGAGACTCTTGGAGGATGGCTGTTATGAGGAAAAGCAGCCCAGAAAAGTTACCAGCGGCACACGTCGTTGTGTACCTCAACCTTCGTTCTTTTACCCAAGATAATCTGCCATTTTTCCTTGGTTAGGTTTAGGGATTAGAGATCTGATCTAAGTGATCATATTAAAATTTGGGGCACATTGTCAGTAGTGGACCTTGGATTCATCAAGTGTTTCGGCTATAGGATAAACTTCTTTTCTAATTCTTGAGGAAATGTTTAAATATCAAAAAGTTTGTATTCTATAAAAGCAAACACTTTTATTAAAACCAAATGTGTCGTGTTGCCTGTTCAGTTTTATAACTTCTTTGGTCTAAATTATCATCTTGTATCTTTCTCTGAAGGGTAGACAAACCTTCCAGCGTTTCGATAAGTTCAACGCCAAGTACAACCCAGTAGGAGCCAGTGAGCTGCGTGACCTGTACCTGAAGACAGAGAATCACATCAATGGAGAGTACTTTGCCACTATCATCAAGGTTAGTTTCAAACGACTTCTCTGTAAAACTGTATAACTGTCACTGTGGCAGCTGAAGATCAAGGTTGTTATAACTACTTTATTAATATTCAGTTTTATACACTGAACTGGTGATTTGAGCTTGATTTGATCTTTGGGAAAACCAGGAAGTAGCCAGTGATCTCGAGGAAGCCAGGTACCAGTATGCTGAGCCCCGTCTGTCCATTTATGGCTGCAACGCCAACGAGTGGAACAAGCTCTCGAACTGGTTCGTCAGGCACAGGGTTTACTCCCCAAACCTCAAATGGATGATTCAAATACCTAGGATCTAGTAAGTTTTCAGTCTTCTCTTTGTTCTGTATAAACACACCAAACTGTCAGAGAGATGGAAAACTCTTACATTTATACATTTCATGCTTTTTCTTTTTGTTTGCCTGCATTAAAGAATATGCATTCAAATACTAAAGCTACCTCTACTGCTACCAAGAATGGATGAAATTTTCATTTAAATAATGCCATTTGTCCATGTTCTATCTCAGCGACATCTTCAGAGGCAGAAACTTTGTGCCACACTTTGGCAAAATGTTGGAGAACATTTTCCTGCCTGTGTTCAAGGCCACCATTGATCCACAGTCCAGTCCTGAGCTAAGCATCTTCCTCAAGCATGTGAGTCACTGTTCAGACACAAAAATACATGCTGAACCTTGATTTCCAATCCACACATAAAGATATAGCTGTAGAAAAGATTCAATCCGAATACTACGGTATAATCCCGGGATAATCCATTGTTTTCTACTCAATGTGTAGGTGACAGGCTTTGACAGTGTGGATGATGAGTCCAAACACAGTGGCCACATGTTCTCCACTAAAAGCCCCAAACCAGAGGAGTGGGACATCGCCAAAAACCCCTCCTACACCTACTACATCTACTACATGTATGCCAATATCGCTGCCCTCAACCAGCTGCGCAAGTGAGTAATGCTATTTCCATACATGCTTTTTCTTTTTTCATCCTATTGGATTGAAGCACTCGGATTTCTTTGTCAGAGATCATTATTTTCTCTAAACATTTACAGTGAGTATATATTTAACTCTTGTCTGAGTATGTCTGCTACTTTCTGTTGTATCATTCCTGTTCTTCTGCTCTCCAGACAGAGGGGCATGAACACATTCATGTTCAGGCCTCACTGCGGTGAGGCTGGTGCCATAACCCACTTGCTGGCTGCATTCATGACTGCTGACAATATCTCTCATGGCCTTAACCTCAAGAAGGTCAGTCCTCTGAATGCAGCATTTCATTTGCCTTAAAATGCACTTTAATTCATATGCATGATCAGGCAATTGCCAGACCAAGCAACCATAACAATAGTCTTAAAACACAATATAAGTCGAATCAAAGTAGAAAATGTTTTTTTTTTATGTGTTTGCCTATACACCACATTTTATATAATATCTGTCTGACAAGTTAACAGTGATAGATTAAGTCAGCCTAACTCTTTAGTTGAATGTGGCCAATGATACAACTGACATGTAATTCTAGTATTGAAGTGTAAAGTTCAATTTCAGATTTGGCATGATTCTTGTGAGCAAGTTAAAACATTGATTATTGCCTATTTATATTTTGTGTTGTTATATTTGTTAAAAATATGAAGCTTGTAAAGTCACTGTTTTCCCCTCAACCCTTCACAAACAGAGCCCCGTGCTGCAGTACCTGTATGTCTTGACCCAGATCCCGATCGCCATGTCCCCACTGAGCAACAATAGCTTGTTCCTTGAGTATGCCAAGAACCCGCTGCTTGAGTTCCATAAGAAAGGCTTGGTGGTGTCTCTGTCCACCGATGACCCCATGCAGTTCCACTACACCAAGGTCTGAGCCTTTGGTGACAACATAGACAAATACACGCAGCCTGTTGTGCTGTTTATTGTTTAATATGTAGATGGACAGAGATGGTCAGCATTGATGATAAACACATTCTGTAAATCAGATAAATTGGTGTTGTGTGCAATTTTTTTTAATGCAATCCATTTCATATGATCTCAAGTTGAAGCAGGAGCATTCAGTAATATCAGTCTTGTTTTGTTTTTTTTAATGTCCACAGGAACCTCTAATGGAAGAATATGCCATTGCAGCTCAGGTGTTCAAGCTCAGCACCTGTGACATGTGTGAGATTGCCAGGAACAGCGTGCTTCAGAGCGCCCTCTCTGATGAGGTAAAACAGACACACACCTACAAGTCTGTACTTGAGTCAAAGAGAATAACAAGAGCCAAGAGAACATTACAAAATACATATATTCTTAGTGACACTATAGTGAGAACTACCAAAGGTGGTTTGAAGAACTTTGACTGTAATTGCCAGTTAAAACATTTCTTTGTGGGGTTCTTTTTGCGCTGCAGGAGAAGTGCCACTTCCTGGGTAAGGATTACCTCAAAGAGGGTCCAGAGGGCAACGACATCCGCAAAACCAACGTGCCTCAGATCCGTATGGCGTACCGCTATGAGACCTTGTGCTACGAGCTCAACCTCATCAAGGAGGGCTTGAAGTCTGAGTAAACCGACCGGACCCACCCTTACTTAGACACTACTCTCTTTTGTGATATGGAAAAGTTTCTACGTTTGTTAATCGCAGTGGAATCTCAAAGAAGCTGACCATTTAAAATACAGATGTTCTCTCTATTTAAGGAAGAAATGCTTTTACAATCTGCACATCTGTGACTTGCACATTACAGTATGTTTTTTTCAGTTGGAGAAACGTGTATAAGAATGGAAGGAAATAAACGGTGCAATTGCATTTCTGTGGTCGTTGCCAAATTGTTTACCCGACAGGAAGATCTTGTCCTACTGTGTTGCCTTAAGACATTTCTTGAAAGCTGTTTACCTTATTTATTTAACGTTTAGCAGCAAAATTACCTTAGGCTATAAGTCAAAACACGATATGAAAGTCAGCATTTGTTCTAACCTAAATGAACCGAGTTCACATCATGTTGCCAAGATCAAGTTTGAGACAAGGTATAAAGTCTAAAGTTCACAATTACGTTACAGAGGCTAAAGCTCTGCATCACAAACGTCATAAATTAAACACCTAGTTATGTTTATTAAGTTGTGCGATCGCAAAGATGGAGCTCCTAACCCAGTGTCTAGATTTCCCAGGACACTCAAAGACAGCAGTATTTGTTCAGTGTTGACAGCTGCAGGAGTTGAGGTGATGACGTCGTCTCTCTTGGAGGCTTCAGGCAAACTTTCTCACAGTCAGCGCGTCAAGCTCGACAGAAACAGTATGAGGGAAGCTGGAAGTCAAATAAAAGCACGGTAAACTATTTTTATTGTAAACAAGACAGAAATGTTGCATTACAACCCCCCAACACAGTTATTTGTTAACCACTTCCAGCAGTGCTGTCATAAACAATGGTGTGGTGGATAATGCATGTAAATGTTGCTTGTTCCTTTAATATTTGAAATCATTTCAGATACTTTTGTTGCTCCCAAAACTCAGTGGCATGTGTTATGATGTCGATATCCCGGTGGTCTTGTTGGACAACTGACGCCAGCAAACGTACAATTGCAGTGGACTAAAATACATTTACTTTTACAATATTTACGTTTTATAAAGGACACATAAAAAATAAAAAACGGACAACATAAAAAACTGAACATAACAAAAAAAAAAAAAACAATTTTCACCCAGAAAGTTCAATGAACACCTTATAAATTGGGGGAAACGACACTCGTTGAATTGTTATCTCTTATATTTTGAAAGTTACAACCGGAAATCGCATTTTCAGGCTGACTTGACGCTAATTGTCCAAAGACGGAGGGCGAGGAGTGTTCTGCTTTAGCAGCTTTTCTCTCCTCTGTGGCCACTTTCTTTGTGGTTGTTGTTCATGCTGTGTTTAGATATTAGTATAAGCGGTACGTTTTTATACCTCATAAAGTTTTCGTGCTCATAAGTTAAGTTTACCAGTCTGTAGGCTGCTTTTTTTGAACAACGGTAGCATTTTTTTTTTACGTTATTGAGACCTTCCCAGATAGAACGATGAGACCGAGCGCAGTCGGATTTTATTTGCGGTTTTTATTTTATCGCCGGGAAAACGAGGAAAGAACATGAGTCCTGCTTATACTTTGGTAAGTAGTATGGATTCTATCACATCTACCCATCTTTCTATCTTTACACTTACTTCACAGCTTATATATCACTTTCTCGTAGAAAACCCTAGTTAAAATGTTCAAGGAGCTCTGTTTCTGCATTCAGTGATATCGTTAGCTAATAGCTGGCCGTAAAATTTATAGCTCTCCCACACTTCTCCAATCCTTGTGCTTTCTTCATATGGTGACAAGTCAACACCAAACGCCACTGAAACTATGGCAAGTTTAACCTGACGGTATTATGTATAGCTATTATCACGTTTTAATGTAAGTATCAATACTTTTTCTGGTTCAGTAAGTCCCTTTCTTCAACTCGGCATGCATCCAATAAATTATTTTTATTATTTTTCTTCTTTTCGTTTATTACACTGTACGATTTCACTGGTGACTAAAACGTTATTCCTGTATTGCTGTTCCAGCCGGCGGTTTAACAGGTTTCACCATAACGAGTCCGTTAAGTTTCCAAGTTTCAGTTCTTTGCAAGGGCGGGGTGACATTTTTTTATTATTTATTTATTTATTTATTTATTTATTTTTACAGTTGTTGTTGTTTTTTTTAAAACATGAGCCTAGTTTCCTTTCACTCAGTCCGCATGCATTCCTGCTCATCTCCAGTTTATCTCCGTTTATCTGGACATAGTAACTATTCATAACAGAAAATATGGAGGCAATTCAGGTCATAGAGCTCCCAAAGGTCTCTGTCCTTTAAGGCTGTAAAATGCTCTATGAAAATCATTTGTCTGCTTTGCCAAATATATAGGAAAATCAACTTGGTTAATTGATAACTGTCAAGACAAAGCCTCTTCGATATTCATGTGCCACTCAAGGTGTTATCACTGTGGTATTGTGAAGTAATGATGTTTAGATTGTTTATCTGCCTCAGTCTGTGTTTATGAGAGGACTTGGACTGTTTTGGCACAGCTAGCAGCAACAACTTGACACAAAACACAACATAAAAGCTGTTTGTCTGTCACTCCCTCATTGGAGATGTGGAAATGAATGCCTCTGTACCCCGCTGACTGCTGAAGGATCAGTCGTTTTAAGGTACTTTATCTTGCTCTGTCCTTTTATGTTGGTGTAAAGCAAACCTGCATTTTTCTTTTATTATACTCCCGACTGCCACTGCTGGTGATAAACTACAGTTGTACAATACCTCACCTCCAACATGTCATGTCATGCCACACGTCTCTGCAGGGCGTGTTGTGGCGGTTTTGAAGCTGCAATTAGGTTTAATTTAGTTGCCAACTGATGACTGGGTTCTCCAAGCTTTGTGTGTCCCCTGTCTAGTTTCTACATGGATGACTCAGTGAGTTTCACTAAAATAATGCTGGGATGCCACTCTGTAAAGCTGAACGCCTTATTAAAACGTTCATTTTGACTTTCCCTCTGGCTTTTCTACACAACAATGTACAGTTCACTGCTTTGGGACTAATATTTGATTTTAACTGAATACCATGGAAAAGAGGGAAGCTCCCATTTTGATATGTTTCACAGTGTTACTGTAAGTGGCCAGTGGCTGATATATTTCTGGATTTCTTGTATTTCCAAGTCAGTGTTTGAATATAGATGATCTAAACATAGCTTAAACCAGTGGTTGGGTGAAAATCTTTCTGCACCATAATTATGGACACTGCTGATCCTTCTTCCTGCAGCTCAGGAAACGCAACTCATGTCTTCCTGTACTACATACCGCACACAGACGAATAAGTGCAAGTGGGTCAGTTCGGGAGCTGCATTGTCATTGCATGGTCTGGCTATGATGGAGCAGCATTCCACTACAAACATACGTTTAATTTGGGTCAAACGCAGACAAAGGTGTCATTTGCAAGACTGAGTGACTGTCCGACTGTCTGTAGCTGAATCTATTTACTGACCCTCCTCCTCTCCATCTGCAGGAATGCAGCTCATAGTCATCATGAACTATGCTGTGGAATTTTACCATGTCTCCCCTTCTTGATCCTCATGTGCGACGTGTCCAAATAGTTTGGTTCCAGCGAAGCAGGAGCAAGAGACTTCAGCAATCATGTTGATGCCGGCTAAGGATATATAAATCAGACTGAGTGCATTGCAAAACAATCGCAGACATCAAATCTGTGCATGTTTGACAACATGTGATTTTTAGTTTAAAGTGCATATAGCAAAGGCCGCAGTTATTTAGAATATGTTGTCTTATATCTTTTTATTTTTTGTGTCTGATAAATAGTTAAACCACGTGAGGAACGCCTAATCTAGAGCTCGACCACGTGTGGATAGGTGGGGTTAAAATGCTCCCCGTCATCAATTGTCGTTGGCTCTTTATGCAAGAAATGAGATTCGTGTGTTTTTCCGTGTCTCAAACGCTTCATGAAATCGCATAGACCAGGGGTCCCCAATCCCAGTCCACGAGGGCCGGTGTCCCTGTAGGGTCAACACACCTGAATCACATGATTAGTTCATTACCAGGCCTCTGGAGAACTTCAAAACATGTTTAGAAGGTAATTTATCCATTTAAATTTAAATCAGCTGTGATGGATCAAGGACACATCTAAAACCTGCAGGGACACCGGCCCTCGTGGACTGGGATTGGCGACCCCTGGCATAGACGGTCTTCCCCCATACCATTTAAAGACAGCCTTTCAAATGAGGTGCATTTGATTTGCTGTACTACAGGTGTTTTTGTATTTGACCAGCTATAAGGAGGCCTAGGAAGAAGGCATCACAGAAATCTCCTAGGCCTAGAAGAATTTTTTATTTTTTTGGGGGGGGGGGGGGTCACTGCACACATACATAGTAGTGTATGTGTCACTGTCACTGTCTTTACTTTTTTTCTCTTTTTTTACTAGGTTTATTTTCAGAAACCAGCATTCACATGAGTATGTTCTTGTCTTCACCTTTGGATGCATGCTGTTTCAGGGGAAAGATTTCCCTTGGGGTTTTGTTTCTCTGATCCTACAGTGTGCACTGTGCTCTTTGGATGTGATTTAATTGTACTGATAAGTAATTTTAGTCTGTCATCTTCTTTTTAGGTTGTTTTATAAAATGAGACAAGAGGAAAACGATCCTCTGCCACCACACAACGACATGAAGACAGAACAGAACCAACAATAAACTTTGTGGCTCTTTTGATTTTGATTACAGTTTATGGATAATTAACAATAAGTAGATTCTGTCTGTTGTGGGGAAATACTTGATACATTTACCTATGGAGGATTCGCGATGAGCTGACACAATATGCTGGCTCTAAGAGCGGAGCAGGTCAGACGTGGGGTTGGTGAGGTTGTGCTGCAGAATGAGGCTCCCACAGCCAAGCAAGGACGGCCACCATTGAGGATACCTTCTCACAAGCAAGTCATTAACATCAAGGAGAAGATCTCCCAGTGGGAAGGCCGCAGTCAGCAGAGCAGTGGCCATGATACTGGAGTGAAAGTACATCCTCTGACTGTATCTCGGACTCTGTCTGGAGATCTCCTAGGCAATGGTTGTCCAAACGAGAGCTGGAGAGGCGGTCTTCATGCAAAAGCCGACGTCTCAAAAATAAATAACTCGGAATTTGATTTTCAGGAATCCCCAGCACAGGCTGGACACAGTGTGGGTGGCAGGAAGTCAGAACCGGTGCGTAGTGGTTCCAGTGAATTATTAGCCACGTCGCCAGGAAATAAAACATTTTCAACGCAAATACTTGCATCTCCCAAAGTGGAGGCTACAGATAAACGAATCATTACTGCCAACGGTGACCAAAAAATAGGTCGTATCTTGGATGCTGAAGTAGTTTCTAAACCTCTACCTCTGTCAACTGATGATCCAGAAGACAACATGCCTGCTGGTAACTTCTACACTTCCCGGGGTTTCTGGCGGAAGCTTGAGGGAAACAGACTGCTCTGGGAGAAAGGCAGAGGATCATCAGGTGAAGCTAATCCCCCTCCTAAACCTCAGCGGACATTCCAGTATCGGGGAACCAAGAACAGTAACAACACAGGGTACATGGTACAATGGGACAGAGGGTCCTCTCATAACAATCACTCCAACACGAGAACCAGGAGGGTAGCTCAACCACCCAACTTCCCACCTCCTCCGTGTCCAGTTGGAAAGAGTGAAGGACTTTCAAGACATAAAAAGAACAGGTCAGTAAGTGCACAAAAAGAAAAGCATAAATAATCATAGAGTACTTGTTAAAAGTAAAGTAGAATGGAACTGTTGCAGCACTTTCTTTGATATAAACTATAGTAGAAAGGTTTACTGAACAGTTACAGTATATGTAGAGCAGTTTTGGGGTGGGGAGGGTACTGTCAGAGTCTGATTGCTGGCTGGGGTCCTGGTGTGATGTCACATGATATCTGGCAGCATTGTCGTCTATTGTCTAGAAATGGCCTAGTTCCTGAGCAGCCATGGGTCCAGGGTCATCTTCATCGGGCACACACACACAGTTCCTCTTTCATTATTTTAAAGGCCGAGTAAAACAAGACTAAACTGTGTCACATGCTTATATTATCTGTAGTCCTGTGAAAACCATTGCTTTTGACACATAAAAAGCAAACATTTAATCCTTTTTAATACGGTACATACAGACAAAGATGGTAAAGAAAAGGAGTGATCAATGGTTTCAACAAAATATAAAAAAATGATTGATAGATTTTACTTCTCTGCAGATAAAGAAAGTACACCCTTTGGCCTTAGAAACTAATATACCTTGCTGACAATTTGTTATCATGTAAAATATCTGAAGTTGTGTGTGGGTTATCCTGCGTGCACAATATTTCAGTGTTATTCAAATCTGACTTGGCCATTCCACCTGAAGCTGGTGCTGTCCTTCTGACAGTAGAACCGCGCACTTTGACACCAGCATTTGAAATGATTACAATACCAGTCAGCACTTTGGATGGACTTTTGACTGGTGCTGTCCCTGCAGATCCTGTAATATAATTTTTGTTTCTGATGACCTTTTATTGCATCAAAGGCTCTACTGGCTGAATTTCCTGGATTGGCCAGTCATAGAAAACTGGCAGATGTTTATAATACATGCAGTGTAAAATATTAATAATAGACTCGGGCATTTTGAAGACTTTAAAGAGGTTTTTAGACGGTGAATAATGGTAAAATATACTTGAGTGTAAAAGAGAACTTGATACTTGGACCATATGTTGTTGTTTTTTTAAAAAGGTTCTAATTATTGGCCTCTAATCAGGATCCATTAATTCTAATTTCATACATTTGACAGTATAATGAATAATGGGGTATATTTCCTACTCTATTGTTGAAATATAAAGATACAAACATAGGTAGGTGTAGGTGTTATTGATTGCAGTGCCTTTATCATTAGGTACCCTTTCAAAGAGGATGAAAGTTTGCTTGTCCAATAGATTAAAAAGTTTGAATGGTTATTTTTTTCACATGTAGGTAGAGAAAGTCTGTTTCCCCTCTGTTAGAGCACAGGACAGGATGTTTCATAAACTGTAAAACAGAGTTTCACAAACTACTAATTGTGCAATATTTTTGTTGTTACGTATTGTAGGCAATGTAATCAACCTTTTTAGTTTATGCCAGTAGCTCGATTCGGAGTCTTCCTGTCATGTCTGCACACAGGTAGCACAGGGCTTCTTGTTTACCATTTTTAGAGGAAGCTTTCATTTAAGCTTGTACATTATGAAGTATCTGCACCTGGCCAGGTATTTTATCACGTGAACTTTAGTAACATCGCAGTTTCAGTTTCTGCACTCAGACAGACTGTCCATTTCCATATTTCTGTACTGTCTGTGACACAGAAAAACTGTTACCATATTGCAACTTCTCTATCATGCGCTCAGTCATTTCCTTCCATGATGATTATTCTCTCTCTCCCTGCACTATCTCCTTGTTTTTCTGGGTTTCATATCAACAAGGCATTTTGTTGTCGGGCAATGGCTAAACATACAACAATAGAGTGAACAGTATAATGGTTATCTTTAGGTCAACAGCCTTTCTCACTGCCATCGCTTCTCTCCCTGTCACAGGAAGTCCTTTGAGTATGAGGATGCATCACGCCTGACGGCAGAGCAAGGCCCTCGCGCAGATGATGCCCTTTACCATGCCTACTCTGATGACAATATTTACGAGGACATCGTCTGTAAGTCCTATTCCCAATGTGGAGCTGATTTTGAATGAACTTCCAGAGCTTCTGATTTATCTGGCTGTTAGCACAAAAGACAAAGACAGGAAATCATAAAGACTCCTGGGTACCTGTCTCTGGGTTGATGTAAATTTCAGTATTCTCAGTTAGGATTTGGCTTATTGTTGTATAATCCGAATCAGAATCAGAATACTTTATTGATCCCTGGGGGAAAATATTTTTTTGTTACAGTGCTCCATTATAAACCAACATTAACAAGACAGACAATACGCTAACTAAGAATAGTATACTAAGTATACTATTCTTAGTATAGTATACTTAGTAGTACTAAGCATACTATACTTAGTACTACTTAGTAGTACTAAGTATAGCAGCTCAACTGATGATGTTTCCTTTTCCTGATTGCCCACAGATTTCCTACAGTTACTAGAATTATTCCTCATGTTCACGATGGAAAAACATGCTGTGACTAGTGGGATCAGACATAACACCTATTCACAATATGTAGTGTCTGTAAATGTGGCCTAGCTGTTTGATACAAGTGTATAATAATAGCTTTTGCATTGCAATGTCACAAATTCAGTATTTCACAGCACTTGGCAGATAGGTGCTACCATGCATTTTAAACAATTTGTTGTAGTTTCAGCAAATTTAGGCTGTCTCAGTTGCTTCTATGTCTTGAAGACGTCCAGGCATGCTGTCTAATCCTTCCCATCACTCTACCTTACCCTCAGGTGATGTGACCAGAGATAACCCCTATGAGGATGTCAAGCTATCTCCAATGTGTATCCCTATTGCAAGGCCTCTCCCAAAGGTAATGGATAACATTCCATGTATGTCCCGCTTTAATAGTACAGGAGTATTTTTATTAGTTATGCATCAATGTAACAAATGTGTCAACCTGAGAAACAAAGGAAGAAGGAATTATTGTAGTTTGATACCAAGTAATTATCTGAAACTGAGCATTAACTTAGCACTTCTTTTGTTCCAGTTGCCTTCTAAACCCCAAACGTTATACAGGTATGCTAGTAAAGTGGACAGGAAGGTGTTCCAAGCTGTGTCCAAATCTTCAACCATTGCAGACACTCCCAAACCAGCTGCACCACGGCGTGGAAGCACTCAGAAAATACACAGGATACCCCAGGTATATTTGCACATACAATTGAATTTGATACTATGGCTGGCTGACAGCATTTTTGGTGCCCATTTCCATGTGACCTGTGACTGACAGAGTGGCAGTGAATGATGATTCATGTTTTACGTAGAACAGAAAAGGAGGCGGTTACTTGTTGAACAGGAAGAAGCTGATGCTGAAAATAATAGATAGTGTTGGAGCAGTATGTGTAAACACTTTGTGTAAATTCAGACAGAAGAGTATTACGGACATCTAACCCATGGCTGTGGAAAGGTTTTGGACAGGGACAGACTTTACTGACAAGGTAAAGAGGGAAAAAAGCGTTTTTTAAAATATATTTGTAGAAAAAAGAGGTTATGGCTTAAAAAACCCAATGTGACCCAAGTACCATGAGTTTGAGCTAGTTTGAAAAAGCCCGTCATGTTGATTTTGATTGTTTTTAGGAAGAGACCATTGTGTAACTTTTCAATAGTGTAAAATGAATATCTGAAACTGTAGTAATAATGAAATATTGAGTGAGTTGAGTATTCTTAAATATTTTAGACAAACCGCTTTTGGGAAATCTTTGAATATATTAAAAATACGCATTTAGATCTTGACAATAACTCATTTATTATGTATTGTTCTGCTTCAAAACAGTGCTGTTATGGTTAGTTAGACATGTTACTTGTCATTGCCATACGAGTTTGTTTCCTCAATTGGCAGCGCTTCTTTTAAAAACAAAGTTTAAGCTTCCTGCTCTATGTTCTTTTAGAAAGAACAACAAGGGTATGGGGTTTTAAAAAAAAGAAGAAAAAAATGCTGAAAATCTGTAATATAATTATGTATTTAGTAGCTGTTAGTGGCTATATATCATAATTCCATGTAATCAGGATTCTGCAATGGCTCTAAAATTATGGGGCTGACAAGCACCTGTGCTTCTACTACATAGTATGTCAACAAAATCGAGACGATCTTTGATGACAAGCGAGGGAGGAAGAGAGTGAAGAACCAAGGAGTCACCGTGCGAGGTGAGACACAAACACATAGTGGCAGATCCACATCAACACATCAAGATTAAGTTGAGCCTCTTGGCGGAAATACCCATCTTTTGATGATACACATAAGGCCAGTCGCAGTCGGCAATGAAATGAAATTATGAAACAAAGACTTGCTGTCTGCATCTGATTATGGCCTGTCAAGTTTTCCCCATTCCTCTGCTTCTCACTAATCTATCCCTCCTCCTCCAATTTATATAAGCAGAGGAGACCAGCGGGACTGAGAGCGACCCTGAGGACGGCACCAAAGGTATAACAAACGTACAGAATCTTTCACTTTATGCTAGTTCTGGGTAAAGTTTACAGGTAGATAACTTTATATGGAGTAAATACTATTAGTTCCTAAAAATGAAAGTATAAATCCAGTGCTACGGTAAAACGAGAAGATAAAAACATCATATACTGTATAGTGTTAGTGTTAAATGATCACACCAAACATCTCCAAAGTTTTTAATTAGGAGCTCAACTAATGTTTAAAGGATAAGTCATTCATTAGAAAGATGGAGCTAAAACAGCTTGTTTCAGGCAGTGAATGAAATAAGTTGAATCAAGGCTCAGCATAAGATAAAAAGGATTCTTTATTTAGTGTGAATCATGCAACGCTGTAGTAGAGTTGAAGAATAAAAAGCAGAGTTAGAAATTAGCATGATAGGTCATCATTGAGCAACCTTAAAGTAGTCAGTGTTATAGCTACAGTTTTACATTATATAGACATTAAGAAGACCTTTTATTGCTTCTCTGTGCTGGTTGGGATTTTTCCCAGGATAAACATGACTGTATTGTGTCACTGTGTGGTGTTGAACAGGCTCCAGGAGATCAGTTTACATCCAGTCTACATTGAAACGAAGGCCAGGCTACCGCACCCTGGAGAGAGACCTGATCCAGATGCAGCAGCAGCAGCTTTTCCAGATCTTTGTGGTGGTGTCACTAAGAAAAAGCTCCCAAGAAAACACCTACTCCCCTGAAATTACACAACAGTTCCCCAAAATGGTTAGCAGTCTGCACAACTCTGCTTTGTTCATATTGCATGAATTGATGTCATTTGTGACAATTTCACAACTAAATTGTAATCTTGTTTGGTGATATTAAGGGATTCTCATTGTACATAACAAAAAATCCTTTTGAGAATTTGTATACGGGGAATTTCCCAGGCTGATATAAGGCTTCTCAGATGGACTCTTTTGATGTGTTTTTCCAGATTTGGGTATATATTTGCATTTTTCTCCCTGGAATATAAAAGAAATGATCTCTTTAGGTGCATTCGACCACATACTTGAGACTGTGCATGTTTGTTGATTTTTAAAAAATTATTATTATTATTATTATTATTATTTATTTATTTTAATTTACAGGAAACTTTTAACACTTTTAATTTTTGGTGGTTTTTTTTGTTGTTGTTTGTTTTATTGATTTTATTGGATCTCTGGGAATCGACTGGCCTGTAGTAGCCTTGAGTTTTTCTCTTTCAGTTTGAGAAGTCGTCCCGGCTTTCTAAAGAAGCTGAGGATCAGCTGAAGGTGATCCCAAGGTTCTGCTTCCCTGATTCTCAGGACTGGAAACCTTCTGCACTGATGCCTAGGTCAGCTTAAACACAACAACAATGTTTTAACACCATGCCTGATGTATGCTGTGTCACAGCAAAGCTAAGCCAGTGATGTAATGGTAACATGAGACTGTATTATTTCTTCATCTTCCTTTCATTTTCTTTGTGTTGGAGTCCTTTTGTTGACTTTGTATTGTTCAGCGTTCTTATTTATGCCATGTTTATTACCCCATTTCCTCTTTTTCTATTAATATCTCCAGCTATTAGTTGTAACCCATAAATCACTGTTGCAATCACTTAAATTCCCCACAGGGATGATTAAAGTTTTGTCTGATCTAATTAAATTGGAGTGCTAAGGGGAATTGGGCATGCATTTTGTCTGTGCGGTTCATTGTTGTAATGAGGGTTATGCTCAGAACTTGCACTCCCTTCCTGCCTCTAAAATATGCATCTGTGCCAATACAAACTACCAGACGACAAATATGTACATGTACATATTTTCTGTTCTGTCTGTCTTTATTTAGTGTAGTGTTTTTCCTGTTTAATTAATTGTAATGAAATGATTCCATAATGAAATCATTCATATCAAGCCAGCTCTTTTCCCACCAATTTTTATACATGGAACATCATGGTTAAATTACCTCGGATAAATAGCATTATCTGTGTTTGCGTTGACAGCGAGACGTTTTCCTTTGTCCTGACTGGAGAAGATGGCAGCCGCTGGTTTTGTTACTGCCGTAAGATCCTGGTGAGCATTTGACTCAAATGTTCGTGTGTGTGTGTGTGTGTGTGTGTCATGATATGGCAGCCTGCCCTGTGCTTACTCAACATCTCTTAGGAGATGTGAGTCACAGACCATAAACCACTTCTGTATTAATGACAGAGAGCAAGAAGAATTTCATCATGTTCCCTTTTCCTTAGCCTGAGAAGGGTTCAGTTTTGTATGTTGAAATTATGACAAGTGTTGTGCTTTTCTTTTGCTTTGTTACTGCTATTGCAGTTGTCTTGTTAAGATGTCTGCGATAAACTTTGTTGTTGGGTAGTACAGACAGATCTAGGCCACATCTAATGTGGAGAGTTTTATATTTTGTTTTTCTCAACTCGCACAACTTAGAGAGCTTTTTCAGTTTTGCTGTTTCTCCAGACGCTGCTTCAGATACTGTGTCATTAACATCTATTTGAATTTCACTTCATTAACCTGCAGGTTATTTTCTTGATTAATCCAGTAATTGTGTTTGTAACATGGCGGAAACCATTGCAAAGTGTCTGCTGTAAATCCCCAAAGCATAAAACTCATGCTCAGATTACTTGTGGCGCCCAGTTTTCCTGCACTTAGAAATCTTCAATTTGCAGTTAGAGAATAACTTCATATGACTGCTTTCATAACAACAAAACGGTCCAGTCATGATTACAAAGAATCTCAATAGGATTTAATCCAACTTACCGGTACACCAAGTGATCACTTCATGGGTCTGCACCCAAATTATGCTCCAGCTTGCTTTTGTCATTTTTATGGCCTATATTCTGTGGATTGTGATGGATCCTGATCCAGATTAGCTTTATGTCATTGATATTCTACTTAAATTTTATTGTCCAAGCACAGTTTTTTTGCAGATTTTTCAGGTTTTTTTATAGTTTCAACATTGGATGTTACATCTAATGAAGAGGACATGGGGGAAAAAACTGATGCCACTATGAAAAACATGGATAGGGACTTTATGACTTTTAGGATTTTCTACTCCTGCCATTTTAGAGACTGAGAGAGATATGCCGTGTTTAATGGTGTTGTAATGACATCTCTGTTTCTTCCTTTTTATCATTTGAAACTGTCTCTTTAAGCCCAGTGGAAAGGGGAAGAGACTTCCTGAGGTGCACTGTATTGTCAGCAAGCTGGGCTGTTTCAATCTTTTTGCAAAGGTAAAGACACAACACATGTGCACACATATTTCTGCTGATAGAACTTTTTACTGCGACATGAAAAAAGCTGGATCGACTACAGTTTAGTGCTAATCCCCTGAACATTGTGAAACCCGCTGCCTTAAAACTGCATGTTTAAAGATAGGATGAGGGTGCACTAGAAGATAATCCTGAGGAGTCACTGGGTGTGGGGTTCTTTCCCAAAAGGAAATCGTATGCATGTAACTGTGTCTCATCCATCCTTCAGCTGGCCTGAGGGAAATTAACAACCAGTAGTGTGCTCTGAAGGAAAACCCCATCTGCATGCAAAAATTGATTCATCTGGCTTTGTCTGACCAGATTCTGGAAGAGGTGGAGAGGCGCAGAGAAATATCTCCGGCTCTCGTGTACCCTTTTATGCGTACTGTGATGGAAGCTCCTTTTCCAGCCCCTGGACGCACAGTTACCGTTAAGAGCTTCGTCCCAGGCGCTGGGAGTGAGGTAAGCCTGAAACCAAAAGAGGAAATGTTAATTAGTAGTTTTGCTCCTTCTAGCCACTCCCTTCTGCAAACTCAGAATGACTCAAAATTTTAGGGTATTTGTGAAAACAATAGGGCTCAGCCATGCTGCAACATATATATGTGTTTTTAAACACTGACAGCAAACTGTTTGATCACTTCTGTTTTACAGAGTCAAAATATGCAAAGTAAGGATCCTTTCCAGTAAAACTCAGGGAGTGTGGCAAAGTCAAAGCCTTACATTTGGAAGTCCTAGATTTAAAACCTATATCTAAAGTCCCCATCTATCATTTGACCATTGACTATAACCTCTTAAAATTCAAGAGCTCAGCATCATATTCAGTTCATTTCAACACCGTTTTACTTATATAGCGAAATCACAACAGTTGCCTCAACGTGCTCAAGTTGAAGATCCTACTATAATGGAGAAAAAACCCCAATAATCATATTTTACTCCCTGCGACCAAGCACTTGAAAACAGTGGGAAGAATGAAAACTCCCTTTTAACAGGAAGAAACCTCAGGCAGAGCGTGGCTCAGGGATGGGCGGCCATCTGCCCTGACCAGTTGGGGATGAGGGGAGAGAGTCAGGACAAAAAACACACTTATCTCCCCAGGTGCTTTTTATGCTTTTGTTTGGCATACCCACATGGAAAAACTTGTATCGGAGGAATTACAAGGCTGAAATGCACGTATCAGATTTCATTCTTTAAAAAAAGAAAAACAACCTCTAGTTCCCGGAATTATGTTTATTCGATATGTGGCTAGAACAGAACAAAACCCCTGGCTCTAATCATTCATAAGTCTCTGGTGATCTGGCAGATGTTAAAAGATCGAACAACATGAACATGGGTATTCAGCATCCTAAAAGGCTTAGTTTTGCATAAACATTTCAGCCATTCATACACACTGTCAACAACTACAATTTATATTTAGCCTGACTGAGTGTGCTCTCATTGCTTTGCAAGGAACTGACTTTATGCCGACCTGTGGACTCCAGACTGGAGCATGTGGACTTTGACAGTCTGCTGGAATGTCTCAGTGTCACAAAACTCCTGCAGGTTTTCGCCTCCCTTCTGCTCGAGAGGAGGGTCATCTTTGTCGCTGACAAACTCAGGTATGATGTAGTAGCATGCATCTCACAGCAGGACCAGTCAGGCATTGATGGCTATAATACAGCAATATAGTGGGTAATTCGCTCCACCATGATATATGCCTTTGTAAGTTTGCATTGTTATGTCAAACTTCTAACAGTTCCTGTTAAAGCTGAGCACCTGTTTCAAAAAGTTGTGAGAACATTAGGTGATACAGGATGTAACACCGATTTCTGTCCAACATTGGTTTGGCTTTTGTTCACACCAAGTAGTTCATATGCTGCCCGGATCATGCATGATCCACTCTAGTTTGTCTGTGCTCAGGCTGACATGGAGGCTTCTTTTAACATCATTTGTATCCTTGTAGGATAACTAAAAATTGCTACATACACAAAACGGCTCAAAACAAGTCACACTGAATACAATTTTGAGCTGCTCAATTGTGAGGAAAGACAGAATACTCAGATGCTACATTTAGAGAGCAGAGTGGGATATAGAGAGCAAAAGAGACAAACTCGAAACTAATCAGACCTGGAACTTCAAGCATATGACTGGTATGTGTACAACCTTAGTGCAGAGTTATATGCCAATACCCGAGCAATGCTGCACCAATGTGTTTCTCTGATCCAGTTACCATAACTCACTTTTACTCTAGCCAAATAACCAAAAAGTAATATAGAAATGCTAACACTGGGTATAAATAACACATTGCACATGGTGAAATTAACTGTGTTTTACATCATTTAAGTAACATCTGTGGGCTGCTTGTTACACTGAGCTTAAAAAATAGAGACTGCCACATTAGAGAAAGTGACACAGTCTAAAATTAATTAAGAAAAATCAAAAGATCACATACACTAAATTACTAATTAAAAGTTTCTAATAGCATGGCAAGCAATTACTGCTCTGTTAAGTGCTCTAAAAGTGACTGATGGTAATTAGAAAGTTATTAAATGTAGATCGTAAGTAAATGTCCATGAGAAATTTTTTTAAATTTCTTTTCCAAGTAGCTTTATTTGAAATTTGGCTTTTTGCTAAGAGCAGCTGAAAATGTTGGGGGAAATTAGCGATTCACCTTTTAAAGATTGAATATCTTAGTGAGGCTACAGATACTGTTTGAAAAACACAAAAAAGGCTCTTTGGCAAAACCAAGAAAATGTTAGCTGTAGAAGTTGAGCAACCAGGTGAAAGCGGAGGAGGATTTTCACAGCACGCATGCAACTTTCTGTAAAGGGACGAGGAGTGTCAGCAGGAGTAGCAGTGACTGCTGAACTAAGAGGATTAACATAGATCAGTTGCATTGAGAGAATCCTTTGATACTTAAGGCGTTTTGCTGAAAGCTCTTACAGTTTATTGTGAGTGTTTGGTGGAAAAATAATACATGTGGCCATCCTCTATCTTTAGGGAGCCATGATTGATATCTCAGTGTCATGTGATCTGTGTGGGAATTGCATGAATAGTGTTTTGATAAACCTCATCTCTCATCTAATCTCTTCACTGCAGTGTGCTGTCACGCTGCAGCCACGCAGCCTTGGCGCTGCTCTACCCGTTTACTTGGCAGCACACCTTCGTGCCGGTGTTACCAGCCAGCATGCTGGACATCAGCTGTTCCCCCACCCCATTCCTTATTGGGGTGCTGGCACCCTGCCTGCCACAGGTGCTGGAGCTTCCCATTGAAGAGGTCTGTAAAAATAATTTTGAAAACAATTAGAGCTTTAAAAAGACAGTCCTGCCTGTGTAATGGTTTATTGGCTGTATATTCACTCCACGCATGCTGTTGCTTCCACTGTGCAGCAGCACACTGTAACTCACACTCACTGGACCTTTATATAACTCTTATTACACAATTGTTAAGTCTTACAGTTAGTAACTGTCAATTCTTCTTCTTGCTGTCTTCCCAGGTGCTCATAGTGGATCTGTGTGCAAACAAGTTTGTCATTCAGGTGTGTACACACAACGTATAATGGGAATGATAGGTGTGGTCTCAGTCAAAAAGATGGCTTTGCCTACACTTGTCCCTCGGTAGCATGCTGAATATTTTGAGAGTGACAAATTATATGGGATGTAAGCCCAGAACATAGTCCTGTCACAATCAAAACATTAAGGCTGATTCAGTGCTGCAATTTTGTCAGTTAACAGTAAGTCTTTTCAGTCATTGACAGACTTTTGTGTGGTTGTGCTCATTATATTAGTATACACATAATGAGTAATTCTAGAAACATCCCTCCATTCAGTTTGAATTTATGAATAAAGGGCTAAAAATCTTTGACTTGCACAGTGTGGGCTGGAGGCATTCTGCTCCTTTGGCCTGTTGCATTCTTGCACATTAAACAGTAAATGGCTACATTTCCCAGTACAGAGTGCTTTTGAAGTTTAACACTGGGTCTTGGGTTTTAAATCTAGTGCATGAAAAAACAATGTGATCAAAGCACCAAATATAATTATTTAGTTTGTCACAGCAAAAATTGAAAACACGAGTGACATTTGATGTTTTTATATTGAGGCTACTATAGATATTAACTATGAGACAATGTGACGGATTAAATGCATGGTTAGAAACTGCATCATGTGACTGCTGTTGACCCTTCTTGTGATGTGTGACAGCTGGGCGATGAGGACTGCATTCTGCCCAGTAAACTCCAGGCGGCGTTGCAGCAGATCCTGGAGGAGAGGCAAGATATTCTGAGAGAAGAAAATGGAAACACGTGTGGAGGTTGGTGGAACAGACGCGAAGAACACAAGATTTATCTACAAAACAGTCTCGCTATCACAAGATGAAGTTCCATTTTTAAAGTGACGATGAGAAGAATATTTGCTGGCATCAGTTTTCATCATAGCACTATCAGTGTGTCCTTTTGTTCTGCCAGCTAAATCTGGCTGTGCAGAAATGAGCTGCAAATGTCAGCAGCACAGCAGGGCAAACCTACTGCAGATCAATGTACATTCTGTTTTCTGCTCATTAGTTCCAGTTGTGTGATTACAAATCTTTAACCAGATTTGTGTTGATGACCCCCTTGTTGTTGTTCTTTTTTTCATGTAATCATAGGCTTTTAGCATTTCATTAAGTATTAACCTTACTGCTGTGCTAACATTTTCCTTATTTAATCATTCAGACCAGCAAACTGATTTGAGCTCCTTGATGTCGGAGGCGTTTGTGCGATTGTTCGTGGAGCTAGTGGGACACTATCCACTCCACATGGTCGAGTCCCCCAATGGCAACAAGGAGCTCCAGCGGGACAGTTTCCGCAAATCTCATCCCTCTCGGGGAGTCCGGCAGTTCCTGCAGCTCTTCATGGACACTCAGATGTTTGCTGGTTTCATTCAGGACAAGGAGCTGCGCAAGGGAGGAGGAAGAGGTCATTTTTTTAGATGTTATGTTTTTTTCTGTTTGGGAATATTTTGTTTCCACTGTTAGAGTTCTGAAAAAAATAGGTAAAACTAAATCATGAGGCGGGAGACACTCATGCCAGCTGGAACTGTGCTCGATTTAGATTTCATTGCTTCAGAGGCTGACTTTACCTTTTAACATAATAACTGCAGAGCTGTGCCAATAAACAGCAAAATACAAAAGCAAAACAGAAATTTAGAATTCATCCAGCTTCACA
The DNA here is from genome assembly GCF_057382095.1 of Aulonocara sp. 'chitande type north' Nkhata Bay. Classification (NCBI taxonomy): domain Eukaryota; kingdom Metazoa; phylum Chordata; class Actinopteri; order Cichliformes; family Cichlidae; genus Aulonocara; species Aulonocara sp. 'chitande type north' Nkhata Bay. Next base: position 11,376,311 of record NC_141363.1, read on the forward strand.
GTGAAACGTAGCCAACGTTGTACATCTTGGTGGGACAGATGAATGTGAAGAATATAAAACATCATCCTGCAAGATGTTGCATAAAAGTTGAAATAAACAAGTCATTGTTTCCACATAACCGGTAAATGGATAAATAGCAGTGTTGAATCATATTAAAGCAGACATATGCATTAAATTAAATGAGTCACAACAAGCGAGCCTAAAACTGAGTGAAAACAATTTTCCCTGCATGCAAGCACTAGGGGCTGGGCGTATAAACGGACAAAAAGTATGCATAAGCCTTTTCCCACTCAATGCTATTTATAAAGATGTGCAGACCACACACATAAATTCAAACTGTGCATACGCACGTTTGATACGGTGTAAGTGAAAAATAAGGTGAGACAAACTTTGATCCTGCATGTAAAAGAGACCATGAGTATGTCAGTGTGATGGGAATAATGCACTTTTCTACTGCGTTTCTACATTTTTTGACATCTGGTCTGTGCGTAATGAGCTGTAGCATATGAAGACTGTCTAATCCTTTTTTTCTGCTACTGTCTTTCCATCTTTCCCACAGGTCTCTTTGAAACCAGAGTGGCTGAGTATCTGGATTCATGCCCTGAGCCTGAGCCAAGTGGTGTGAACAAATTTCTTAAAGGACTGGGTAAGTGTCACTCCAATAAATGTTCATTTTAAAAGGTTAGTGTTCATCACTTAATTGTTCCTCTTCTGCTTTTAGGAAACAAGATGAAGCTCCTGCAAATTAAATGAAAAAAAGGCCAACATCTCTGTAAAAGAAGGACTTTGTGATTAAAAACAGAACTCTTGTTGCTCCTGGTCTGAGAAATTTCCGTGCCTGTGAAAGAGTCTTCTGATAGAGGGTGAAAGGGACAAAGAAGACTTGATGTGGAGGAGCAGACTCATGTTATAACCATGAACTCAAGTTTGAGACCAGTGCATTTCTTACTGGGAGAAAACTGGAAAAGTGTGTGTGTGTGGGATATGGTTTTGTTTTTTAAATTTTACAAATTCTTTTGAGGACCTTAGAATCAACCGTTGTATCTTTGAGCGTGTGGTTATAACCACTATGTCCATTTACACAGAAACCTGTTTACTTGGAACTCTACTAACATTTGAATCGCATCAATCTTACATTTCAATCAAGTACTTTACATTTAAAATTTGTGTGCATGGATCCAGCCTGGTGGGTCTTTTGTGTCTTATACTTGCGCATGTAAATAACATTCTCATTGTTCCATTCCTGTCACTTGGATGTTGTGTCTGTGTTGTTTCTTCAGTTTGGGCTTAATATCTCTAAGAGAACGTTTCCGTTTTTCTAGGTTCAAACTCAATCCGATCAATTGGTCATTATATGGTTTTTTTTTTAAATTCTGTTTACTGGAATTGTAAATATTTTTTTTGACATTTTGCACATGTTCAGAACAAGTGTACAGTATTTGGAATATTTTTGTATTAAAGCATGACTTATCATACTTTTTAAATATAAGCTTCCAAGACTGTTTAATTCTCAGTTGTTTATTATACACAAACCTTTGGGTTCTACCTTAACCCTCTATAACGGACCAATTTTAAGCCATTATTTATTTATTTATTTATTTTATCTTAGCATAGGTTGTCCGCTTCAAAATGTGAGTATAGTGAGATTATTTTTAGTTCATGTAGGTTATTCAGAAAGACCAGGAAGGGGGAAAAAAGCAGGGTATGATTGGTTGATGTAAAATAACAAAATACCCTGTTTATACAGGAAAAGACCATTTACATATGTAAATTGTAATTCTAGTGTTATCTAGTCTTTGTAGTGTCTTCATGCAAACTTTTTATATTTAAGGTTGTTGTCAGACAATTGATTTAACAGGGCAGTTGGGCAATAAGGGGCCTTGCTTTTCTAGGAACTATATTACATATAGTCAAAGCACATAGATTTTTAAAATCTTTCTGTTCTTTACACATTATTTTGCTCTTTTTTTTTCTGATCATCATATCATGTAAAATGTTTGTTCCTTTGACCTAAATTTACTCACTATATATGAAATTCACACTGATTACAAGCCTAACCTCAAAAGAGGTGAATAACATTCTTCTGCTTGTATAGAAATATAACGCAGGGTAAGACGCGTTTGCTGGGATGATACACGTGGCCTAAGAGGCAGTCGTCAGGTGAATGAAATCACGTGATGTTTTCGTGGCGAACAATAACCAGTACATCAGGATTATGACCATATGGGGGCGCTGTCTCCACGTCTTTCTACTCTAAGCTCCAACATGAAGCCTAACAGCAACGAAAGTGTCAAGTGTCTTTTCCCTATTTCAGACAAAATGTGCAAAAACCTGCCAGCAAGACACCTGATGTAAAAGATTACAGCTATTATTATAATTAAGTTTATTTTCATACATTCAGATTTTTAACTTTATAGTAAGACTGAATTGCACTCATTTGAGTTGTGCAGTGTGTAGATAAATGCTACACAGTGTCACATAGTTGTGTGATAAACTTGTCAAGAATTTAAGGTGTTGCAAGGGCTCCAAGCAACGCACCATTTACATAAATATGCAGGTCACTCGAGGCATTTCTTGTTTAAATATTTACTTGATAGTCAGTAAGAACATTGAGATTCAGCGTTCAGAGGAAAATACAGAGAAACACGTTGCTGCCCTTTTCCCATGGAATTTATGGACAATAGCAAACAAAAATCACCAGTCTTGGAATGTCCTACAGGCAAATTTACACATTGTTTTTAATCTGCCTACATCTACTGTTCAAAGACAAACGGTTTCCTTTCGCTTCACTTGACTGTAACCTACTTTTGAATATTTGTTCGTGTCTGCACGTTCCAGTGATCTACTTCCAGCAACTCAAAATCAGAGCCAATACATATAAAATAGGTCTGCAAAGATATTTTCATGTTTACAAGAAAAATGGCACTGGGATACATATTTGATTTGAAATTTGATCTTCTAAACTCTTTCCATTATAATGTGACATATATATTAATTTTACCATTTTTTTAATTCAACTCAGTTCTATTTAATTAGATTTATATAGGCGCTATATCAAAATGACAGTCACCTTAAGGTGCGATATATAGTGTAAAGTAAAGGTCCAGTAATTAAACAGAGAAAACCCCAACAATCAGATGACCTTCTATGAGCAAGCACTTGGCGACAGTGGGAAGGAAAAGTTCCCTTTTAACAGGAAGAAACCTCTGGGAGAACCGGAGGGGGGTGGCAGACACTGTGGAAGAAAGACAGAGATTAATAATAAATAACGGTTAAATGCATAGTGGTGTATAAACGCATGGAGAGTGAAAAGAGGTGAACCAGCTCCAAACTGGGTTCCACAGAAAAAGTGCCTGAAAGCTGAAGGCTTTCTCTCCCATTCTACTTTTAAAATCCTAGGAGCTTACCACTGTGAGGTCTTTAAGATAAGATGGGGCCTGATTATTCAAGACTTTGTATATGAGGAGAAGGATTTTAAATTTGATTCTGAATTTAACGGGGAGTCAATGAAGAGAAGCCCTTACGAGGCACTTTTGAGACAATGACGTCATGCTTCGTTCAAACACCAAAGCTACTTTTCTAACACCACTGGTGGTGTTAAAGTCTTAACACCACCAGTCTACTAATTTGTTCACTATTATTGCTACTATTTACTACTAATGTTAATGCTACACCTTCGACAATACACATCTCTGACATGGTGATGAATATTCACAGTGATTGAAAGCAATTAAGTAAAATTAATTAACTGTGGTACTTGGAAAGCGTTCCATCCATTTCCCCGTTGAGACGTCTTTAATCACCTGCAGGTAGTCATTATTTCACGTCTACCCAAAGAAAGCGCTGCTGAAGTACAAGTTTGAAATTCCATGTTCTACATTTTCATGTGTTTTTTTGTAAAGCCGTGCCTCAGAGGCTGCCTCTGAAGTGCTCACAGGATGCACACACAGACGAAACTGCCCGTGAATTCTCTCTTTATCTGGGCCTGATTGTGACACTCTAGCAAGTTTCTCGACCTTGACGAGACGAGAAGCTGCAACTTGTTTGATTTTCATGGAAATCCAGATATTTACTTTGTTTACCAGCAGCTGTGACTCGTTCATTTTCATAGAAATCACCTCGTTCATAAATAGAGGAGTGGATGCAAACAATGAAGCTAAAATGCAAATACTAATAATATGCTTATGTTGTTTGTGCAACTATTACAACAGCGCTATGAGACCTCATGGCACAGCAATAGTTGTTGATAACAGTGCTACACCACATGTACTGAGAGTGGAGTTTATACATGTATTACTAGTTTATATTAAAACAGCTAAACTCACACTGTGATGCATGAACGAGCACACTGGGAACACGTCAGTGACAGCACACGTGAACACACCTGGAGTCACTTCATTTAATCAGGTGCTGGTGAATCGTGTTATTTGTCCTTCTGGGGTTTGGCCCTATGAAATCTAGGCAATATATATGTATATCAAAGTACAGTGCGTCCTCAGGAGGTCAGCAAGTTGACTGAAAACTGTGATATACAAGACAGAGAAGACAGTACCCAAACCCCATGAGAATTTTATTTGTGTAGGCTTCTCATTGTCATTGAGTCTGGAGTCAATATTTGATTACTTTCTTGTATTCAGTTGCTACTTTTACTGCTCCACTACTGTTATGTACACCCACTGTTTCCTGAGGTTGTATTAAACTGTGAGAGCCCCTGGTGACCCCAAACCCACAATGAATCTGAATGAATTCCTTCCACTTTTTTCTTTTTTTGGACTCGCAAGAGTCGTTTTCACTTATAATGTACAATATAATGCACTGTGTTCAAAACAATACATTATACTGCAAGGATTTTTGTTTTTCACTTTAAACCATTCAGTTCAATGGTCTTAAAACTAAATCCTGACAAGAAATCTTTTCCAAGATAGTGTCTCAGGATTTTGTAAAAAAGAAGATTCATTAATCATATTTGCTTATATTAGTGGTTCCCACATTTTAGAATACATCCGCCTGATGATCTGTGGTCTCAAGAAAGTTTTCCATTTTGCCTCATCAATAATCCAGCCTCAACCCCACATTCATATTTCATATTACAGAGTCCTAATAAGCAAGCCTCATTGCATCACAAGACTACCTGTCCTCGTCCAAACAGAGCACTTTGCTCTAAGACTGTGGCATTACTTGTGGTTCCTACAGGTTCCAAAAGTAGAATGGGAGGCAGAGCTTTCAGCTCCCAGTTTGGGTTCAGGAGACAGATGCCCTCTCTTCTTTTAAGGTTAGACTTAAAACTTTACTTTTTGATCAACTTTGCAGTTGGGACTGTAAATAAATGTCTTTGAGGTAGTGCATTCTTATGAATTAGTAGAATTAGGAGTTCTCCTAAGGTCATACGGAGTTTTTAAAAAGAAAAGAAAAAATCAAATGTCATAATTGTTTTCAAAAGTATGACTACAAAGAGTACTCTGTTGCATTTATATAAAGTCTCTCTGGTTATTTATTCTTTTCATGAGCAAAACTCACTTTATCAAAGTTTAATAAGAAACATCTAAATTCTTGTGTTCTAGCTACAATGCTGTTGGTAATATGAGGTGTTATCGCTGCCCTGGTTTTCTCATCTCTTCTGTTTTGCTGTAACTTGAATTCAGCTCTTTCAAATTTTTAGTGTCACTACTCTGTCTACCCACATTCTCATCAGCCCATCAGCCCCTAACAGACTTAAAAACTCCTTTGTCCCACACGCCATCAAACTGTTTAACTCCTCTCTGGAGGGGAGAGGGAGGGGAAACAGGAGGACAAAGGAGGGGGGAACAACTAAGCTGTAGTGCCTCTTCACCTCACTGTACAATACCTTGTGCAATACTTTTTGTAAATAGTCAACAGTGCAATAGACTCAATACTTGAAATGTGCAATTCACTTGTATTTTTATTTTTTATTCCTATTTATTCTATTTATCCCCTTTGTATATTTTATTTATATTTGTTTCTGTATTTATATGTGTGTGTGTGTGTGTGTGTGTGTGTGTGTGTGTGTGTGTGTGTGTGTGTGTGTGTGTGTGTGTATATATATATAACAATTCTGTAACTGTAACTTCGGTCATTGCTGTGCTTTTTTTGGAAATCGAATTTCCCAGAGGAACCCACCCGAGGGATTAATAAAGTTCTATCTTATCTTATCTCTCTTATCTCTTAGTCTCTTAGACTTAAAAGTCATCATGATCTACCACTGTCTTTAAATAGTATCGTCCTCCGCCTCCCCATCTCCACCTTAGTTCAGTTGCCCAGTGCATCGCCTCCAAAATCTCGATAAGTTCACAAATAGATACTACTAATGTCTAGACCTTGGAAATTCAATCAGTTTCTCCCACATCCATCTGTGATTCTGCTCTGTGACGACCCTTCTCATCAGATTCTAACTGACAAATAATTGTACATTTCTTTTCTTTTTCCTTCCAAGTAATCCAAGTGAATTTCCACCCATCAATTGAATTCATCCCTTGCAACAACACGAGCTGTCACAATCTTTTCCACGATTTCTGGCAACATTAACGGACACTTTAAAGTGAACGCTAATGTTGCCAGAATACACACATACTTACTAGAGGTTCCTGGTGGTGCGCAGAAAAAAAAAGACATCATTGTTGGTTAATTTTTTGTAAATAAGTTTTGTGGAAAATGTAAAGATGCATGCAAGTTTGTATTCTCATTGCATGTGTGTGTGTCTGAGCAGGTGTTTATTTTGTACAACATATCATTTTCCAAAAGTCATTTGGCCCATCTGCAGTAATGCATAATACTGTGTCGGCATAAGTACGTCCATTAATGCTGCATGTTGTCAGTTAAGGTCAGCGTATGATGGAAAATTATAATTTCACACCAAACAGAAATATTGACTGAACTCAGTTCAGAAGTTATTCTTTATCTTGGAAAGCTATGCACAGAGTTTCCATCCCCCATGGAAAATCTGATCAGCACGTGATCTCTTTTTATACGGCTCATTTGAGTCTCCGAGAAAGTCGTAAACATCCTCCTTAGAGCCATCGTTTTCTCGATAACAGTGACGACAACAAGGAAAACTGGAGAGGATAAACTCCTTCTCTATGACTGTTTTGAAGTCATAAAGATAAATAATAAGTTTACAGTCAACTGTAAAACACACCCTTTTAAATGATTTGTTTTCTTGTTTACCTGCTTTGATTTGAAGTAATTTTGAACCTAACCTGTCAAAGCTTGGTCCCAGATCTCTAACACATCCATATTAGTGGAAATATAACACCTTTATCCCAAATTTAAACTTAACCGGTCTGTTTGCCCTTCACATTTTTATTGGATGTGGGAAGTTTAACTTCAGCAGTGACCTTCTCTCAGGTCTGTCATCCGACTTGTTGACAGTAAAGACAAGAAGAAAAAAGAAGGCAAAAGTTTCAAAAACACTTCTTGGCAAATTTTGTTAAGTTCAGTCTCCAGAAGCCGTGTGCTGTTAGCAAAATTACACGGACCTTTAAATTGTCATTTAAATTGTCCGCATAATCATGTTACCCCTGTTGTAATGATAAGAAAAATTAAAAACAGGAATGCTTCATTAATTAGTTGTAACCTAATTTTTTATTTAATGAAATTTTAATTTGAATACAGTTTTTATTTTAACTTAAATCCAGACCTCAAAGCGTTAATGATTTTGGTTTTCACTGATCATTGTTACATACGTTTGTTCTCAAACTCCATAATCGTGTCATATACGAAGCGTGAAAGAGATGAGTGCAGGTATTGCGGCAGGTATCCTTCCAATGAGAGTTTTTCACAATCTTCCTGTGTCTACTCTCTCTTCCACATGAGTATGTACTATCTCTCCAATTAGATAAAAAAGACTCAGGCTGTCCTTGAAGCATCAACATAGTCAAATAGAAGATGCAAAATCAGATGAATGGGTCATCAAGATCCAAACAGAATCCAATGACTCACAGTCCTTCAGACCTTGCCAAACAGAGGCTCGTACTTAAAAGGATTTATCCGAGGGTTACTCATAAAGTGAAGTCTGACCTTCATCAAAATCACAGACAAATGCAAACCATGTAAACTAATAAATATTAACAGCAGTTGTACTTAATATGTCTTTATCGAACACACAAGTAACTCACTGTCCATGCTAGAAAAATAATGTGAGCCTATTTTTCCTAGCAGTTGTTTTTTAAAGCTACTTGGAGTCAGGTGATCCAGGGAACAAGCTGAGACGTGATAGAGGCTCTGTCTTTAGCAATCATTGAGGTAATCGATTACCAAAGCAATCACTGAACTGGGTCATCTGGGGAAACCCAGTGCACCAAGTCACCAGTCAACCATTCGCTCGCACATTTACATCTATGACCAGCACTAATTAACAGGACACACACGTCCACATCTGTGGAGATGACGTATGAATTGCACAAAAAGAGGCCCCAGCCAACGAGGAGGATGGCGCCAACCACTGCACCATCCCTACAGTGTCTTCAGTATCATGTACAATTAGTGGTGGCTGTAATTGTATTGTACCAGCAAAACCAGATTCGGCAAGGGCAACAAACTACTTCGACCAGTTTGGGATGAAGGGAAAGTGAGGAGCTGGAAAAAGAGCAAAGAGACAGAAAACAAATAGAAGCACTTGATAGGCTGGTGTGACCAGTAACTGCAAACCAGGAACAGGTAGTTCCAGAACTGGAGCTACCTGCAGAGCTGTGGAAGAGAGGGTAACGAGAAACAAAACGGGGGAAGAGAGAGAGAGAGAAAAAAATCATTGTTTCATTGCAACTAAATGTCAGATTTAGAGCAACTTGTTACTAGAAGACTCTCTGCTGAATGTCACCTTTCTTCACGTCCTTGAGTTCATTGTAAAATTCCACTAACCCTGCTCAACTTAATGTTCAACTCATCCTTACACTTCCACCAAATGCTAGAAACTGCAGTCAAAGTATCAGAACTGCAAATTAGGTAAACATGACTCGGTTCTTGGAGAAGTTCTTGTTCTAGGATGCCCTCTGGACCCAGTGGAGGTGGTGAGTGACAGGAGAATGGCGGCTAAGCTGTCATCACTGTTGGACAACGTCTCCCACCCCATGCAGCAGACTGTGACAGCACTGAGCAGCTCCTTCAGTGGGAGACTGCGGCACCCACGGTGTGGGACGGAGAGATTTCGCAGGTCTTTCCTCCCCACTGCTGTCAGACTCCACAATAAAGACTTTAACTGATCAAACACACATCCACACATGTGCAATAACACTAAGTGCAATAATCTTTTCTGGCATCGTTGTATTTTTACTCAGTTGTATATAGCATTTGTATTCTATTTTTATCTTATTGTATATTTTATTCTATTTTATTCTACTGTATATAGTATTTTATTTTATTCTATTCTGTACAGTTGTGTACTGTATTTATTCTTATTGTATTCTAATTTTTGCTTCATAACTTTTGCACTGTCCACTTCCTGCTGTGACAAAACAAATTTCCCACGTGTGGGACTAATAAAGGTTATCTTATCTTATCTTAAGAAACCCTCGGGAGAGCCTGATCATCAGGTTTGCACAAATTCCAGGAGAGATTTTGCCCCACTCATCTCTACAGAAACTCTCAAAATCATGTAGGTTTTTTTGGTGGCACTTGGTAACTCTGAAGTTTCAGCTCCACAGATTTTCTATAGGGCTTTGTGTAATGTTTTGGGTCACTGATATGCTGGACATGGCAGCTTCAGTGTTCTGATTGAGGAAAGGTGGCTCTTGTCCAAGATTTTACAATACATGACAACGTCCGTTAACCCCTCAATGCTGTGTAGCTGTCCTGTAACCTTAGCAGAAAAACAGCCCCCAAATAAAATGTTGCCACCTCCATGCTTGACTGTGGGGATGGTCGAGATGATGCCAGAAAACCCCTTTTTTTTAACCTTGTGCTGACCAAAGGACTTTCTTCCAGCCTTCTCAGAATCATTTGCAGGTCCTTGAAACGAGCTTTACAGTCCACTCCCACTCCAGCCTTGTGGAGGTCTACAAGCTTGCTGCTTATGTCCTTTGACAGATCTTTGGCCTGGGAGAAATTGTTTCTGTGGACAAGTGTTTTTTTATGCGTGGATCAGATGGGCACAGAGCCAATCAGTGGGATCCAGGGGATCAAGTACCTTTTGTTTTGTTTGTTTTACTTTTCTGGATATTTGGTTGAGAGTCTGTCTCTCTCCATTAAAACAAAACTACCATAAACATTAGGGACAGTTTGTTTCTTTATAAGTAATCGAACTTAAAGAAATGCACAGGGAGCCACTGGAGACAAACGCTGGGGACTGGAGTGACGTCATGCAGTCTGGTAAAACATTAAGACGCCTATGTGCTGCTTTCTGAACTAGATGAAGGACAGAGATTCATGGAAATTTCTCGACAGGAAAGTGGAAAACGAAATTCATGCAAGCTGTAGATGCGAACATTTACAAATCCAGTAGGAGGCACATCTGAGAATCCTCAGTGTTAATTAAAAATAATCATGTCACTTACCGCCAACACTGTGCACATATTCCTACTAAAATGAAACAGCAGGAGATTCTGACCTTGGAGGCATGGCCATAGAGGTTGAGACTATCATATTCATTGTTTGAGTAACTGTCAGTTCAAGAGGACAGACAGTCAACATTGTGTCATTTTATGGCCTGTCTGCACAAACACATTCCCTTCTCACGTGTATCATTTCCCTGCCATCTATCGTGCAACATCATTCACTATAGAATTACACTCTCACTAAATCTTTGGCATGTTTATTATTTGGCCCAATACATGGATTCCAGGAAAGGGAATTAAACAAAAACAACAAAGAAAACATCTGATTGTACACCTTCTCCTTCGTCAAAGGCCGCTCTGCTTAGTGCCCAAGAAATGACTTTGCTGATACGATAGAGCAGTATTTGTGCTTGGGTTACTAAATAACTGAGTCAGTTAGGAAGCTGTTATTGCAGAGACATATTATTGCTAATGGCCAACAGCCATTAGTCATTTCCATAAGATGTAATGAGTAATCAAATAAAACACCCAACACACATCCTTCAAGTCATATAAATGAGCAGTAGCCTCTTCACGGTGGATGCCGTTGTTACTTTTGTGTTTATATCCTGTTAGAGGTGCTGATTGAATATCCTGACAGTCTTTCAAATACAGATTTGAAGAGAAGTCTTTCTAATCTCTGAGCTCTGACCTCCTTAATGGCGATCTCGCCCTCTGAGATCAAACATGATGTCATTTTTGTTTTCTTTTCTTAATGAAGTGTAGCTCGGAAAGTTTTGGAAAATGTATCAGGCTGAATTATAACGGCTTGTAATGTTGACCAGCAGCACTGCAAGTGGAGCGAGAGCCTGTTCGCATATGCAGCGGTGCTCTGGCGGGAAGATATTCCTCTATCACCACCTGTCGCCTTATCAGTGGCTACATGGAAATGAGACATGTATATGTATTGTGTATCTTAAGCACACTGGTTGTGTTAAAAAAAAAAATAAAAAAATAAAAAAAAAAGGCAGTTTCAGTCTGTTTGCATTTATTTATTCTCTGAAAAAGTCAATCCTAAAGGTTTTTGTTTTAAGGGCACAGATTTGAGTGCTGTTGACAAGAAAATGAATGTTGCAGTCACGTCAATAATATATCAGATTGAGTGTGATTAGTGTGCTGTAGGTTATAGGTGTTTGTTTTATGTGTGGAGAGACAGTGAGCACAGGCAGAAAGAGGCATGAAAGAACATAAAAAGACAGGCCAGTAATGTGTACTACTCTCCTTGAAGTTGTGAGGCGTCTTCCTCCTCCCCTTCCTCCTCCTCCCTCCCCGCCTCAAGGCCAAAACTCTGTTGAGGCCATTTACATAGAGGGCTAAAAAGGGGAGCTGACAGAGCCTGACAGGTGACACTGAGGAGGGACAACTCAGAGCTGACTCTCACACAGCGAGCCATTACTCAGCCTCTGAACACGCACCCACTCGAACAAACACCACGGAGGAGGACCTCAACCTGAGCAGAGGCACAATTAACACCCCAAACTCCCTGGTGTGAATTTGGAAGTCAGTTGAATTTGACAGAGAAAAATGCTTTGCCAAGTTCTGAGGGAGTGAGCTGAGCTCGGCCCAACCGCGATCAAGACAGGAGCACATCTTAATCATCTAACAGGTAAACTGAACTTTTGTTCTTCATGCTGTTTTGAGGCAATTTTTTAAACAGTTTGTAGCTCACTGATGTTAAACTAAAAGGCTTTAAATGCTGCACTTTAGTGTTTGCACCCATATTTGATTATTTATTATTACTTATTACCCGTTAAATTGAACAAAGTCACACTCCAGGCTGTCTTTGACAAATGAGGCTGTTTTATCTCATCTCCAAACTGCTGAGATGCAAAGAGTGGTACCGTCACAACACATGTTCATGATCTCCTGCTGCAGCAGCCACATTTCACCAGTGGCTATCTGTGTATTCAGTTTATCAGATGTCTGCACTACTGCTTCCTGCATTGTCCTTTGCGCGTACACATGCTACCTGCTGAACAGATCTGTTTTTGCCTCGACCTAATCTCACGATCAGTTAAACCGTCTCGAGCCGCCCCTAGTTCAAACTGTCGGCAGGTCGAGTTACATTTACCTTTCAAATGGAGAACAGGTAGTGCGACACTAGAGATGGCAGTTGAGCCTGACACAAAGAAGCGAGGTGGGTGGGTGGGAGGGGGATGGGATAGTAATACACAAATAAGTTGTAAAAGAATTGTGTCAGTGGGATGGGTGAGGAGAAAAAAACATGTGCACCTGGTCAGCAATGTGTGATTGCAAAGGGAAGGTCAAAGCAAAGCACTGCGCAAAGACAATAAAGAGATTTAGTGGTGTTTTGAAGTGTTAAGGGTTGAGCAACGACTGAGTTTGAGTTAATATTTGACCTGATGAACAATATCAGGGGTTTTTTATAGCTTTTCCTCTGAATGAGGGCGTGTAACAGTTTGTAGCTGTAATTTTTTAAAAATCAAGAGAGCAAAGGAGAAAGAAATGGTCTGTGGACGCCAAGTGCAAAACCTTTCCTTTTGTTAGGGGGGAGGTTGTGTTGTTCTCTCTGCAGTGCACCTGCTGTCACTTTCTTTTGCACCAAAACAAGTGAAATGGACTCACAGCGGTTGATATCTCTAAAGTTTAACCGACTCTGTCCTATTACTGCGTATTGCTCGAGCCGTGTGCTAGGGCAGTCTACTAATACTTAAACAGAGCCCACAGGGGCTAATGATAAACTCTGAAGTATTACAATCTTTACACATTAACAGTAGAATATTTACAGGAAATTTCCAGAAGCAATCCCACAGATTCAACTACCAAAACAAGAACAAGAACAACCAAACAAACACAATGTCCCTGTGAGCAGATGTTTCTTTCTAAATGAAGTAAATTTGTAAGGTCAGAGAGTCAGACTATAATCTGTGAAGTGTCCTCAGTGCATTCCTTCTGACCAGCCACCAGACTGAAACCTGTAAAAGTTTAACAAGTTTGTTACCAGATTAACAGACATGGAAACAGAGCAGGAGATGTCACATCCAGCCAATCAGTTTAAATTTAGCTACTTTATTACTGTAGATGCAGGGAGCTTGTGTGGGATCATCAAACGACTTTTCCTCTTTTCGTAAGACCTTGACCTGGCTCAGTGTGCCTTTAAAACACATGAAATACAATAATTAGCCACATATGAACCTTTAAGTAGGTGTTTAAATATTTGCTAAATCCTTACAATGTTCAACGTTTGCTTGTTTTGCGTAAGTGTCATTTTGTGGTTAATCAGCGTTGGTAATATTGAAATGAACTGAATTTTCAGTGTGATGAATCAGACACTAGTCACTGGGAGTGTTATCTGGAGGTCTTCTACCTCGTACTGCAGTGTCACGGGCGTCCAGTAAAGGGGCACGCCCGACAACTAAACCGCAATTTGAAAGAGAGTGTAATTGATTCAGAATCCGCGGTTAAAGGAGTCTTTAAACTGATAAGACGGGTGTAATTATACCGAGAAATCTGTCCTCATCCTACTGAAGCATTCAGCAGACATGTGGAGGGAGAGAGCTCCCTGTGCAGGAATGTGAAGGGCAGATGGAATGATTAGGTGGAGAACAAGCAGGGACTTTGTGTAGATGGGAGAACTGGGACAAGACCGGCCCTCGGGGCACAGAGAGGAGAACACCTGTGCTGACATCGTTCATCCCTAATCCACAAACACACAGAAACCCTCAAAATGACTGACTTTTAATACCAAAACTACAACATTAGGGTTCTTTCCTAGGAAGATATATAAAGCTTTGAGTTTGAATGGAATAGGGACTTTTATTGTGGATTCATTTTGAGACTCTCCCATTTTTCACACATCAATGAATCGGTTAATATTTCCAGAAGAGTAAAGAAATAATCCATTCGGCTGTTTTAGAGGGTGTTCATCAGATGTTTTAATAAAATATAAAAGAAAGTACAAGATAAAACACAAAAATACAAAAAAAGACAGGTAAAGGATCCAAACAAATTCTATGAGTCACTATTCAGCAGGCAGTTAGACGTGATGTAAAAAAAGGTGACGAAGTTAAAACTTGAAGGAGACAGTATCTGTCGTAAAAGCCAACCAAGATAAGCTCAGCGTGGTGCATGTGAGCTGTGATGACAGGACGTTTTTTAAGAGGAAGTACAAACCAAAAGAAGGCTCTCTGTGTGGAGGCTCTCCAGCCTTCAGTGAAGCCGCTTTATTCCCACCAGTTTTAAACAATTATATCAAAACTGGTTAGATAATGTAGATTCTTTTAATATTCACTGCAGCTGATGAGAGATGCTGTATAATACACTGAACAGTCTTGTAGAGACCCCAGAACAGGAATGGATTCCCAAAACAATCAGGGTGACTCTCAACACGAGTCCTCACGCTTTACATTTCCACAATGAAGACATTCACCCAGCGTGAAAATCTGATAACCCCGTAGGTGTTGACCAGGATGTTCAACAAACAGCGTTCAACAAATAACAAAAAAAGAGATCCTTGGCTTTCATTGCTTACTGAAGACTGACTCATTCACTCCCTCTACATTACAACACTAAACTACACAGTGCGCATCCAGCAGCTGTTAATAAGTTCTATGATTTATAGCAGAACTAAAGGTCTTTGGCTTTTCTTTTTTGAGGCCTGATCAAAATGTTGTCATGACTGGCGCTGTACCTGCAGCACTGCCCACACTGTGTAGGGGCTGGAGGGCTTCTTTTCATTTTGTGGTCACTTAACTGATTTATATCTTTGTGCATGCTGCCTTATCACACAGCATATTTGACCCGTTATGCATCGTTCCCGAAATACTCCTTGACAGGATAAAAACTTTAAACTTTGTAATATTATCAGTGTACCAAGTGAGGCTAAGAACACTAAGGATTTATCCAGTATGACTGGATAAATCCTGCCTTGGCTAGGCATGACTGTAAACTGTTGCAATTTCTATGGCATTTTTAAGAACTCTGAATACTAATCTGTGCATTTCACTCCAGCAGGGACTTCAGGACAGACCAAGGCAACAGCCTGAGAGCCCAAAAGGAGAGTTGACAAAGGACGTCAAAGACCTCTAAAGATGGAAGATACCCAGCAGGTTTGGCACGTGACGATACCCTCCCAGGAAGACGCTGGACAGCTGCAAAAGAAGGTGTCAGTGGCAAACCAGCCCGAGTGCTCCATCTGCTACAACACCTACGACAATGTCTTCAAAACACCCAAGCAGCTGCAGTGCACCCACACCTTCTGCCTGGAGTGCCTTTCCCGCCTCAATGCGCTGTCCAACCACAACAACAAAAACCCCACCTTAGACATCCGTTGCCCCATCTGCCGGCAGGCCACTATTTTGCCAAAGGAAGGACCCCCAGCCCTAGCCACCAGCCGCGAGGTCCTCTGCGAGCTGCCCAGCCACCAGCAGCAGGAGGAGCCGGTGTGGCTGGAGGGGGAGAGGCTGTGCTACAAGAGCAGGCAGAATCATAATAGCTCAGGGGACCCTGAAAGTCCTACGGCCTTCTGCGTCTGCATTGACATTGGGTCCTCTAAGATGGACACTGCTCCCGAGCTTCCACAGCGCCATCTCACTATGGTGGACAGAGTGGCTGACTGCAAGAAGATGATCCTCTTCATTCTGCTCCTTGTGCTGCTTATTGTGGTCGTTTTGTGGCCTCTGCAGTGCGTGTTCAGCACCGGGAATATGCGCTGCTTCAGCGAAAGCACCCACACGACCATCAGTACCACCCCCAACCCCAACATCACCAGTGCCATGTTCAAGAAACTGGTGGGATAAACATTGAAACTACCTGGACTTCACTTGTAAATGCTTAGAATATTGTGAATGATACATTTGTACTGTTGTGTGACATTTTAATTATTATTATTATTATTTCCAAATTGTCTTAAAAGTGTATTTTATTATTGCTACACAGAAACAGCTCCTCACATTTTCAATTTGAAAAAGAGCCGCAAAGCTTAAAGCGTCTATGTGCAAACTTTTTTAGACATTTGACTTCAGTGCCTCCCGGTGGCGGTTTAAAAAACTGCAAGCAGGCAAACAGCCCGTAAAGTAACACTGACTGCAGCCATTTTCACCAGTGACATGTTATTATGGTGTTATAGGGCAAAAGAATTCTTGACATAGCTTGTTTTGGTTTTTTTTACGTTATAATGAGATGAAATTTCTTGTTCACACAGACAACCATAAACTGTAGATAAAGGATGGACTAGCTTCAGTCTGTAAAGTGAAGCCAACATGGATGCGCCTTAGCCAGCAGGGAGAACTACGTACTTCTCACCTGATTTATTACCTCATTTTTCTAAAGTGGGTGGGTCTTGTCATATCACAGCCACTCATTATGTATATTTAAAACAATAAAAAATAAAACTAAAGGCTTCAATGGTAGACCATGAACCAGCAGCTATGTCCATCTTTTACAGTCTGTGGACACGACTGATTTACAAATAACACCACACAGTGAAGCGAGACCAGCTTCATCTGTGTTTGTTTAGCGGCACAGAGAAGATGAAGAATCTCAGCACTTTAATCTGCACTTGTATTTTGAAATTAGACATGATTTTTTGCTTTCTAGCAGGCTCAATGGACTGGAGCGCAGCTGGGTTAATTTATTGTGTCTACTTGTACACAACCAGGAAAGCTCAGAGACACTGGCACATGAAAGTTGAACTTTGCTTTGCAAATATCCGTCTGGCAGCACGAAGAAGTGTTCCCAGTATGTCAATGAAAAACTATGTGTAAAGTGTGTTTTCTTAAGACCTTTTCTACAAACTTTAAATAAAAAAAACAAACAAAAACTCAGATTATGATTCTGGAAAATAAATCATTTGAACAAAGTTGAATCACAAATTAAGTTTCTAAAGCCTCAAACAGACACAAAGCTACTCACACCCTTTTATGCTAATTAAAACAAAGCGTAATCTCATTATCAAGTTAAAAAACAAACCATGCCCTATGTAACCATTAAACCGTCACCATAAAAGCCAGCTCCTCCTTTGTCTGGACAGGAAGCAGTCTTTATTTCTTCCTGGATTCTGTGTGACATGACGGAAAAAGTTAGGTTGTGGGGGCTTTCCAGAGCTCACACGTGGCATATGGATGATAAGAGCATTATGTTGATTCGAGCTTCATTTAGAGGAAGCCATAAAAGGAGAATTTCCTCAAGTACCAGCTGAAGCTGCCGGTAAATGTGGTTAAACAATAAATCCAGGCGAAAGAGAAAGGTGCTGAATCACGGCCTCGAAGCAGTTTCCCCTAAATAGAAAAAGGAAGTCAAAATAAATACTTCTTAATAAGTTCTTGTTAGTTGGAAATAAACTTCTCTACATTTAAATTGATCATTTCCTATAAAGAAGCCTTTTATAAATGCCTGCCTCCAATAAAGCAGATTTGAACGGCCAATTTTCTTGTGACAGGCAGCAAAAGAAAACTAGCTTGTTGAAATTCAGCTAGGAAAGCACTAATTTCACACTCATCGCCTGTTTTATTTGCTCTGGAGTTCTAAAGCATATTTTCTTTAAGCCACTTCAACCATGAAACACTGGTGTTTTTTCAGTCTTTCCTGCCTTGCTTTTAGTACGAGCAGGTTGGTGATCAGTACCGTGCTGTAAAGCTTTTACCAAATGAAATGACAAATGGAGTGACTAAGCATAGAAAGGTATGAGCTTGTCATTAGCACAGCCCATGATTCAGTAGCTTGTAGAACCACCTTTAGCAGCAATAAAAGTTAAAGTAATGATTTTCTGTAAGACTTTATCAAACTCTATTTTTAGCCCACTCTCTTCTTTACAACATTGCTTCACTTCATTGAGATTTGCGGGCATTCGTTTAGGTACAGCATAAATGTTCCACCCAAAGATGAGGTCTGAACTCTGACGGGTAATTGTAGCACGATGATTCTTTTCTTTTTCAGACAGTCTGTAGCAGATTTGCTACAGTGGGATCATTCTCCTTTTGCATGACCCAGTTTGAGCAAAGCTTTAGCTGTCAGACAGATGGCGTCATATTTGACTTGAATACTTTGGTATACAGAGAAATTCATAGTTGACTCAAAGACTGCAAGGAGCCAAAGTCCTGTGGTTGCAAAACCCAGATTATCACCTCTCCACCACCATGGTTGACAGCTGGTGTGAGGTGTTTGTGCTCATGGGCTGTGTTTTTGTTAAACATAGCACTGTGCATTAAACATCTTCACTTTGGTCTCATATGTCCTGTTCCTGAAGTCCTGTGGTTTGCTAAGATCCAGCTTTGCAAACCTAAACTACTGTACTGTGCACAGGAGAAAGGAGGCCTTCTCCCAGCAACTTTTTCATAGTTCCAAAGTTTTGTGCTATCATAAACTTTAACATCAACTCAGGCCTGAAACGTAGCGCTCATGTCTTTGGTCGTGGTTTCTCTTAGAACTGCATGGTTTGACCTCAGTCTGAATTTGCTCAAACGTCCACTCCAAGACAGACTGGCACCTGTCCCAAATGTTTTTTCCACTTATAAATAATCCCAGTCTGGAACGTTGGAAGTTTGAGTTTTTGGAAGTAGCTACATATTCCTTCCCAACAGCAGTTGCTTCTTTCCTTTATGCAGAGATGCTCACATTTCTGGATAATCAGTAAATCAAATGCCTTTGATTAGCAGCACCTAGCTGCTACATTACCCTCTTCACTTCTTTGAAAGCAGCAAGTCCTTAGTTTTTCCACACACTGCTGCACTTTGGCTTATTTTTGTAAATAATTAAGCAGCTGTAATGAGTCTCACACACTCACACACTCACACCTGAGACTGTATTTAAATGATATGAAGACCTTGGTAAAGACCCGATTATTTTTATGAAACGTACCGATATGACGTGACTGTAGAATGAAAGATTCTCTCTCCTTTGAAGTAACAAACTAAAAGAACATAAAATCAAATGAAAACATTTAACCTTATATAGTGCCATCATAGATTTTTATTAAACTATGATAAATCATTTTGTTGCTCTGACAGATCATCGTGTCAGCCGTTGTAGTCTATACAGCAAAAAACAAGGCGTCTGGGTGGAGCCAGTGCGAGAAAAAGAGCAAAAGGGAAAAGCTTCCACTGAACGACACTACTCATTTCGGGTTTACTGCAATCAGAGGAACAGGGGGATGAAAAAACAAAAACTAACAAAACAAACAAACAAACAAAAAACCTCCGAAATGCACACACATTGAACTCATGTTCAAGTAAGTGTAAGATGACGAGCAGAGTGAAAATACCACATTACTTCTGCAAAGCTCTGTGTGCGCTGGTACAACTCAGAGCCTGAATTTTATCATTGGTAAAATTACAGATTTACAAAAAAGTCAAGGTACAAAAAAAGCAAGAACAAATAAAAATCAAAAACTATACAATCTGAAACAAAAAACAAAAGATAAACACTGATGGCAAAAATTTAGTGCACTACAAAAAAAACAAAAAAGCTGACGAGCATCCACACAGCCTGAGGTTCAGCAGTTTCACACTTTCAAGTACTGATGTTTCACCAAATCATAAACACAATCTGACCAATAGAGGCAGAAGAAAAATACAAGAAAGAAAGAAAAAAATTATCCCAGCGCAGGACGAAGAAAACAAACCAACAAGTCTCATTCATTGGACATAAATCACAGTTCATGAAGAGAAAAACAAAAACAGGAGGATTCACACGCCATCAGTGCTCGAATTCAAGGGACGAACAAGTGGTGCAGCATTTTCTTCACCCACAGACGTCCTGTGGGCCTTCACCGACATTCATGTAAAACAGAGCTTTTATTCACATAAGAGTCAACCATTTAAAGAAAGAAGAACTTGATTGTGCTTGGCTGCATCATAAATTGTGTTCATTTCAAAAATAACATTAAATCACAAGCTGCACCTGCGGGAGTCCAGCTGTAAAGACGAACGGTGTGAACGAGTGCCACGCAGTCACGCTTTTATTTTGATGCTTGAATAGGAAAAAAGTGGACTGAACATATTACCAAGGGTACGTTCCACCGGTCAGACATTCAGTAGTTTGTTGGGGGTTTTTTATATAAAAAAAAGAAAAGAAAAGAAAAGGGGGGTTTTCAGGACATTGAGTGACTACGGTTTAAACCATCTAGGACAGACTTCCAACATTTCTACGCTTCTATTTGCACAGGATATTTTGGTGCTGCTTCTTGAGGCTAAAAGTAGCCAACAAGCTGCTGCACAGCCCTTTGCACAGCGGCACCGCTGTCTTCCTTATCACATCAGTGACGTCAGCTTACTCTCTCTGCTATCATCAAGCCTGGATTACGGCCATCTTCTAAATTACTTTTTGGAGACAAATCTATTCTTCAATCTCGGGGTGATTACAGTGGGCCAGATGGCCATCTGCCTCACTGTAATCGCCCCCCTTTCCCTTGTCTCCTTGTGACAATCTACCCCCTGACAGATGTTGAACAGCATCAGACCCGCTGATTAACAAGGACGACCAGTCAAACTAAGCTGCGAGACGGCGGTCGGCTGAGCACGACTCCGACCGTCCATTCAGGAATCCTTTCCACCCAGTTTTCTGTCAAATATGGACTTCAAATATCTAAGAATGATTTCTTACACCACAGCGCATCTTTATAAATATATATTTAAATAAACATCAAAACATAACCATTATACCAACATCAGTAAAAGAAAAAAAAATGACTTCATGGACAGAACAGCCCTAGTTTTCATGAATGACTGTTCTTTAACTGGAGGTCATGTTCACGTTCATAGACAGTCGGGGCAGACGGGTTTTGTCCCGACAGCGAAAACAAATCACCTCCAAAATTGTCAAAGAACAGTGGATTGCATTTGCAGCTAGTGAGATTATATATAACTCCTTCACAATACAAAACTTTGATAATCAGTCATATCTAAATAAAATTTATTCACTTTCACAACTTAAAAAGACAACTTCATTAAAGATTCAAAGGAGGGAGGGGACTTGCTTGCCCGTCTTGGGGTCATGAAGCAGGTTATGCAACTGCCCTTGCCATCACTCAGCGGCCACATTAATAACCACCACAGCTGGACAGACAGAACACAGCAAAAACGGTCTTAGAATCCAATTTAGACGACAAGCAGCCAAGACTGAGAAAGAGATAACCGAGTGAGTCGGGGCAGCGTGCGGACAAACGGCTTAGTTTTGACCTCTTCCCTTAGTCCCACACAGCTACGTTCACTTGAGGCCAGGCCGGGCTCCACATTTAATATCTGTCACCCTAAGAGAAAACTGTTTTTCGCCCTCATGTAGACTTGCAGAGTAACAGTGGGTTTGGGTTGGCTAGATTACAGACACATCCTGTGACAAGGCACTTGTGCTGGTTAAGAAAGGGAGAAGCATTAGCACAGGAGGGAAGAAAAAGGGCAAGTGGAAGTGGGGGGCCTGAGTAAGAGCACTATGCTGTGGACTCCACAGAAGTCCGGACAGACAGAAGTCCAGCAGGACGGTGGCAGCAGACACATCAGCCCGCCACTTTCGGTCCACGCCAAGATCCAGCGATGTGGAGTGTACCGAGTGTGGAGCCCCCCCCACCCTCCCAAGGGATTTTCAGGAGCTGAGAAAGTGAAAGAAACACAGACATGTAGACCAAGTACGGTTTGGATTTTACATTTCATGACTTGATGCTCGAATCAGATCGAAATTATAAAATAAATATAATGACGCTGTTCTCAAGCATCACTGAAGTTACACAAACATGTCCTCAGTCTTTCTGGCAGGGATCTTATTTACTCATTTATTATTAATTAGATTTTTATAACTTCACTCAGGACATTTTGATATTTAGGAATTTATTGATCCATCATGCTGCTCTTCAACATTCCCTGTTGAGTGCTGCACATCAAGCAGCAATAGGTGCAGGTTTAAGTGCACCCATTACTTACTTAATACTTTCTACATACAATCATATACGCCTCCAACCACACGCTCGTAAACACTGATGCACAGCTAAAAATTTGAAACTACCCATGAAAATTAAATCTTTTCCATATTTGTATCAAAGTTTGAGCCAAGAAAGACGGAGAGAGGCTGAGGAGAATGGTAGTTAGTCTTTTATGTTATGCATTTTAAAAAATATCTGACAGAAGTCCTCCAGAAACAACACGCCACATTCAATTAATGCATTTTAAATACATTCAACTGTAATCAATGCTGTATTCAGAATACGATTTGTGCCTGTGACCCCAGAATCAAAGTCATGGTTCATTCCCTGTAACACTGCTGGGTTCCTTGTCTTGGTGCTTATATTAGTCACCATGACAGAAAAGAATGACAGTGTGAGAACTGAGGTTCATTATAATTTGAAATTAAATTCAGTCTTTTGTTGCTCTTAAAAAAAAAAAAAAGAAAGAAAAAAAAAAAAAAAAAAAAAGAAGGGAGCACTGGTATTCTTTAAAGCCAACTCAGCTGCTCCTGGCTAACCTATAATTTAAAACTGAAAAAAATATAGGAAAAGTACCTTTCTGCTTACACACGGAAAATTAATTCAACACTGGAAGAAACAGAACTTTCCGCCATCAGCGGAAGAACACCTTGAGCTTTGATTTTAGGGGAAACATTTTCTGACACGTCAGGCTTAAGTTAGTTTTGTTTTTTCCACCCAAAGCTACATTTACTGTTAATGGAATCCAGCACGTGAAACCAGAAATGCTTGTGGTAGTTTTCTAAACTGACTAAGGCAGAAGGAAAAGGAAACAATGAAACAAACAATGTTGGGCTTTTTTTTTCCTAGCTTAAAGGATGGATCTCTGAGAAACATGGAAATAAAAATTGACACTTACAGAGAGGCAGACAGAAGAGGAGGTCCACGGCGCCGATTTTACCTCCTGGTATTACTGCTGAAAGATGTCTGAGGGCTTTTGAAGTTTATGTTCTCGTATACGCTTGATGAATCGTCGTTTGTCAGCCTAAAAGAGAAAATAATCGCTGTGAAAATGAACCCACTGTCAAACCCTGTTTAAGTCCTATGATGACATTTTTTTAACACGTGTATGCCTGATGGACTTACACAGAAGAAGAGCGTGAGGAGGTCATGTTGTGCTTGGACCTCGAGTTGGTCATCTGGGGATATTTGATATTGGAATATTCCCTCTCTGTCATCTTATTCCTCTGAAAAGTGACAAAAAATAAATTAATCTGTCATCTACTGAAATTACTCAATCTCAAACTGTAACCACATTCAGCAGTGAAAGAGCAAGTGGTAAACACGCCTAACCAGCTGACATGCTGATGATTTGCCTCTCAGCTCTAGCATTTAAAATGTAACTGACGGACTTTATACGGCTTCACTGCTCCGTCAAAAATCTAATGTTTTAATACAGTAAAAAACACTAATATAGCCAATTACCTGCTCCTCCTCCAGTCTCTTCTGCACTGTGTCTATGTACTGCTGCACAGCCATGTAGATGAACTTATACTGAGCCTCTGTTTGCACCATGCCTGATCTCTGCTGCCGTACCCTCTGGATGGTCTTTGGGACATCGATGTCGCAGTCGAGACCTAAAACACGCAGATCCAAATGTTAGCAGAACTGAAGCACAAAGATATATATCTTTATTAAAAAGTAAAGGATTCACAATCCAGAAAGTTTCATATCTGAGCCTCATACCTTGGCGGTTAATAATGTCGATAAGGATGTCAATGACGATAATTGTGCCAGTTCTGCCGATGCCTGCACTTTAACAAGAAGAAGTTTAAGGTTAAAACCATGTGTAGCTACAGTACTTGAAGAAAAGCATCAGAATCCAGGTGAAAAACAGTTATGAGAATATTTGAGTACACAAGTATAAGCTGAGGTTTCACTTGTTTTTATTTCCATTTATTGCTTTAAGGGAAAAAAAAAAATCAACAATTTTCATCAACAATCCCACCATTAATGTCTGCTGATGTAGACCGTGAAGGCAATGGACAATTGTGGTGCTTTCAAAGTAGTCAGCAGAAATCAGGCCCACTGTTTACAAATGCAGATAAGCTTAAAATGTGCTGACAAACTGCTGAATTGACTGCAAAACCAGAATATGGACTGTTGAGCTGCATGAAACCAAACCCCGCTCAAACTTGACTGGTAAACAGTGCTGAGACAACCAGAAGGCTTCTGCTATCTTGGTCCTTGCTTACAGACTGTGCATAAGCACATCTCTGTTTATAGAGGCGGATTTATCTGAAGCCAGCTGACCGCTGTGTTTAAGAGTCAGGTCAGTGTTGTCCTTGTGTTTACAGTACATGTTTGGATGGGTGTGTTAAGAGAAAGAATACCACACTAAAAAAACTGTTTAAAACATTTGGTATCAACATGTCTGCAAACGCAATAGACACAGTGTGTGTGCAAAACTGTACGTCTGAATTTTAAAAAAAAATGTTTTTTATGTTAATTAATTTGGGATATTTTTTTTCAAGACATTGCATTTATCGCAACAATGTGTGTGTTGCTTGTTTTGATATATCCATTAAAAACAGATCAAACAGCTGCCTGTTCTCTACAGACTTTTAATAGTTAGGCCCTCAAAATTACCTATTATATTTAGTTATATTCAGCGAGATTAAGAGTGTGTGTGTTTAAACCTTCATTTCTGAACGAACACTGAGCTTGGGACTTAATCGGAGGTCGACATTGATTGTGGCCGACCACATTGTGGTCACACTATATCGGCCGAATTAAAATGAAAATTAAAACTGACAAGTTGTTAACCAAACTGGCGTTCTTAACTCCAGATTATAAACCTTAATCATAGCACACCCAAGTGGCCAACTGGAAAAAAAAAAAAAAAAAATTAAACAAATTCAGTTGGTGAAATTTAGGTGCTTACGATTAACCCTTACAACCACAGGAGCATTTTCAGCTGGGGCCAGCCTGATTGACATACATTGTGTAGATTTGCACTTTTAGCTCATTTCAAAGGGATTCTGCTGATCTGGTGGCTGGACAGACTGCTGAAGTCCAATGTTCTTCCTCATGTTCACAAAACCACTTTGAACTTGCTTTGTGACTAACTCTTTGTGACTATGAAAGTAAAATGAAACTTGTAAAAGGAAACAATAAATAAATGTAAACACAAACACAGCCAGCTTTAGTTTCAACTATGAAACTATATTTAAACTATGACCAACTCACATTAAGAGGCCAAAAGTGTATATGCCACTATACCAAGTGCAGACTTTAACCAGCAGGTAGGGTTCCCAGGTTCTTGGTATTAATGTCAAAATTTGGCCACAACTCCAAATGGATATTCATCAAACAAGCTGGGGTTTTTTTTTGTTAAGTCTCAGATTTCAGTTCCTGGTTACAAGGAATTAAACCTGATGCTGAACTAAAGGTTTCTGATTCTGGGACACTTTCCAGTTGTAAGGAGCAGTCATCAATATTTTTATAGCCACTCTGAGTAAACTGTAGAAACCACCAGGAGTTCAGCACTTTCAAAAGTAGTCAAACCAGTTGCCCAGTACCGACAGTGCTATCACAGACAAGTCACTGAGATGCCAGTCGCACCATTTTGATATCAACAGACTTTCATCTTTCAGTACATCACTGGCTGATGGGATGCCTGCATATAAAAAACAAAAACAAAAAAACAACCACAACAGCAGATGCTTCTAACAAAGTGCTTTATGTATGTGTATGCAGAAGAACATAACTGTTATTGTCAGTGTGAGAAACCGATCTCTTTGTTGTTGTTTTTTTATAATCCCAACCCAGAATTAGTGAAGTTGCATGAGCATCCTATAATAAAATAGTCCATTTTCTTCCTTGTCATACCTGCAGTGGACGACAATTGGCCCAGTGTGTGGAATGGTGCTCTGGGTGCGGTTGACCTCCTCTAGGAACCAGAGGACGCCTCCAGGCTCGTTGGGCACTCCGTGGTCTGGCCAGCTCAGGTACTGATAGTGCCAGATGTACCTCACAGGCTCCTTCTATAAGTGACAAATATGATGAGGTGAAGTTACCAAAAAACGATTTAAAAACAAAAACAAAAAACAAACAAACAAAAAAAAACAGAACTAGCTATCGGAAAATGAAAACCAAAGGATTCCTAGAACCTAAGACATTTCCTCTCCAAATCAGCCTGATGAGACTGTGTTAATGGAAACTCACAATCAAATAACATCATAATTCTCAATAAACCAAAGTGTTGTTTGTGTTGTCACACCTTATCTGAATAGCCTACGTCGTGCTTCTGATCACATTTCTTCTGAATAAAAACTGAACTGAAACATACAGACCTATTCTGGAAACTAACTGGAACTAGACTGAAATGAAAAGAAAAAACTCAAATCAAAATTTAACCCATTTAAAGAAGAACTGTAATAAAAGTTAACAGAGGATATTCCATCTCTGTTGCTATAGCCCACCTAACATCCAGACTGTGTGTGTGTGTGTCCAAATATCACCCCTGAAATATTCAGTGTTCCTCACTGATCAAAGCAACAGCCTCTAAGCTTTCATTAATAAACACAGAAAAAAGAAAAGCAGGCACTCTGAACTTTTTGCTTATTATTGTATACACGCGCCAAACGCAGCATTAAAGATTTATTTATTTATGAATTTAGCACAAGAAAACTGAGCATGAGCACTGGATTGTGGATCTGTGAATCCACAAGTGCAAGCTTATAGTGTACAAACACAAGCATGTGCATGTGTGGTGTGAGATAATTTGTCCTCAGGTCAGTGGGTCGGCTCAGACTGGGAATAGAGCGTTCCCTACCCGGTCCAGACGTGTCACCTCCAGCTTCCTCAGGATATGGTCTTGTGCTGGCCGCTCGTCCACATTCCTCACCAGCACTTTTCCAAACTCCTTAGTGGCATGAAGGTCTGGCCAGTAACGGAAACATTTGTTCTAAATCAGAGCAAAAAGTAGGATTTAGTTTTCCATCCAGCCTAAAAGGTGACTGTTTGGCAGCAAAGGGTAACATGGATGTAGTTCTTAATATTCAACTCAAAGCTTAGATATCTATGGTTTTAAGTCTGCGGAAAGTTTTAAACATAAGCACAAATCTTGCTGTAATTGTTTTTATTTTCTTGGTTTTAAATACGTCTGACGTATGAAAGGGTTTATAATGGTGCATGCAGCATCTATTTACATGATGTACTTGATGTGTAAAGTACACAAAAATAGAAGAGCAAGTCGTGCCTGTGTGTGTAGATCTATGAATATTTTAAAGCATGCAAAAATGCCCAAGTGCCTGCTGCATTAACGTCTTTTATCAGTCAAACTGATACTGAAAAGACACAAAGTGTGCATTAAAAAAAATCAATAAATAATAAAATGAAAAATGCACTACAATGCTGGGAATGAAGCTTTTGATACTAAAAATTCCTGAAGCATGACCTTCCAACACTGTTTGATTTGCCCTCTCTAATGAAAAATACTGCTCTGACTGACGAGTATTAGACCATTGAAAGAACCCGCTCATCTCGAGCAGCTTTTCAATCAGCTTACATGTCATATCAGCCATCTTTCTCCCCTCCCCCCTAAACTTAACACACGCCATCATTGCTACTACATGACCGCACACCAATCTACAGCCATCTAATAATGCTTTACATCTGAAAAAGCTGAACAAAAATGAGTGAGAGCAAACCACCAGTATTTCATATAGGGCAATGCATAAAATGTGAGCATTTTAAATTAAATCAGAAATATGTTTTTATGTTGACAGTTTTTCTCTTCCATCCACTGAAACAGGATAAAGAAAAAAGATAACAGCAAAAGAAAAATTATATCAGGAAAAGTAAGACATTTCCATTACGTCCATTAGCTTTCCTTTAGGTATTTTGTACATGGAACTAGAGTTTCACTGCCCCACAGACCCTCTGCTAAAATATAAAGCTGCATATTTGGGGGACGCTTGCTGCAAACTGCTCACCCGTCCTCGTTCCATCTCCTTTGTGGTCATGACAATTACATGTGAATTCTCCTGATACACCATCTTCCAGAAGTCAACGACTGTGTTTTGTAGACACCCTTGGGTGGCAATGAAGACTTTCCCCTCCTCCACAAAACGTCCATCTTCATGCATACTCTATGGGTGTGAGCATGAATGATAATTATGCAGCTATGATCACATGAAGATGAGAACCTAGCATGCTACCAGATAAATGTTCTCAAAATCCCAGGAATACTCATTATTATTACTACTACTATATTTTTTTATAATGCATTTGTTGATACACGTCTTATCTAATGCTGAACACACTCACTCTGATATAGTTGGCATTGATGTAGTCTGAACCAGGAACATCAGGATCCATTTCCCTGATTTCAACACGTGTCGTGTCGACTGAAAACACAAAGTAAAAACTATTAGTACACAACAAAAAGTCTACAGCTTTGTGAGACCACACTAGATTTTGTCCCCTCCCCAAACATAACATAAAGGCTGTGAGCCATCAAAGCAAAACTCTGCATGCTCTGCTTAGGCCTCTATGTTGTCTATTTGTGTCACTTTCCACAGGAAGTTGGAGAGGCAGGAAATGGCAGGCTGCTGTGTGACTCACAGGGGAGGATATTCTTGTATCTGTTTTTACTCTTGTTTTCTGGCTTTTGGCCTTCTTTCCGGGGATACAGCAGTTTACACTCCTGCTGCTGAAGTACCTGAAGATTGACAGCAAAACAAAGAGAAACACAGAGTTGGGGGAAGTTTCGAACAAAAGGAAATCCACAATAATGGAACTGAAATTTAAAGGAAGACAATTATATATGAGCTACTCTAGATTAAAGTTAACAGTGTAATGGGCTTTTACTACAGCAGGGGTCACTCTGGAGTGGAACAATAGGAAAACGGCAGCATTCACATTGCACAATGAAGAGGAAGCATTTCACCATACGAGTTGTTATTAACAGCACAGTTCTTTATTTATACTTCCTATTAAAATTCATTTTAGAGGCCGGCTCTGCTTTTGAAGAATAGATATGTCAAGCAATTATATCAATCTTTATTTCCTTTGCAATGATAATTAAAACCAGGTGTGCCATGAATTAGGGCTGCCACGATTAGTCGACTAGTCACGATTACGTCGACTATCAAAATCGTCGACGATTAATTTAATAGTCGACGCGTCGTTTGAAGCTTTGTAAGATCACAAAAGACGCAGGAATAAGTAGTAGGATTTAAGAGTGTAATAACGGCCTGAAACAGAAGATGGCAGCACTGCATGTACAAGGATGCCAGCTGCCGTTAAACCCTGAAGAAGAAGAAGCTGTGTCCCAGAATTCATAGCGCGGCCATGCTCAGTTTCCAACAATGGCGGCAGCTAGTTAGTTTTAATGTTACTCTTATTATTCATTCTGGGTCACAAAATAAACATTTTACACATTTTCAGGCGCGAATGTAACTGTGTAAACCTCAAATACGGCCTGATATCCATTTATGAGGACATTATACTACTACTGTTATGTGGCTCTGATTTTTCATAAAAACAAAAATCAGGTTTTTCTTTGTTTATACATTTATCGGGCCCCAATATGCCCAAATATCAAAGAGAAATTAAAAATGCATGCAGTGGAAGAGTTCGGGTCTTAGGAGGTTAAACATGATATATAAGTCACTTAGAAAACTTAAAAATGTTATTGTTTGGCTTTTTTCAGTATTTTATTTGTTCCTGAGTAAATCGGTTTGGCTGAGATTAAAGTTATAGTTTTTACACAGCTGAATAAACGTCAAGCAGACAACTGATTATCAGAAGTGTGAGATGCTCGAGAATATACTCCAGTGTCCTGTTATATTTTAGAAAGCAAGGAGCAGACGGCTGAGTTTATTAAACTTCACCGAAACAATCTGCAAATTTCATTAAAATTTAATAAACTATTATCTTGTCTTTATTTTTAGTTAGCACATACCTTAAACACTTAAAGCTGTAAGCTAATGATAGTTATATAAGAGCAGATGCTGCTGGTGCAATAAGCTGTACGTTTTACGTTCAATGGATGTTTGAAATGATTAGCCGACTAATTGCAAAAATAATCGGTGACTAGTCGACTATCAAAATAATAGTTTGTGGCAGCCCTACCATGAATACAAATCCAGGTAGACTAGTTATTATTCTTGCATCGTTTTCCTAATTTCCTTATCCAAATAACCTACACACCAAAAACCTATTTAATTCACTGGGAAGCCGAGTCTCACCACAAGCAGTTGACCAATAACGAGACAAACCTGCACGAGCACTGGGCTTATAAATATGAGATAACTAGCTACTGCACCCCGACGTAATAGAAATGGTTCACATTATTGAATTGTCAGTTGCATGAAAACGACATAACAAGAAGATGAATGCATGCCACAAGATAAGCTAAGCTTCAGCCAGTTTCATTACTCAAAGTTTAAGACAGCTGAAATACATTTAGACTTCCCATGACAGACAAAGAAATGAATAACTAAGGAAAAATAAGACCCACAGCTGTAAGTCTGCACAAATAAATGACAGATGAAAATCAACAACAAGCAGCCAAATGGGTACCATTTTTTTTATGTATTTTATATAGTATGAGTAACATGTCACATATATGAAATATGAATAAAAAAAAAATGAGGCTTCTTTCTTAAAACATACTGCAGTGGTTAAAAGCTGGACTCACAGGCTACAGATGGCACTCAATACGATAACATGAATCAGTTCCCCCAGTTATGTCAAGCCTATATGACTCAGCTCATCAGGTTATTAAATTGATTTTAATAGGATAGAGGATATAAATTGAATGAGTGACTCTGGTAGTGAAAGTTTAAATGGTACAGACCTCGAATTCTTCCCAGAATCCTTGTTTGGGTTTCTCAGAATTGTCTGCTACTTTGTTGAGCTCTCGTACCCGGTTTTCAATGTTGGCAGCATTTATCCTCGTGGCATTAAAAGGCTGTCATTGCCGGGTTGGGACAAGATGATTAAAGATTTGATCAGTTAACAGACCAGAAAAAAAAAAGAAAGCTATTTTGACACAAGAAACCTTTTCACATCAACCTTAAAATTTGAACCCAACTAATGCCTTTAAAGCCTGGATGCTTTCATTTGTTCAAATGCTCCCATACCTGTTTGAGGTGTACTACAATGCCACTTTTTTCCACCATGGGGTTCTTTTTATAGTGCTCCACCAGGTCAGCCAGGGTGTCAAACCTCTCACCACCACCCACGTCGTACTTGCCGTCCTGCTGAAAACAAAAGTCGATAATTCAACAACTTCACAGCTGGCCAGAGGAGTTCTTTGAAAAAATAAATAAATCATGACCTACTTAAAAATACAAACTGCCCAGGTTAAACTAGGATGAGTAGGCATTGTAAGCCACCAATCTGAAGCCACAAACATTACCCAACATCCTCCTTACAAGATTCAGTAGATCTTAGCGGGCCTGGAATTAAATATCTGACCTGGTAGTGTATCATCACATGGGTGACCTTGGTCTTGCGATCCACATTGTCATGTTTCTCCTCATTAGTGAGAACAGAGAGGACAAAGTCTCCCGGTTTACTCTGGCTCTCCCGTACCAGAAAGCTGCCGGCTTTGCCTTTTTCCGTGAGCAGTTTTTCTGCGTCTCGACCTGAGAGGTGCCCGTGGTACCACCTGGAGAAGAGTGGGAGAACTTGAGTCTGGAAACAATGATCAGTGGCAGACTGAAAACTTAAAAGATGGCGTTATGTGAAATATGAGGCTTTCTCAAAAGTAAACCCTAGAACACCACGAGAACCAGAAATCCTGACCATGTGTTTGACTGCCAGGTTTTCATGGTACTAGACCATTATTACTGCATTTATAACTACCATTCACATGTTTTCATTTAATTCAAACAAAACGAATTACTCTCCTTTTGCTATTACTATTATTAATTTATCTTTATTTTTTTAACTACTGCGCCTAAATTCTGCCCATTTTGGATATTTTCGGTGAATATCTGAAATTAATTGTGTGGACATCACACAATAAATACAAAGTTGAGGATGTTGAGACCTTTTCAAGAACACAATGCATATTAATATTTTTGAGTTTTGGGGGGTTTGAAACATTCGTCAGGCTTTGTTTACCATCATTTTCTCCAATTAGTATAGAGACTTTAAAAGCAGTCTTTGGGTGAATGTTGTAAGGCAGAACAAGTCAAGGAAAAAAAAAAAAAAACCAAAAACTTGACCAACTGAGTGGGAGGACTAGTAATACGCTTCCTGTTTCAAAGGAAAAGTTCCATATTGTACCTTTGAGGCTTTAACATAATGCATGTCTATACATGTATAGTGAGCGTAGACTCCTACTCAGGAGTGAGAGTGTCTCTTATATGACTGCCGCCTCACTCACTTACTGATGTTAAGATGAAAAACTTGCATGTCTGCATTTTTTTTTTCCCTGTGGTGAGCGAGAACACGGCGGAAGCTCTGACAAGAGATGCATGTAGAATGGAAAAAAACCACATAAACCAAAACCATACATCACAAGTCGTTCTAAAACCTAAAAAAGAAACTAGATATACATATTGCAATGTGCAGATGTGCTGAAAAAGGAGAGTAAATAGCCCCGCTCAGCACAAAACTGTATTAGATTATCATTTTTGTGCAAATTATTACAGAAATATGACCACCTAGCTTTCTAAAAAGCTTCCCGTAAGTGTGTGAGTGCATGCATGGATTCCTAGCATTAATACAACAGATGCAGAGGTCTCCTGTTTCAAAGGAGGTGTGTAGGTGTGACGAAGTGCAAAGCTGCATCCAACCTGTGTACACGCTCTGAAGGATGTGTATATCTGGTGAGTATCAACAAAAAAAACAAAAAACGAAACAAACAGCAGTATCGCCCACTTAGTTTGTTCAAAGATTTGTAACATTTAAACATGTGACTGTGAAGTGCAATTGCATAATGTTGGGGTGTGTGCAGAGTAGTGCATTAGCTCGACGTATTGCATGTGTAAACATGTTTATACACTTTTGTGTACATAATGAGTTAATGGCCGATTTGAGCCCAAATTATAATTGACATCATTATAACGAGTCACTTAATGTCACCTGATATTTGCCATGTTGTTTTTTTTGTTTGTTTTAAAAATATATATTTAGTACCCTGTTTGAGACTCTGTTTTTGCTTTGCAATAATTTATTGCCACATATATTAGCAATTAATGAAAAACACATCCTTGTAGCAATGAATGAAAGGGGTTGTTTTGAAGCCATAATATCTGAATTTAGTTACGACTACATTTCATATATTTACAATATACTAATCTTTTAACATCTTATCAAGCTAAATATTTAATCTTTTTATTTCTACTCATTCACAGTGTGGTACTCATTCATTGTACCACACTGCCAGCTTTCTTATCCAACTTGTAAATCTTACACTGAAAAGTAGATCTCAAAAACATAATACTTAACAAATAATATAACAATGCTCCTGACTCTAAAAGATTGTTTTGCCCACAGTGTTTTTTCCCCCCCTACAGACTGACATAGACCTCTACCACTGCACTGGTGGTTCTCAGGTGGTTTAACTGCTTCTCCTGACAGGATGAGATGCAGTAGTGTAACACCCTGAAGCAATAACAGTAAGAGTTAACCGTTTGTGGCCAGGAATATAGTTATAAGTCTTAATAAAAGTAATCAGGCTGACCTCAGAAGTTTCTCTCTCTTCTCTCACAGTGTTAGCTCTGTACAAATATTATTTATCTGCATGTGTGGGCATTCTACATGTACAATGACAATAAAGGGCTATTTCATTCTTTTTTGGCACTGGCACCTCTCAGATGTGGGGTCCTTGCAGTTGAGCGGATATTTAAGCTCAATGACGTCACCATTCCTCTCGCGCAGGAGGTCCTGTTGTTCAGTGTAATACTGCACCAGCTCGGCCAGTGTGGCGAACTTCTCGCCTCCATACAGGTCATAGTAGTCACCAGTGTTCTGGATCTTAATGTGGGTCACCTCATCCTTACGCCTGACGGGAGAAAAAAAAAAAAAAAGAAAAAAAAGAAAAGAAAAAGAGGAAATTCAGTCAATTATCATTTATTTATCATGACTGTAAACAGCAGTAGACTCACTCCAAAGTAGTATTTTTTTCTCTGTGGAATTTTCCCTTTCACTGGTTCCCCTGCAGACATGTAGGCACCAAACACATAAACAGCCACCTACACAAATACAGAGTATATGCTCATCGGGAAAAAGGACGGTCAGAGGAGGATGGGGGAAGAAAGAAAGAAGAAGAAGAAAAAAAAACAAACAAAAAAAAAAACCCTCCCCCAAGCATTAATGCATATAAATTATAAATCGTCCAGCTTATCAAGTAAGCCGTTCCTATTTTAAGATCTAAAGAGTGCAATCATTTCACCTGTCTCCTTTATTTTCCTGCACTTATCTACCAATTGTATCACTTACCAAACTGGGGCTTTTTCAAACTTAAACACGTTGTTTTATATAGCAAAAGCTTTTAAATGACAAATATACAATTCAATAAGCAGTTTTGATAAGCCATGTCAAGATAATTAAGACTAGGAACACCACAAAACTGCAAATAACTGATGCATTTAATCTCAAATCAAACATTTTTGACTTATCTTCTCAGCAAGCATGATCTTTTTTTTTTTTTAGTTAAATCCTGTAGTTTTCATATCCATTTGGAGGAAGGCTGTACTGTGATTGCAGGAACGAAACGCATGCAGCTGGCAAGTTTAAAGACTGATAAGCCACAAAACATTTGGTACCACTTTGCATATTCAAAGTCCTCTGGCTGGTTTGAATAGGTACATATGAATGTGAATGCACACTGACTCACACAGACACATATGCTGTACTGATCTATAATACATCTTCCTGAAAGCAAGTGAAGAAGAAATAAAAAAAAAAACTAAAAAAAACACCTCAGCTGATAAATGTACTTTGTAGATGGCAAATGGTAAAGCAGATTTACATAGCAGTGATTCAGTCCAACAGTTTTTCCCAAGAGAGAAACAAAACATTTTGTAAACATATTAAGTAGGACAACACACACACATGCACGCACACACACACACGCTCACAACGCCCCCCCCACCACCAGATTTAGGGACCACAGGGGAGTTAGTCAGGCAGTACAGACCATCTATCTAATCTGCAGGTCGAGATGCAGCAGTCTCTTCTCTCTTTCAAAATGATTATCAGTTAATGGTCATATCAAATAGCACAAAGCCCATTTCCCTCCATCACTTTTTTGTTGTGCTAATGAATTTTACATTCCTTTTTTCTTTCTTTCCATCCTCCCACTCAACATATCATTAATCCTATCCTCCATTCTTGTATTTATCTGTCCCATAATCTATCCTTCCCTCCACTCCCCTCTCTCAGTGTGTCCTGGTAATTGCTTCATGGCTCTATTAGTGGCTGTTGGCAGGATGCCACAGGTCTATAGCTGCGTTACAGGCCCCTCCTCAACTCTCCGGCCAAAGCCTCCTGTTCTCTAAGAGTTTAACACCATTAACTCTGTAATGAGGCAAACGCATCCTAACACATTTTCATTCTCTTCTCTCAAAATCTGACATTGTTTAAGAAATCCATATAAGTCATAAATGCTTTGGTCATTTCAGTGATCAGGACAGAATTTGTTTTGTTTCTGGATCACTCCAGTCTGTTCCAGTACACATTAACCAACACTGTCACCATTCTGACAGGAGTACATGCATAATTACAGTTGCTGGCATTCACAACCATAACATTTATTGCCATTAAGTAGTAACTCTGAACACCTGACAAATACAGCATGAATTATTAGGTACATCAGCAAATGTGCAAATTATGTCAGGTCGCATCCTGATGCAGAAGAACAAATAAGAAATTTGATTAAAACTTCCAAAACGCATCGGATGGTTAACGATCCAGCAGTAGAAGACAGCAGTTACGTGCAAAGCTAGCAAGCTGGTGCCCATATCCTCAACGCATCATGCACAGCTACTCTAAAGACAGTCTCCTACTGCTGCTGAACACAACTGAAAACTGTTTTTAATCTTCATTTTATCAGGTTCATTTACATGTAAAGAAATGAAATGATTATTTATTTTAAAAATATTTAAAAACAAAAACAAGCATGCAGGAAAATCAAAATGAAAAGTCAAGGAGAATTAAACCAACTAAATGTTTATTATCCAATTTAAATGCTAAATCAGTGTGTCCAACAACATGTCCTACCTGTGACCTGGAAATGCATCTTACTGAACAATCCATTTGATACATCACAGGTGATGTATACAAGAGGTGTGACAGATGGACTCTAAATAGAAAAGGATTGCTCAGTAAAGGCTGTATTAGTCATTTAAAATGATCCGCTGCGATTTTAATGCCTGTACGTTTCAGCGTTATGGTAAAAATGGTAAAAGATTCAATGCCAGCAGAGTCTCACAGTGTGTTGCACTTCAAATTTAACAAAGTAAATGTATCATCAACACTGTTAAGCTTATGTGACAGATCATGAAATCCAGCAGCAAGTTGCAACAAAACAATGGAAGGTTGAAGTAGCCATGTCACATGACTCAAAGCAACGTCAGTTAAAAAGAACAGATCAGAAGCATCGATTTCTCATCGTGTTAAATGCTCTGCTCCTGCTTTCTCGTGTCTCGGATGGAAGGTGAGGAGAGCAATGCAAAAATGCAAAGAGAGGATAGCATACATGGGAGTACACTAATGCACCTCAATTTCAATGAGTGATTTTTGCTGTTTTTTTCCCACTGACCTAATAACCTAACATCAAATATAAAACGGGCAGTAACACAACTAATTTTGTTTATTTGTTTTGTTTTTTAAGCTCAGAGTGAAAACTAAACTAGGAAAGAAGGATTAAAAACATTTGTAACAACAACAAAAACAACGCCATGCATGATCCAAGCTCCCGAGCAGCAAACATTACTGACCAATTTACCAAATTATCCCAAAAATACAGAATATTTAGCTTTTAGTCAGATGACAAAATACATAACCTTTACAATCTTTAACTCACCGACTCAGCATATATACACACACACATAGTGAGTCACAGTAAAATTTAGTAAGTTTGATTTAAAGCTTGATTAAAATTGCATTTAAGCTGCACCAGAATCCCCTTTTGCTGAAAACACAGAGAGCATGCAACATGACAGTGCCCTTGATTATGCTATGCGCCGGTTTACATGGAGGGAACCCAAGTGAAAGCACAAAGACACATGATTTGCACTTCCTCTACATCTGATCACCACATTGTTAAACTGCAGCTTATTAACAACCAGAGCTGCTACCAGATCACAATACTGCACATGTGCAGTATTAGTCTCCATATTCTAGCCACACCACTGCATAAAAGTGAAGGGTTGTTTTGTTTTTTTTAAATATAAATAATATATAAATCAGTTTTTCTAAACTAATACACTGACAAGATGAAGTCCACAAAACACAGACAACTGAGAAATGGACTACTTAAAAACCACATACTTATCCATCTGCAAAGCCTAGGACATAAATTATTGCTTGTTTGCCCTAAAGCTATTCCAAGCAATATTTTTGCACTAATAGATCCTGACACTTCTGAGAAATCTCTTTTAAAGTACACTTATCAACCTGAAGTTGATACAGTTTTGGCCTCTACTTCAGTTCCTCTTTATGTGTTTTTCAGTACAACTACACCCTATTAACCGGACTTCTAAAAGAAAAAAAAAAGGGAAAAAAAAGACAAAAACAAATATGTCCCAAAAAGAATTTCAGTATTTAAGCATCTTCTACATCTCGAGACTGTCCCAACAGAGAAAAAACAAAACAAAACCCACCATAGCAGAGTGACTTGTAACAACTGAGAAACCTGCCTGTCAGCCTACATTTTCATAAGCAGGAAAAGGTATCCAAGCTCAAAGACAACCTCTAATATTTGAGCATATGGACAACAATCATTTCTACTACTGGCAGTTCATAACAGCCATCGCTGGACTAAACAATAGCTGTACTTCCACTGCAATTAGGAAGGTGAAGTCTAAACACGAGCTGAGGAAGTAAGCATCAATAATTCATGAGTAGACAGCATCCTTATGGTATTGTATATGGAAATGCTAAAAACGGCTCCGACAGCAGTCTCGGCTGTCGCGTCACTCTCTGTGCTGACCTGCATGTCTTTTTCAAACTTTTAAGTCTCCAATATTAACGGAGGGTGTTAAACCAGGCAATCTCATGAAGTGAGAAAGAACATTAGTACAGAGACCTGCTGAAAAGATCGTTTTCCCCATGCTGACTAAATATAGTGTGAATATTTTTCTTCTGCAAATGCAGTTAAAATTCACAGATTGGTATCCACAACAATAAATGGTGAAATGCTACTTGAACTTGACTATAAATAGCATGGATGCAGTGGAAACACATCTGAGTAAACCCAGGCTAGAATTACATAACACAGAGGCTTGAAGAAAATCCAGTCGCTCTCTGTGGTAATCTGCCCTGCAAAAATTCTCTCTTAAGATTGCCCTTAAAATTTCTCCTTGACTTCTTTAGAGGCTATAAAGAGCATGAAAAATGATGGAGAAAACTTGACCAGACTTTTCTCCTTATAAAGTTTGCCTCGTATATAAATTAAGGCCAAACTTTTTCCATCGCAAACTTTCCCCATCTTTGAATTTTCTGAAACTCTGAGCTGATTACATTTTCAAAACCCTCAAAGAGCTCTTATTAGCGTTTTAGACTTCAGAGAAGCAGCTATGTCCGACCCCCTCCTTCTTATGTTCACCTCGTGGAACAGAGTAGATGGGAGAAAGGGAGAAACGAGGAGATGATGTTCGGAGGGAAAGATAAGCAGGGAGGGAGGGATGGACCTCAATATTCATATAGTTATAGATGCCAAGACTGACTATTACGATAATCAGACATGAGTCATTATGGCCTTTCCAGGCAGCTACATTTGGTTCTCTCTGGGGTTTTTTGTGCGATTCATCTAAAAATTAGCACAAGCTTGCACAGTCATATTTTTGTAATAAACACAAAATAAACCTTTATTCCCATTTCTAATATTTTCTGCATTACTTAAAAATGTTTTTATGTTTTAGATGAACTTCAAGTGAAACAATTAACTCAATTTCATACTTTGTTTTGTGTATTGCATTCAACATATAGTATAGTGAGATCAGTAGGTGGCAAACAAGCAGCTTTTTTTTTTTCTTTTTTAAATTGTCAAGTGTTTTTATTGTGAAGTTACACAGACTCTTCCTTGCCCTTAGTTCAAAGTGACCTACCTTCCGTAGCAGGTGGTGAGTCTCTGCAGCTTGGCCACTTGACCTCTTTGTGCATACATCTGTGTTTAAGTCTGTCAAGATCACAAGCTGCGGCTACAACTTACTCCACCGACCTTCCTGTGTGTGACATTTACTACAACCTCACCGCAAACACAAACCACAGGCAGCGAAGGTCAAAGCCTTAATAGGCCCCTCACTCTTTAACATCTTTTAAAAGCCACTGCCTGTCTAACTACCCCGTTTCCCTTTCATCTGTTTTTCTACATTTCATTCTCCCTCTTACTCGCTCACACACTCTCCCTTGCCTAATGTCACTGCCAGCTACAGTCACAGTAACAAATGCGTCTGGGCTTTCTTCCAAGAGCTTGGCCGACTGATCCATCTCTTAAAAGCTTCCGTTGCCAAGGAAGAGCCACTCTTCAAACTCTCTCTTCTTCTGTCTCAGTTTGTTTCCTGCTCTCCGTAATCACCACAGCATGTAGTGCACAGTTTATTTACCAGAAACTCCACACCACACATACTACACACAGTGGTTCTTAAAGAGATTAAGAGAAATAAGGCGTGAGTGAC
Organism: Aulonocara sp. 'chitande type north' Nkhata Bay; assembly: GCF_057382095.1. NCBI lineage: Eukaryota > Metazoa > Chordata > Actinopteri > Cichliformes > Cichlidae > Aulonocara > Aulonocara sp. 'chitande type north' Nkhata Bay. Next base: position 11,416,573 of record NC_141363.1, read on the forward strand.
AAGTTTGAGTGAACACTTTTCTGTGCTTGTCTAACTCACTTTAATTTAAGCCTGCTGTCCAAAATTAAGATTTTCTGGTTGTGTAGTGTCAAAATTGACAAAAATCACACCATGGAAAGTGTTATCCAACATGTTCTTAGAAACACTTGCGCAAAACAACTCCCGTTTGATACAATTTCTCTACCCACAGGCGAAATGTGGAGTCACTTGCTGAGACACCAGTTTCTGAGACTCTTCTCAGAAAAGCCTCGTCTCTCCTGAGAATTTAACATCCTACATTTTTCAGACCAGTGCAGTGTTACGTCTTATTCTCAGGCTGAAAACTGACCAGTACAATTCTCGCTGAACCGAGCACCTTACCTTTGCACTCCTGAGGTTTGTTTGTGTAATTTTTGATCATGTAGTCACACAGGCTTAGTTATTTTTAGACATGGCTAGATTGCCTTTAAATCACTGTGCATTTCCTCACTAGCCCCTGTCAAACACCATAATCAGTGTTTTCCATAGATAATCACTTGCCTCTCTAATCAACCAAGTAGCTTGTCCATATGACAGGAGACCCATGCATTTGAGGATTTAACTTGGTACTGTTGAGAACACTGAGGTTAAGTGGGGGGCACAGATACGTTTACCTGACAGAGAGGGTAAAATCCCCCGGGTTGCTCTTGCTCGGCCGGGCCAGAAAACTGCCGTGGACTCCCCGGGTCAACAGGAGCTGCTCTGCCTCGATTCCGGTAATGTTGGGGTGAAACCACCTAAATATTTGTGCACAAAGAAATGGCAAAAAACAAAAGACTAATCAGTGCATATATAACTGCCATACATATTCGAGTATTTTACATCAAAAACGTTGATGGACTTGCAGTGCTTTACCTCCATTGGTGTACAGACCTGTTATATAGAGTGGTCAAAATGGATGTACTGTAAAACTGGCTTTTGCCTACAACAGTTTATACAACACTGTACAAAAACTCTATTGATTAATTCAGCTATGTTTTATATGACTGCTTTCTGCTATCATGACACTGGTGGACTAGCATACAGTGTGCCTTATTTAAAAAGTACACGTTCTTCCTTGATGAGTCAATGAATACATACAAACTGTATGTCCTGTTCTGGTTTGAAAAGGAAGGACACCAAAGTTTACAGTTCTGCAAAGCCAAAGCTAATAATTGCATGTTACTTCCTCTCTTGCCAAACATGACAGGCAAATATTTATCCCGACCATTTCTCAGGTACAGTTAGAAGAAAAATGATCATGAACACTTTGGGTTCACCATGATTGCAGAATTGATTTCTAACAGGAATACAACATGTAGTGTGGGCTTCACCTTAGGTGGCAATATGGAAATAGTTTGGCTGAACACAAATATACATTTCATGCTTCTTGAACTCACAGTGTAATCAGTCAGTGAGCACACTGGAAAAAAGTAAACTCTTGAATTTAGTGACTCGTAAAACCCCCACTAATAACAACCACCACCATCAGATGTTTCCTGTTGTTGCTTTTGAAACCATTTCTGGAATATTTTTGATTAAACATGTTTCTTCAGCTTATGTCACAACATGTGAACTGGGTTATGTTCAAGCTTAAGAGTACAAACATTTTCTTCTTTTATAACCAATGTGTACTTGGGGAAAAAAAAAAAAAAAAAAGAAAAAAGAAAAAGAAAAAGATCTTTTACGGTTTAATTACTAGTTCTGTTGCTGATTACAAGGCCCTGAAGTATCCTCAAAGCATGATGCTTCCTCCATCATGCTTTGCATTTAAGATGAGATTTAAGTGTTAATGTGTAGCATAACTTCAACTCTCTCATCTGTTCATGGAACACATCCAAGAAAGGTATGAAATAATTCAGTTTATTTCTAGAGGTGTGATTTCCTTTGTAGGTTTTGTCTATCAAACATTTCTTATTCTGATATCGTACTGAATATTCTCCACTTGTAGACAGTTTGCCTTTTTCTTAGTGATTAATACGTCGGTTGTTAGAAATGCATTTGCAGCCTTTTGCAGTTGTGCATTTCAATAACGCTTCATCTAATACCTCTGAAAGTTGTGATCGATGCACCAAACCTTTTTGTTAAGGAAAGCAGACTTTATAAACAAATGAAAAATACAACTCCTTGTGTGTCATTAGTATTAAAGAGGCAGTGAGAAGGTAGTGCCGTAATGTCCCAGTGAATGGCTGTATATCAGCTGTGTGGATTTAGAGCCCATGTTTAAGCAGGGATCATTGGGTTAAACCTCCCCAACTAATGTGTGCCATTGCCGGCTAATCCAACGCACCACTAGCCATCCAGGACTGCATTATTGTATCAAAGTACAGAGAGCTGACAAAACTGACATGAAATAGAATAAATAAACAGTACTTTGTGGTCCATCATGGGTGACACAAAAAATTGCAGTGGTTCAGTGACATAATCGCTTTTATAAACAGGCTCCAAAAACCGTGCCATTTTCAGAAATGTCAACACATTTGGCAAGAGCGTAAAAGCTCTCCAAACTTCACTGATAACAACGTCATTCTCTTCCTATAATACATGAAATTCATTTCTCAGCCCACAAACTACTAATACATGATCAGAGGTTGAGCAACGAAAACTGGCACACAGGTACAATCTCATCTGGATTAGATATTAAAAAAAAAAAAACTTTCCAAAATGAGTATGAATCCTAAAATAAAAAGGCATTTCACAAAAGTGTCACATGACTTCAGGTAGCCAAGATTTTGAAAATTATTGGAAAATGGTGATATCTATCACACGTCTTTGTCAATATATATTAATCTCTGCACTGTAGTTCAAGTCCCAGCAGACAATCTTTCAGTGCTATATAGTCAAAGGAGACATTCAGGAGTCAAGTCCTCCAAGAGAAACAACAGTGTCAAAACAGAGACCTCGTTACTTACAATAAAGTGAAACTGATTTATACACATGAATAAATTACCATTATTGTGCACATGATCTAGCACTTGGCAACAGTATAACCAAGACTTCCGGGCACGACACCAAAGGTTGTATATTAATACTTTGAAAACCAAGTGCTCTTCACTCCCACTGCACACAGAGAATATGAATTGGACAATCATTTAACTGCATTATTCCTGAGAAGATAATATCTGAAAGCTTTAACAGCGGGCGAGCATTTAGGCGTTGCCGTTTTTGTACACTGTATGACACAAACTCATGACAGTAGGATAAAAATAAAACTCATGTGTCAGCTCAGCAGATCTTGTGTCACCTGAGAGCGGCAAATACACATGAGAATACTTTTGTGGTCACTGCTATTGCAGGGTCTGAATCTCAGCTCGAGTTATGCGACACAGTGCTTTCTATTAATTTCCTTAATAACTTGAAACCACGGTAACGAGGATAGGTAAGCCTGCTCTTGGGGCTTTAGGCTTTACTAACTTGAGGAGAAAAAAAGTATCAAATTTAATACATTTTAAAAGGATGAAATTCCTTTTATACACAGTCTTAGATATTGATTTTTATTTAAGTCACGAAGTGAAACTGACAGCATCTACACCACAGAGTAGCCTGACCTGCTTTGACAGTGGAGAAACATGAGAAGAGTGTGGGAGAGACAGGTGGGGTGAGAAGCAGACAATACAGGTGCAGGGGTAATGATGCCAAATGTAAGGGCGTGATAAATGACAGAAACTAACAACCTTGTTGTTGTTGTTATTCTTGTGTATGTTGGGCGGGGTCTTCAATGTAAACAGACCAGTATGACATAAAAACCTAAAATTTATGAATTCATGTGAACAGAGACTCATGTCCAGTGAAAATGAGACCCTCAGCCAAGACCTGAACCTGACCACTTGCAGCTAACAGACCACACCAGCCATCTGACAGACATCTGACCCAGACTAAACCTGGCCTCCCTCTTTAACTTTACCAGGGGGCAAAGCAGCACTACAACACGTTCATGCTAGCAGACAGATCATAGGGGAGACTTTACAACTAACTTGGAAATGTTTACATGAGGATTTGTCATAAATACGTACAAGAGTAGAGGGTGAACTGGACAAGGCATTCCTTGTAGCATTAAATATCTCTGCAAGCCTATTGGGGATATTAAACATGGACAGACAGGAAATGACTCAAGGGCAGTGGGAGACTGATAAAAGTAATATCTGAAATACTTAACGTAGCACATTCATCTGGCCGAGTATGTTGTCTCCAGATAGCAAAAAAATAAATAAATATATTATAAACAGGAAAACTGTTACGGGCAACACAATAACGATATTCCCTTTTAAATATAATCAAACTTTCAGGCTAAAAGAGCCTATCTAGCCTATTTCATTTTTGCCTTCCTCCATACATGTTTGTCATGTACTGTTCAATTCAACAAAAAGTTGTTAGAACAAAACCTCAAAAAGACGGCCTAATTAACCAAGTTCTTTAATGTTTTTGGTACTGATGATAAAACACAGCACTGAACTGTTATGGTTCAAATTAGTCCAATAGATTCTTTTTTAAACTTTTAATATATAAATAACAATATAAAAACTAACTATATCTCTGTGAATTATTTAGGCAACTATAGTAAACATACTTTCAGAATCAAAGCAATGACCCATTTATATGGATTAAATGTTGCACGCAGGAAAGACAGCTAAGGTTAAGACAGCACCCAGTCTTGAGATTGATCGACTCTTCCCAGCATCTTTGAGAACGCGTCAGGGGACCTCACTACACATATAGTATTTTTCACACAAATATTACTTGGGAAGGCTGTGCAAGTATGTATGGTGACTTATTTTAGGATTTTATTATTTTTATTTCTTTGGCCATCTAAGAATATAATGGATAATTCCCCCCACCCCCACTCTTGTTTTGAATATTCAGCTGCCCCTCTAGTGAGTCTCTCATCCTACTGTTAGTCTCCAGCTTCACCATACTGAACTACAGCTGGTGACAACAGCCTTTATACTTCCCTGGGGATCCGCTTAGAGAGCAATGCTAACCAGCAACTGCAGCAGGCTGAGAATTGGTTTATATATTGCTACAGAGACTGTAGAGCAGAACAAGAACGACAGTGGCCAGCTGGAGTCCAAGTTGCTGGAGCTGGAGGCCGTCAAATGTAATGTAAGGTAATGTAAAGTAAATGTAAGTGTGACTCACTTGACAGCTAAATATTTTTAATAATAACTTCAGAAAGTGCAGGAGTACATTTTTCATCTGTAATTCAAGCTTTCATTATTTTGTTACAAATTAGATTCCTTTAAAAAAATTTTTTAAAAAGCCTGTGGTTTTTGAGTGCGCTGGTAATTTTCCTTTTGCCATGAGAGTAAATTATTTGTAAGAGCATTTAACCAAACATTTTTGTATCATATCATGTTACTTATTTAGGGATGGGAATAGTTACAAGCAGAGCCGGCCAGTGCCTTTAGGTTACTAGAACGAGGAGCCAATAACAGGTCATGGGTGGTGGACAGATTTGTGGTATTGTTTTTAATCCTATGCAGATTTATACTGAAAATAAAATCAGTGGGACACAAGTACCTTATGTCATTAATCCATTTCTAATCCATCAGAGCATGTCTGCAACTCCACAAGTTATCACAACAATAGAAATGGGCTGGACCAAATATCGCTGACAACAGAAGCAATTACAGCAGACTGTTCACTGTGCCAGGTTTACAGAGGCAAGAGTGCACCTCCCCCTCTGTGCTAATACAAAAAAACCCCAAAAACAATACAAAAACCCAAGACACAAACAATTCAACAACATTTGTAACAACTAGAGTGTACTTCTAACCTCTTAACTTCACATTGACACATTGCATCAGTTATGTCAAGGCAATATTGCATTTGTATGCACACATTAAAAAAAAAAAGTTATTAACTGCCAGGTCTCCACATGCTTTCAAGTTTCCATGTTATACTTAAATTCTTTCTTCAATGCATTTAATTAATAAAAACTATAGATATAAAGGCATTATTAAAAGGAAGAGGATGTGCTAAAGCAGGGTTAGGGACATTCCTATTGAAAACAAAAAATAAATAATACAAGACAAGCTGAATGGGATCATTTCTGCCCTACCTCACCATTGTGGTCGAAGCTTGCCACAGCCCCTTGCTTCAGCAGCCTCAGAGCTTAGTAATCCAGCACTGGGCACTGTTACACAAGGGAGGGTGGGAGGGAGAGAAGGAGATATAGAGACGAAAGCGGGAAGGGTGTAAAAAAGTGTTAAAAGTGTTACTGGGTTAGACTGAGTGAGACAGAGACGACAGAAGTGGAGGGGGTGCTTTGTAAGAGTGTGTGAGAGAGAGAGTGAGAGAGATAATGTGCAAGAGGAAGAGTAGACAAGGGGGAGGGGGGCTTTAATCTGGGATTTGGATGAGCATGAGCGGGCCTGATACCAGCACCCGTCAGTGCTATCAGCAGCCCCACGTCCCCACCCCCTCTTCCCTCCTTTGCCACCTTAGATGAACGTGACAGGCACTAGCTGACTGTAGGGCTGCCACGATTTGTCGACTAGTCACGATTACGTCGACTATCAAAATCGTCGACGACTGATTTAATAGTCGACGCGTCGTTTGAAACTTTGTACGATCACAAAAGACGCAGGAATAAGTGGCAGGATTTAAGAGTGTAATAACGGACTGAAACAGAAGATGGCAGCATTGCATGTACAAGGATGTCAGCTACCGTTAAACCCCGAAGAAGAAGAAGAAGAAGCAGAAGCAGCTGTGTCCCAGAATTCATAGCGCGGCCCAGCGCAGTTTCCAACAATGGCGGCAGCTAGTTAGTTTTAATGTTACTCTTATTATTCTTTCTGGGTCACAAAATAAACGTTTAACATATTTTCAGGCGAGAATGTAGCTGTGTAAACCTCAAATATCTGCTCAGTTTATCAGGACACCACATATTTTCAAAAGCGCTCCGACGTTTTCGGAGACATCTGTTACCCACTAGCTCGTTAGCGAGCCGGGGGCTAGGCTCACTAGCGCCGTGAGAACACCGGACTCCCCGCAAATCGTTTTCAAACCCACCGCCTCTTTCGCTACTCAGGTTAAATATATATGAGTCACTTAGATAACTTAAAATGTTATTGTTTGGCTTTTTTTTTTAGTATTTTATTTGTTCCTGAGTAAATCAGTTTGTCTGAGATTAAAGTTATAGTTTTTACACAGCTGAATAAACGTCAAGCAGACAGCTGATTATCAGAAGTGTGAGATGCTCCAGAATATACTCCAGTGTCCTGTTATATTTTAGATAGCAAGGAGTTTATTAAACTTCACCGAAACAATCTGCAAATTTCATTAAAATTTAATAAACTATCATCTTGTCTTTATTTTTAGTTAGCACAGACCTTAAACACTTAAAGCTGTAAGCTAATGATAGTTATATAAGAGCAGATGCTGCTGGTGCAATAAGCTGTGACTAGTCGACTATCAAAATAATCGTTTGTGGCAGCCCTAGCTGACTGGTAAACCACCATCTGCCGTTCTCCCTTCAGTCTCACTTTCTGTGCCCCAGTTGTACCCCCAGAGGGTCTCACGCTAGAGTTCACTCTGATCCTAAAGCTAATAGAGCCTTCTCTGGCTACGGGGTCCTCACCATCTTGTCTGAGGCTAAATACAACAGCTGTGTTGCCTGTGCCTGGAGATTAAACATGCCGTAGTTACACCAGATCATAGTTAGTCATCGCCAAGCTAAAGCCCTCAATCCAGCCAATTCAGCAGTATGCCATTAGCCTATTAATTTCACATGGGTGGGTCAGGAAGCTTTACACATGAGTTAGAAAATAAATGCAGAGAACAAAAGCTGCAGTTCAACTCTTAACTACCTTACAGTGAATTTTAGATTGTACAACAATCTGAAAGGACCTGTATAATCTGACTGAATCTACTTTAATTATTATCAGTCTAGTATCTGCAAATACTATTATGAATGCAAACTACTTGGGGTTAAACAAATAACCACCTAAAGAGTGACTAATAAAACAAAGCACCTGTAACCACATAAGCTGTTTTGGGAGTTTGTAAATATCATCCCAAAGACAAATTCATACTTTGCTCTGTTCACAGTGTATGTGGGATATGCAGTCAGAGCTATAAATGTGTGTGCAAAAACTACACACCATTTTAGGGGTTAGGTAGTCTAGTAGAAAACCATTGAGATTCAAAGCTGCCCAATTTATCTCATGAGATCCTAGTACTACTTTTCTTCTGATGCCCATAGATTCATGTTAAGTTTGAAGATTTAAAATGTACAAATGAAAGCATTAAATTACAGACACACTAGCAGAATAATGCGCAATAAAGTGCAAAATTATCTCCTGATCACAGCTTCTTACATACCAGAAGTATGTCAAATTGTAAATATCTTTCCAAGGGCCACTTTAAAACTGACAATTAAAAATGTTCATCTTTATACAATGTTAAGTCCCTGCTTTAAAAAAAGAAAAGAAAAAAGTATGTAATGGCCACATTGTTACAGTAGTACAGCACACATCTAAACTCAAGAGACTACTTCAAAGCAACTCCCCTACTAATGAAAAACAATGTCCCCAAAATTATGTTGTTTAAGATGAATTTATATAGGAGTGAATTCTGAAAAGTCTTGAAAGCAAACTCAACAGCATGCCGCGTCTATAAAGCCTTATCCATATTCTCTACCAGCCTCGTTCATGACTACAGGAGTGACTCAGGGCTTTCCAAGAATAGGATTGCCTTTGACAACCACCAGACGCCCCATTTCCCTGCATCTGGCCTTGGGCAGTGAGGAGAGGAGATACAACACAATGAGAATGAGATTTCAAATAGTCTGGTATATATCTGACGAGATGTCGACAGGAAAGTAGAGGTAAAAAGTGGTGGTACTGTGGGAGAGACGGGGGCAGCTGGGAGCTGCAGGTTAAGCCTTGGGCAGCTTGTGGGGAAACAAGCCTAGTGTGCATCCAGCCACCACTCTATCCTCTTACATAATGTCTCATGTTCAATATAGGCTATTTAAAGCATGCCTGTCTAGGCCTGCTGACAAAAAGGTGATATACTTAGTAGCCACAGTGCAGCATGAAAGCCTCTGCTAGGACTATATTGGTCACAGACAAGCCTGGGGTGTGGATTTTGGTAACACTGCAGTTATTTTTAGCCCTGCTGATGATCTGGAGTATTTACATGAGGTGAAAAACCCACTTCAATAATTCCCTTCTGTGTAGAACAAGTCCTTTCAATGTAGTAGAAAATGCAGAATAAGAAAAACTGTGCCCACGTATGAATGAAAAAAACAAAACAGCAACGTTACTTACACATACAAGCCAAAACATAACTCACTGATTACAAAATTGCCTGTTGTGATAAGCAAAACTGTTAAAAATAACTGAGGGCAATCATAATTCTCTAAGCACGCAAAAACAAGTTATACTGTAGCACAGGGGATAGAGTTTTACATCAACTAAATAGGACTTGGGAAGCTCTCGGTAAAAGCACCAAACATTAGTGGTTAATCAATAACTTGTGTTTTTTTCCACAGACATATGCAAGCCTCTTTTTTAAACCATATAGAAATCACAGAAGCAGATATGGAAGGCAATTACTATAATCACTAAATGCCAGATTTGTTACTGTGAACGGCAAAAAATATGTAGAAAAAGCAATTCTAAATGCCTCGCTTTTTATCTTTAAATAACAAAATGGTAATATAAAATGGTTTATGAGATTCTCTCTCACGCTACAATAAAAGCAAACAAATTTAAAGGGGCTTAACAGTTTATAAAGGTACTGCTCACTGGCTTGCTTTAGGCATTTATTCCAGAGGAAAATGTTATCAATCACAAGCTTATCATTTAATGCAAATGCAGCCTGTGCTGATACTTTGCTAAGATTTACTGCACCTCATTTTACTATGCAAAACCCAGGGAATGCTAGTTTAAATGTAATTCATGTTTAAGACCTGTAAGCTTGAAATAGGTTGGCGGTTAACACTACATAGATTCATATTGCACACACGACTTTCTGCATGTTTTAATCCACATTTGCTAATGTTCTACATGTCTAACAGACTGCAGGATCACTTGGCTGATAAGAAAATTGGTAACTGGTTGATATGCTCAGATTGAAATCTGTCCAAATTAAGACAAGCATAGCTAACACGGCAGCAATGAACAGACATGTGGGATTTATCTTTCTATCAAATCCCCAGTTTGCTACAGTGTCAGTGTGAAACGTTATAGTTAGATGGTTAATATTAGTCAGAGGGGAGTCACTAACTAATTTTCTCCAGCTTACCTTTTACCAGAGAAAGCACTTTTTAACTGAATCATGAGATAAGCGTGACTAATATTCAAAGTCTGCTATCTACAGAGAGAAGTGGTAGCTGATCAAAGCTGAGCTCGGATTTGCACAACTATGAGTCTGGGAGGAATGAGGCTCTGATACGTTAGACATCAAATATTTAGCATTTACCTAAAAAAAAAAAAAAAAAAAAACATGTCCCTTCTGCTTTTTAAGCAGGTTACCCTTAAATGTGGGATTCAAAGACCGCAGGCATGTAATGTTTTGTCTAGTGTAGTCTATTAGCATTGTTTTGCGCCTGTATAAATGAATAAAATAAAAGCATGTATCTGGTTTTAAAGAAGAAAAAAAAAAGTGTGTTCAGAGCACTCATGGAAATGTTGGCAGTGCTATCTTATTCCTCCACATGGGCTGTTGTTTTCCTGTCGGCTTATCGAAAAAACTGACTCACTGTTCTCAGCTGGTCAAATGAGTTTCAGTGACAGACGAGGTCTGTTCCATAAACAAAAGAGGGGCAGAGGTGGTTTCCAATAGTGGAAAGAGTTTGCAACACAGACGCAACTGGCAAAACAGAAATGGAAGTGCGATGTAAAGTGATTCATCATTACATCTTTCTCTGGGCCCACAGTTATGCTGAACTCATTACAATGCCTTATGATTGTTAAATTTATGGTACAGTCACAATGAGGGACAGTACAGATCGTTCCTCTATGATTTAACCGCCACAGACCTGCAGTGAAATAATAACAAAATACATGGAAACTCCGGACCGCCACAATATTATTATGAACTAAAACCCTTCCTGATATGGGGTGTCGGAGTAATATCATCAACAACAGAGTGGGTTGGTTAGATGGCACGTATTGTAGTATTGTTCCCCTGTGGTATTTCAGCTCAGGAAGTTCAGAACAGAGCTGCGGAGCAGCAGTCATACACTGCAAAAACTCAGAATCTTAGCAAGTATATTTGTCTTGTTTCTAGTCAAAATAATCTTATCACAAGACAAAATGAACTAAAGGGTAACATCCCAGTAAGATATATTAACTTGTTTTTAGACAGTAGATCTTGAAACTATAAATTTTTCACTGTTCCACTGGCAGATTTTTCTCTTATTTCAGGCAAAAATATCTTGTATTAAGTGAAAAAAATCTGCCAATGGAACAAGTGAAAATTTTCTAGTTTCAAGATCCACTGTCTAAAAACAAGTTAATGTATCTTACTGAGATGTTACTCTTCAGTTGATTTTGTCTTGTTTTAAGTGTGATGAGTTTATTTTGACTAGAAATAAGACTTGCTAAGATTCTGAGTTTTTGCAGTGTATGTAGGACAACCAGCGGCAAGGCATAGAAACTGGCAGAGATAAAAACCGCTTTAACCTCAGTGCTTTCTTCTCCTTCCTCTTAGCCTGGTGGCATTGACCTCTAGAGAAATTGGACTTAGTTGCCGCTAGTGTCCGCTAACTAACAATTGTTCATTATGATTTTTGCTAATGTCTGTAAAAATGCAAGAACTTGGCTGCATGAAAAATAATGAACTTGAGCCTAAAAACAGAAACGACAGCATTTTTTCCCCACCCGTGTTGACTGAAGAAATTAACTGGCTAGCACTACTGAAATTCTAGAGCATCACTAGACACAATCTATCCAAAACTAATTTAATCCAGTAATCCGAAGCATATTCAGTGTTTGGGATACGAGTTAAATTTTAAAGTGAGTTACCAAACTATTACTTGTCTTTTGGTTCTATTTTAACTTGCAGACGTGGTTCATCTACTTTAAGTCTCCATGTGCGCACACGTTGTTTGGTTAAGCTCTTTATGTGTTTATTCAAAACCAAATAAATAACGAGGGGGGGGGGACATCAAACTGAATGGACTCGCCAACATGACCGCAACAGTTTTTTTCCAAACTTTTCCAAGTTTACCATAGATTTCAATTTTACTCAACTGCTTATGCAAAGCTGAGACAAACACCGCACTATTATAAACAAAACTGTGCACGGTGTGTATATTCTCATACCAAGGTCTAACTAGAACTACAAGTGCAAGGGATGCAGGTGCTGCAACATCACCACCGCCATATTTTATTTAAGCAAAAGTTCAACTGTAATGGCTAGTAAATAATATATACTGAAGCATATAGTAGCAGTATGAAACATGACCCATACGGAAAAGAAATAGTAAAAACTTATATGTGATTACTCATGAAAGTGGCCACTTTCGCATTACTTTCATACATTGTTTTAGTAAGTATCCAAAACATACAAGTTTCATTATATAATTTTTCAAGGGATCTTATATCTGTTTTCACACTTATATGCTTTTCATACAAGTTTCACACAAGACAGATACAAACTTTATAAGATTTATATATATCTTTTCCATATGGGGAGTTAATATGAAACAAAGCATTAGACGGTTGGCCAAACAATGAAAAGGCAAACTGTGCACAGCTTTAACTCAAGCATGTTTCCACAGATCAGAGCAAATTTATCTTGTAGTGGCGTAGAAAATTATTCATGCTTTTCTACCTGAAAACCTGCGTAACTCAGCTTCAAGCTGTTCAGCCAGACTTCTGAAGAAAACCAGTTGTAACTTCCTGCTTACCAGTTTCTTTTAAAAGGCTACTCATGACCTATAAGGCTTTCCATGGCCCGATGCCAGAGTACAGTAATGAACTCTTAATTCCTTACTATCCAAAAAAAAGCCTCTTAGATCTGCTGGGCTAGTTCTGCTAGCCGTTCCAGAGTCCACATTAAGGTCAAAGGGTGACACAGTGTTTGTTGTACTGGCACCTCCACTTTAATGCAGTCTTCCAGTTAGTACTCAATCTGCCGAAAGAGTTTCTGCTTTGAAGTCCTATCTTAAGACAGTTTTTAAACACACTTGCCTTCTTGTTTGACAACAAGTTTTCTGTTTCCACAATACACCCATAATTTTTAGTTTCTTTTTTTATTTATTATTCTGCCTTTTGGATGTTTTGTAAAGTTATTTTATATGCTTAATTGTGTACTTGCATATTGCTCGTGTTTTTTCTTTTATTTCACTGATGGTTGTTTCTTACCGTTATGCTGCCTATGGACAGCACTTTGTGTTTGCAGCTTAGAAAAGTGCTGTACAAATGAAGGAGCTGGCTGTTCCCTCATTTCCCAAGAGGTCGCCACAGCGGATGGATCTGCATGTTAGCACAGATTTTCTGCCAGATGCCCTTTCCAACACAACCCTCCCATTTCTCCGGGTTTGGGACCGGTGCTAGTAATACACTAACTCATGCCTTCCCAAGACTGGGTTTGTGTCTCCTCATAGTCTCGAACGTGGAATCTTTCAAGTGTAAATACATTTTCTTCATTTTGAAAGTCTGCCACCAATTTAACATGATCCAACCTATCAGTATCAACAGTAAAATCTAGCTGCCAACATTGCATTTTCTTGATTCCACAACAGCCATCATGGGCAAACGAGGGGAAAAACAAAAATGTCAGCAGTCACCTTGTATAGAAAAGCTGTTTCCCCATCTCAAGTCTCTTATAATAGATTAATTTCTCGATAGTATGTGAAATGCCTCAAAAATAACCATAAGAAGAAACTGGAGAGGATCATCCATGAGCAAATCTAACACTTTGCATACAATAAACCCATTTGTTTTTATAGCCCTTAGTACAGCCTGCCTGCTGCAGTACTTAAATCTTCCCGTCTCAAGCCAGAGAAATCATTCAGGAGGATCTACAAATCATTACTAGTCCACAGATGTACATGTGATCCATATTATCCAGCCCAAGGGTTTTTTTTTGTGACATGTCTGCCTCAGTATTAATTCATGGAAAGCAGGCAATCCTGTCCCCATCAAACAGATTAGACTATAAAAGTCGCAAAGATCGTTACAGACAAATACTGTCAGTAAACTAACAACACACGTGTACAATTCACGTACACATTATTAAATCCACTTAGTAATCACAGCTGGAAAAACTTAACCTTTTGTTAGTTCTTTTTTTTCCTTCAAAGTTTAGACACAGCATTTTGATGAGCAGTTTCCTTACTGGTATCTCTCTATGTTTTAACCCAAACTCCCATTTGCTGTCGTCTTATATCGTTACCTTTTCCACTTCTGTCAGGATGGCACATTGTGATCTTTGCACGGTACCAACTCTGAGGGAGTATAGCAACAATTTCCTATATGTGTGAAGCCAATTTGTCTTATTGTGGACTGAACAACACCCAGATCTTTAGAAACATATTTAGCCTTTTTCAGCTTTGTGAATCTTTTCTACAATCCTATGAGAGTGTTTCACAAGAACTGCACACCTTCCATGCCTGTATTTATAGGAAAGGACACCTCTAGCACAACTGGCACTTCCAATCTTATTAATTAGATTACCTGACTCCATGTAGCTTTTAGAGAAACTCTTAAAACAAAAGTTCACTTATTCTTCCTCAGTCTGAACTGCCAGTTATTACCAAGTGTGTGCAATAAAGAGATAGCTGCCTCCACCAGTGTGTGAATGTGAGAGTGAATGAATAGTGGAATTGTAAAGCGCTTTGGGTGCCTTGAAAAGCGCTATATAAATCCAATCCATTATTATTATTATTATAATAAGGATTTGCTTTCTCGGAAACAAATGGGGAAAAAAATTGTAGTTCTAAAAACAAAATGAAAATGTGAATTACTATAACAGCCTGGAAACAGTGAGGTCCAGGCTTAGGAGCGTTATTTAACTGTAGCAGGTCACGAAATTTGATATAATTTCCAATTTCTTTTAAACATTTAAGCATTTCCAGGCGGGTTAGAGCAGTAAAATCGGTCTTATATCTCAGAGAAAACTCACATTTAAAACACAAGCCTATAATAGTTTCTTTGTATATAGTTGGAAAGGCGAGGCTTCAAGTAATAACGAGGTCTGTGGTACGGGGGGGAAAAAAGTTTAGGCGCCCTGCTCTCGAGCTGGCTGTCTCTCTATCGCTGACCGCTCGTGCAGTGATAATCTGAGAAGGCTCGTGCAGGCTCGCGCGGGCTGTGAAATATTACAGTGGGATTAGTGACAGTTTAAAAAGCAAACTCCAGCTCACCTGCGAGATGTCATAGCAGTCTCTGAAAGCTGTCAAGTGCCCTCAAACGTTCCCCTTCTGGCTCCGCGGAGTTGTTGTGAACACTGAGAGGATGTGTTGAACCTGCGTGCTGGGCTACACATAACTACCGACACGCCTTCCGGTTTTTACCTTCAAAACAAAGGCCTCATTTAAGGGACGGGGGCGTAAAAGGGAAACCCGGAGCGGATTCATTTTTATGTCAGGCTCTTGAACGTATATTACTTTTGAATTGCAATTTTATTTCGCCTTAAAAAACTGAGATTTCAAGCTTCCACTTCTCTTGTTAAAAAAAAATCAAATGATTTATTTATTTTATTATTTCTACAAACTAATTCCGACACTGGTTTGTAGGTGTTTCTTTTGGGGGAGTAGATGTAGAAACCTGTGTAAATGTGGTGCACACCAAACGTCATATCTGACAAACTTCAAGATATTTTAGCCCCAGATTACTGTCTGGAGCTTATAACCAAAAGTAGATCGTTAAGCCCTCACTTCTGAAAAAACACAACAAAAACACCTAAAAACTGCACACCTGTGGCTACTTAACTTAAAACAAGTGGCGTGTTTGCTGCTGTCAGCTGTCATTTCTGTCGCCATAGCTGCTTGTGCTAACTGTTAATGTTTAATATAATTATCAGTAGGAGGATAGTGAAGCTGTAAAGTAACAATATAAAACAGATTTTTTAAACAACTTATTAGTAATCAACCTCTTTTGTCTGCACAATTGTAAAGCTCAACTACTGTCTTTACAGATAAAGCTTATCTATTTGTTTAGCATTAACATACAGATATACACACATACATAAAGAATGGTAGTGCTGGTGGTGCAGGAGTGGAGTAAGCACTGAGGCAGAGCAGCATTGACGTCACCAGCCTGTGGTTATCAGTGGAGGTTAATCTACTAAGGATGGATGGGCTTATGCAATTGTCTGTGAGCTCACAGGCTTCGCATGTATGGATTTGCATTTCCACTGTTTGACCCAGTGTTCTGCTGCATCCTGCAGACAAACAGAGATGATAGAGTGGGAATTTCTGCTCTCTCTGGAATTTCTAGTAGACGTCTCTCTCTCTTTATCAGGTGCTGTGTGCTTCAGGCTGTATGAATGGGTTTGAACGCAGTTTATTGTTTAGGTGCGGTGATCAGCTAAAAATTATCCCGCCGCATTATGGGGAGGACATTACCTAATGATCGATACCTTGGTGGAAATTCATGAAGACGCTGAGAAATAACTTGTTTTAGTGTTAAAATTGAGCGAGAGAGACTTGAAAAACAAAGTCATTAGCATTTATTGGCTGGGATGCCCTTTGTATATTTTGTGCTGCACCTCCAGGTGCATATTTTAGTAGACAAGTGGTAGAAATTGACTTTGGCTTCTGCATGTGTTGGCGAACACGATCAGTCAGGCTTAAGAGTTTGTGTGTGATTTGTGTTGGGAGGTATTACAAATAGCTGCACTCATTCAGTTTTTATCACCCTGCAGACCCAGTGTCCTGTTGAATCTAGAGGGGGGTGTAAATGGACCTGAGAATACAAAGCCCAGTTTCCCTCGGGGCCTGGAAACCAGGATGTCCCCTCTACCCTGAGGCGGCTGCTTCTATATGCTAATGACCTTTGACCCCCATTTTTGCCTTGAGACTTGCAAATCTGCCTGCACAAAGATTGGAAGAAGTCTGGAAAGGCAAACAAAGAGGTCTTACACTGAGAGTGATGCAACTGGACAGCTGGAGCATAGCTGGACTGGCCATCGGGCATACCGGGCACTTGCCCGGTGGGCCGCTGGCGATTTTTTGTTTTTATGGGCCGATGGATTTTTTTTTTTTTAGGAAGGGTATATATAATGAAAGGTGTTGGATTGGCCAATTGGTCATGATCGACTCTGGGCTGGACCAATTACAGCCGAGGAGGCTGGATGCACCCTCCCCCTTGTTTAGCAATCACGTGATTTTCGCGCATTGCATGCCGGGAACTCGTGGCAAAACAATCCAAGTACCGCATCAAATGCAAGCGTTTGCAGCACTGCAAAACGTTCATTCTCCGGTTCCAATACCTTCTTGTTTTTTCTTTGCCGCACAAAAAAGGAATGTACAAAACAAAAGGAGAACAATGCCGGTCCATACAAAGACAGACTCGACGAAAAGACAAAGAAAAATACGAGGAAAAAATCAAAGGAGTGAAAGGGTCAGACCCTTAGGAGCACCCAGAGTGGACAAAAGACGTCAGCGTGCTGCTCAACTTTCACCACGCTCAGATTTATAATTATAAGGTTCTTGGAGTGAGTGCATACACTCGTGAAGTTTAGTAACTTCAGATCACTGCAACAAGCCCAGGTACAGTTTACCGACAGATGGGTGCAGGACCTTGAAATGCACCGTGTAGAACGAAAGACCATCGTACATATCATAAGTTTACCAGTCTCACAAATCGTCCTCATAAATACACATTCGTTAACCGTTTATTAATATAACCTTTGAGCTCAACGGTAATTAATTAGTAGTGGAAATAATTTCTGGTAGCATCACAGAAATGTAGCAGTGACAATAATATTGTATGCTGTAATCGCACTGGACAATTAGTGATACAAAAAACCTGTTTTATCCTGTGAATAAAAGTATATGTTTTTGTCAATGTACCATAATAACAGAAGCGAAACGCAATATTGTGTCAGGACAATTCACTATTTATGCACAATAAACAAAGGAGCATAGCGCGACAATTTCTGTTCAGCGCCAGACTTGCTTGTAACCTATATCACCAATTATGTTATGAAAATGACGTATTAACTACAACAAAACTCTGACCTTTGTGGGAATGCTTGGAGCAGACTAACATGTGAGCTGGAGTGTTCTGAGACGTTATATTTGGTATATCCAGACCATCCGTCGGCTCTTACTTCGGAAACATGGCTTAAAAAATTTCTCTTCAACGACGTAATCCGATAAAAAAAAACGATCTCTTTACCCGTCGGCTTCCCGTGGCTGTCATGCGACCAGCTATTGCAGTTAATAATACAACAGCTTCTTGGCATTTTTTGGGTTTCTTTTTATCGCTAGTACCTCTTGCCACAAGTTCCCAGAATCCTTTGCGGTTTTACCCCTGAATGACGTCACATTTTCAATCTTTATCCTGGTGGGCCGGTCTCTAGTCAAAATGCCCGGGCCGATTTTTTGTCCCAGTCCAGCCCTGAGCTGGAGCCCAGTCAGAGATAAAGAACTTTTATTACCATGTAGACATTTAAAAAAAACAACAACAGAAAAACACAAACAAAACTGTAACCTTGGTGGTGGGAAGCCTTTTACACAGAGGGAAGAAGTGTTCGACCATGTCCCAAAACACAAATTTAGTCAGGATTTTTCAAAGAACAGCCTCTTCCATCATGCCATGGTGTTTGGCTTAGGTATGATCTGATGAAATGCGTTCCACTCTGACCTTTGAACAAACTGCACTCCCCAACATGTGCTTAAAAAAAATCTGAAAATCCTCTGTCTACCTCCAAAGCTCTTGCTAAACTCAGCTCTTCTCAGAGCCACTCGGTTTCTCAACACATTCATCAAAATGAGCTTCCTCCATCTCCTAGTTTCAGTGAATCCCGTCTCCCTGGAAAGGTTTGAGCTGAAACTGTCCACGCCCCGCTCTCTCCTCCGTGAGCCACCCGGGATCATCATTTAATTCCTTGTGTACATGTTCTGTTTTGTTTTGATTTAATTCCTGGAAAGAAAGAAAAACCCTTTAATCAAACTACTTGCAGTTATTAACTCGAAAATGATCTTTCCCTCAGTAGGATCCCTCACTGGGCAAAACTATTTCATCCACAGCATTTCATATAGTTTTAATTAACACAAGATGCGGTGTCTTTCTCTGTCATTAGCGAGGAATAAATTAAACTCATTAAATCTCGAGCTTAATGAAAATGCTCGAGACAGATTTGGGATGCGCTGAATGATGTATGAAGCTGTGCAGCAGCTACTTTTTGTTCTTTTTGAATCTGGGACTTTCAATTAGCAGCAGGCCACCGCAGACTGCTGTTTGATGAGTTGAATTATAAGAAGTAAATATCACTCTAGCCAAAAAATGTTGTTTATAGGCGTGTTTACGAGCGTGTTTTTTGCTTTAATTGCTCTTAAAAACTGCTTGGCTTTGGATATTTTGAATGTGAGCAGAAGCCTCTTGTTAGCACAGAGCTGTGATTACCTCAGTTTGTGGTGGAAGACTAATGATCCTGATATTCAAGGTTTCCACTAAACTGCACTTAAAATATTTTAAAACTGACCTGTATATGGAAATACCACAAGCAGCCTGAACCACTGATAAAGGCAGGACGGATCCATGCTTTCATGTTGTTTACACTAAATTCTGACCCCAGTCATCCAACCAGCCAACATTTTTCCAATCTTCAAATGTCCAATGTTTTAGAGCCCATTTGAATTGTATCCTCAGTTTCCTGTTCTTAGCTGACTGGAGCGACACACGCTCTGGTCCATCTGGTCCCACGTGCTGTGTTCAGAGATGGTCTGGTTGTAAAGATTGGTTATCTGAGTTACTGTTGCTTTCCTGTCAGTTCAAAACAGTCTTGTCCCCTGTCCTCTGACCACTGGCATCAAGACGGCATTTTTGCTCATAGAAATGCTGCTCAGTAGATATTTTACTTTTTTGGACAATTCTCCGTAAACCCCAGAGATGGTCATGTGGGGAAGACCCAGTAAATCAGCAGACAGCCTGGTCTTAGTATTGTAGTCATGGAACAACAGTGCTGCATTCAAAGTCACTTAAATAGCCTTTTTCCCTCATTTTGATGCTCAGTTTGAACTCCAGCAGCAGCATGTCTACATACCACAATACACACCCCTCGTCCAAAGGCAGCCTGTCACAACGTGCTCCATCCGGAGATGGACCCCAGAAAAGGAGGATGCTCTGAGAGACTGCTATGACACCACAGACTGGGATGTGCTCCTGAGCCCACATGGTGAGGACATAGAGGGGGCGACACACTGTCTTACAGACTACCTCAACTTTTGTGTGGACACGGTCGCCCCTGCTAAGACGGTACGGTGTTATCCTAATAACAAACCGTGGGTAACACAGGAAGTCAAAGCTGTCCTCAACATGAAGAAGAAGGCTTTCAGGAGCAAAGTGAAGGAGGAGATGAAAGCAGCACAGCGGGAGGTGAAACGCTGCCTGAGGGAAGCAAAGGACACCTACAGGAGGAAGGTGGAGCAGAAGTTGGAGAGGAACAATATGAGGGAGGTCTGGAATGGTGTGAAAACCATCACAGGCCACAACACCAAGAAAAGCACAGTGGGGGGGACTGTGGAGAAGGCAAAAGAACTCAACAACTTCTTCAACAGGTTTGACCAGCCCACAACCCCCCCACCCTCACCTTCACTACAGAGTCCTCTCCCCACTCTCCTGCCTCCCTCGCTTCCCCCCCTTCCTGACACCATGACACCCCCCTCCTCCAATCCCTCTCTCAGCAGCAAGACATCTCCCCCCCTCCCCTCCTCCCAAACACCTCCCAGTGTCACAGTGGATCAGGTCAGGAGGCAACTGAGGAAGCTTCGCCCCAGAAAGGCAGCAGGCCCAGACAAGGTGTGTCCTAGGATGCTTAAGGCGTGTGCTGCTGAACTTGGGGAGCCGCTACAACGGAGTCTTCAACCTCAGTCTGCGACTGGGGAGAGTGCCCGCCCTATGGAAGACATCCTGCATCGTCCCGGTCCCCAAAAAGAACCGGCCCAATGAGCTGAATGACTTCCGACCGGTGGCACTGACGTCACATCTTATGAAGACTCTAGAGCGGCTCTTCCTCAACCTCCTCCGACCACAGGTACAACATGCCCAGGACCCACTACAGTTTGCATACAAGGCGGGTGTCGGAGTGGAGGATGCCATCCTGTACCTCCTACACAGAGCCCACTCACACCTGGATGGGGGAAAAGGCACGGTCAGGATCCTGTTTCTTGACTTTTCCAGTGCCTTTAATACCATCCGGCCCTGTATGCTTCAGGAAAAACTGAACAGGATGGAGGTGGACCCCTGCCTGGTGGCTTGGATCTCCGACTACCTCACCGACAGACCACAGTACGTCAGGCTGAAGGACATCACGTCTGACACTGTGGTCAGCAGCACAGGAGCACCACAGGGAACTGTGCTGTCCCCTCTTCTCTTCACCCTGTACACCTCTGACTTCTGCTACAACTCTGAATTATGCCATATTCAGAAGTTTGCAGACGACACAGCCATCATGGGGTGTATCTGGGATGATCAGGAAGAGGAGTACAGAAGTCTGGTGAGGAACTTTGTCGCATGGAGTCACACAAACCACCTGCAACTCAACACCTCAAAGACTAAGGAACTGGTTGTGGACTTCGGGAGGTCCAGAGAAGGTCCACTGCCGGTTCAGATAGAGGGGGAGGAGGTGGAGGTGGTCAACAAGTACAAGTACCTCGGGCTGTGGGTGGACAATAAACTGGACTGGTCATGCAACACAGAGCACCTGTATAAAAAAGCCCAAAGCCGACTGTACTTCCTCAGGAGGCTGAGGTCTTTTAACATCTGCAGGAAGCTCCTGAGGATGTTTTACCAGTCGGTGGTTGCTGGAGTACTTTTCTATGCTGTGGTGTGCTGGGGGAGCAGCACAGCAAAGAGGGACTCATCCAGGCTGGAGAAACTGATCAGGAAGGCTAGCTCTGTGGTCGGCATGAAGCTGGACACTCTGGTGACAGTGGCAGAGAAAAGGACATTAAAGAAACTGCTGGACATTATGGACAATGATGGGCATCCTCTGCACACGGCCATTAAAAACCAGAAGAGTCTGTTCAGTGACAGGTTGCTTCTCCCCAAGACAAGAACTAACAGACTTAAAAACTCCTTTGTCCCACACGCCATCAGACTGTTTAACTCCTCTCTGGAGGGGAGAGGGAGGGGAAACAGGAGGACAAAGGAGGGGGGAACAACTGAGCTGTAGTGCCTCTTCACCTCACTGTACAATACCTTGTGCAATACTTTTTGTAAATAGTCAACAGTGCAATAGACTCAATACTTGAAATGTGCAATTCACTTGTATTTTTATTTTTTATTCCTATTTATTCTATTTATCCCCTTTGTATATTTTATTTATATTTGTCTCTGTATTTATATGTGTGTGTGTGTGTGTGTGTGTGTGTGTGTGTGTGTGTGTGTGTGTGTGTGTGTGTGTGTGTGTGTATATATATATATAACAATTCTGTAACTGTAACTTCGGTCGTTGCTGTGCTTTTTTTGGAAGTCGAATTTCCCAGAGGAACCCACCCGAGGGATTAATAAAGTTCTATCTTATCTTATCTTATCTTACCTAAATGCAGTGGGTTTTGGCCACGTGACTGGATGATTAGATATTTGTGTTAGCATTCAGTTGAATAGCAAAACGCCCATTCCCGTTAGGTAAAACGATAATGAGTTGGTTGTTGCTGAGGGCACTTGTTCATGTAACACCAGTTCTTAGAATACTCAAGTCCCCCTGTATATATATTTAAAAAATCCTAGTTGTTCACATAAATCAGCAGTGCATCATCTCGTCACGTGAAAATATGTGAGCTTTAAAGCAAAGTCTGCAGTGACCAACTTAGCTGCAGGCTACACTAACCTTTGCTAAGGAGCACTGCTTGTTGCACAAATCTCTTTAGTGATGACAACTTTGATTTAGTTTTTTCAGACAGGAAATGGTGTCAGTTGGTTTGAGTTGGGGTGACCTCTTACACAGCTACATGACAAGGTGTTTATTACAAGCTCCTTCATACACGCACTCTTCCTTTTCTGCCATCAGTTTGAAGTAATCCAACAATTTTGTCCACCGCTATCTGGGTGAAACAATTTAACAATTCAAGCTGTTGATGCTGGAATAATGAAATAACTAGCCCAAAGTTCTGATCCGTACTTAATTGGGAATCTCTGGAAGATTAGCAACTCTATTCTGTTGAAAAGAACAAAATCGAACCAGGGAAATGTGAGATGTTGGTAAGGCCCCACGAGCACAGATGTGCTAAAATCATTCCAAGAAAATGACCTGTATACTTCCTAATGGTTGAAAGTTGTAACCATTAATATTTCAGTTTCCAAGCTGCTTTTTTCCTGCTAAAATAGCAAACTATTGTCTAATTTAGATCACTGTACTTTCTGGAATGAATCATTCAAATGTTGCCAAAAGAGTGCTATAGCCACAACTGGGCCTAGTATTCCCCTAATGTTTGAGCTATGAAAGTCACCAATGAGCAAAAAATAAAATAAATCAAGTAAACATGAATAATTCTCTAACTTTGATCTCTACTCTATTATCTCATATTAGAACTGAATTATGCAGGGTGGCAGGAAAACGTAAGTGCTGTAAGTTCTGACCTGTAATCAGTAATCAAAATAAATATTAAGCTTTGATGTGGCACAAATGAGGACAAAATGAAGATGACAGACAAGATGAGACTCCATTTGGTTGACGGTTTATTTCATGGTGGTAGGAACACAAGACAAAGGTCATAAAGTTAGTAATGTTCAGGTCATGCCACTCTTATCGGTGCACTGCCCTTTGACGAGGTTTGCGCAGTCAGACAGTAGTTTACAGAGGCCAGACATGGAGGGTAATCCACATGTAGACATAAATAAGGAACAGAAAATAGATTCAAAAATCAGTAAATAGAAGATTTTTTTTGTAAAAAGCCAGATGGGATATTTGCGTAAGCCCTCTGGGATATTTTTTTCATATGAGTATGAGCATTATTACTAATATAGTCATTATTATTATTATTATTTTGTATTACTCATTTACATTATCAGAATGAGGCTAATACACTGGCTAAAGTAACAAAACAGTTACATGGATAACGTCTTCGTCACCTGCTCGCAGTTCAAGATGACTGGTTTTTAAGGCAATTCATAGTTTCCATCCAAACCATACATGGACTGCAATTGTCTTTTGTGTGTGTGTGTGTGTTCTCGAGTCCAAGTGGTTCCACCTGAAGTGGTCAAACTCCAAGAAGAGTGTAATAAAATAAGACCAGTTTAAGCTTTGAGAGAGTGACTGCTGGAATTTTAAAAGCATCTTGGAACACTAGAAGAGGGATTCCTGCCCTGGTGCGGACGCACACAATCAGCTTCAGTGCTATTCCTCCCCCATTTACAGAAGTATAGAGCATCGTGTGGGTGAACAGACAAAAGTCAGACATGGCTCCAGTGTATAGTACTAAAAACATAAACCTCCACAGATCACACGTTGTTGCTAAATTTACACTTAAAAATTGCAGGGCTGTACAAAAACAGGTTGCTTGATGACTTTTAAGGAGGGAAAGATAATTAGGAACCTAAGAGAGAAAAGGAAACGAACAAACGAAAAAGTACAAGACCATTTGATACTCAACCACAAACAGGCATGATTTAGTCTCAGAATATTGCCAAGGTTCTCATATCAAAACAAGTTTCTTTCAGTCATTCATCGAAGCTTATTGTGGTTCAGCAAAGACGACTCCACGTTGCAACAGTTCACTGAATTGTACAGGATTCGCACTAGTTAAACAAACCCATGCGTTACTAGGTTAGATCGCAAGTACTGAAGGATTATGTATGTTTTCCCAGTTTTTTGCGGCTGCTATGGCTTCAAAGGGTCACAATAGCGTCAAAGTCCCTCTCTTTTTCTCTCTCTTTCTTTCACTCAACAGCCGAAAGAAGAAAAAAAAAAAAGATTCCTCCAGGAATGTTCCTAGGTGAAATACAAAAACATGAATTTAAGTCTCAGGTAGAGTTTTTTTTTCTCTTTTTTTGTGAAGATTTTTTTCTCTTTGTGTTGACTGACTGCTGTTTGACAGGACATTCCCAAGAGAAGTGGCTCTCGTGATAAGATCTCCCTTTGCCTCCTTTCTGTCTGTCCTTTTCTTCAGTCTTTGCTTTCAGCACCTCCTTAAGGTCAGATATGGTAATAACTCTTCCCTTAGACGCCATTAAAGGCCCTGCAAAAACTAACTGCTCCCGAGAATAATACAGAAATATATATCTATCACAAACAAAACAAAAAACAAAAAAATGAGGAATGACCAGACTTTAAAGATGTCTGTGAAGCCTGTACTTTCTGAAATCACTGAGAAGTGAAAATAAAAGAAGAAAAAGGAACCTCGATTCGTTTAAAACAAGAACAAAAAACGCCCCCCTCCCCCGACTCCCAGTTATTCAAAATAGATTCTTTTTCTTGGACTCAAACAAACAAACAAAAAAACCCCCAGATTTTTCAAACCAACACTGCAGAAGTGCATGCATTTATAGTGGTCATCATTAGTTCATCTGCTGATTGTAGAACAGAACGCACAATAGTACAGGAGAAGCACAATTTCTCCAACGAGAACCCATCTTACATATTCACAGTCTCAGGTATTATTTATATACTCTATATTTATAACATCTATCCATGTCTGTGATTCATGTCTTGACTTATGACTAATAATATGCAAGTCATTGTTGCACGCAGCGCTCTCTCTCCGTCACATCGGGTTGCGGTGTTAGTGAGTCATATTTCAAAACTAAAGGCTTGGATGGGATTCAGATCGAGTGGAGAGTTTTTTCTTTTCTTTTTTTTCCCTCTTTTCAGGGTGCTGTGAGATGGGGTTGATCGAGTGCTTATGACTGTGTACTTTCTCACTGTAGCAGCTTGACTGATTTCTGAAAAGTCCCATTAGGAAAATACAGTGGATTGAATACCAGGGCTGAATACAGAGTTTCTTGACTGTAGTCGGCAGCTGGCTGCAGCATCGAAGAAACGCACGCACCGGCTACAGCATCCATCTCTCGTGAGGGAATGTGTGTCTATCAAAGATGTATAGGCCATGCTTGGGGAATGTGGAACGGCAGATATGGCACCGAGACAAGGCAGTAACCGGAGATCATCAGCAGGGTCCACCGTGTTCAAGTAAAGGATGAGAATAAAAAATGATAAAAAACAAAAAACTGGTAGGGCTGTTTTTTTTTTTAAAGATTCTTTAAAAACATCAAATGTGACATGGATTTAATATCTGTGGTTTTCACCGAGGTGCCTTCTTTTTGGAAAAAAAAAAAAGAAGGGCCTTGAAAGAAAAGGAATTTTTTACTGTGAACGGAGGTGCGGATAAGAGCAAAATATATAAAACAAAAATGAAAACAACATATTCATTTTCTTTCCATATAAAAAGCGATGAGAAGTATACAAAAATAGAAAATAATTACAGCAGGAGACATGGGCGCTATAGAGGGTGCGGGTGGGAGGGTTTCTTTTTCTTTTTCATTGCTTGCGATATTTCTGTCTTTGCTGGAGTTATTTGGCGGCGGAACAGTGTAATATTCTGGGGCTGTTTAAGGCGTCCTCCACCAGGTGGAGATCCACCCCGTCCACCACCACGTCCTTGATGCAGCCAACGAAACCCGTGCTGTAGGCCTTAGGCAACCGGCGGGCAACCGGCAGCTCCTCCAGACCACCTGAGGAGGGACAGGAGATGAGGTTACTTTGACTGTGAGTCACTGAAAAGGTTATTTCAGTCAAATCAGCCAGCAGTTCCTTTTTAACTTTAAACTTTTCTTTTTTTCACCTGCAGAAAAATACTTTGCACAACTAGTCAACTAATCTTAAAAGTCAGTGTAGTGCCCCTTTAAAGATCAAACAGCGGGATAAGGGTTCGGCTTTTGCAACGAATTAAACTGGAAATATCCATCAAATAGCCAACCTTTGAAATATTTTGGTACAAACTACAAAAGCAGCTACATGGTTTTGTCAGGTTGTATTACAGCCTTTGATATTTTTCACTATGACACCAGCTGATGGACATGACAGGATGACAGTGTATTTGTCAGACTGCCGTGATCAAAGTGAGATGGAGCCTAGCACGGCAGTCACACAGAACTGAAGTCAGACAGAGAAGAGAGAATGTTCTTTTAATTTGACACGGTGTATAAAGTACTAAAAAAAAATAAACACTACAAAAGAAAGGTGGTGACGGAGTATAAAATGATGAATGCTTAACATCCTCATTATTTTTAATTTGTTTCCATCTTTGGTGCTAAGTGCTCACTGCCGTGCTGTAAACTCCCCGTGTATCACATGTCCATCACTTAGTCTTCTCAGCCCTCTGGCAGCCTTTGTGTATATAGAAGTCTGATTTCTTATACGTGCTGCTCTTTGCTGCTCATAGCTGAGTTGGCCCTGAGGTACAAAACACAACAGCATCCTGAAAGCAAAAGAAAACTAAAAACAAAACATTTCAGAAATGGTCACTTTTTTTTTTTTTTTATGTTGTTGTGTTTTTCGAACTCTGGGCCACCACTTGTATACAGCTGCTAACTACCCACTTCTTCTCGTACTTATTTCAAAGAAACCAAAAGCAGAAAATCATTCTTTTCCTCTGTGGCTCAAAACCCCCCCACAGAAACGGAGCTGATGGTTTGCAGCAAGTTTGCAGATGTTAAAGGTAGAATCTGATCTATTGAACATTGTGGACTATGCTTAAAAGCTGAGTCTGTGCCAGGAAACCAACCAGTTTAAATAAACTCTACTAATTCTGCCAAAAAGAGAATTATGCTGGAAGCCTGTTGATGGCTACAAAAAGTGTCTGATCTATGGGCAACTTCCTAAGCCAATTATTAGTGGGGGTGTATATGTTTAGCCTTTATTTAAATATTTGTGATCCTGTGTGGTTTAAGAAAATACCAAATAATTTCAAACTTGTGCACCAAATTCTTGTTTTCTAAAGTCATTAAAGATGTATGGTGTAGAATTATCTCACCCTGGAAAAAGAACAGTTCTAAGAAATAATGAAAACACCCCAAACTACCATGATATTCATGCCCATGATAAATGCTATATAAACTTATGACCACAACCAGTGTTGGGAAGATTACTTTTAAAATGTATTCCACTACAGATTACAGAATACATCCCCAAAATGTATTTTGTAACGTATTCTGAATACTTTGGATTACTTAATATATCATCATGCTTTTTACAACTACATGAATGTACTATTGCTGTGTGATCTATTACTATTACTGAAGGCAACTCGCCATAACAATACCAAATAGATTTAAAATCTTAATATAAAATGAGTAACAGTAGGGTGGACATTAAGTAAAGCTGCACTTTTTGCCGCGATCTCGTATGGAAAACTATTCCGCGCGTATATAAAACAGGTCCGCGGCTCCGAACCGTAGTAATGGGACCTCTGGCTAATACGTTAGGTTCCGTGTCGGGCTCGTAGCTGAAAACTAGCTTTACTTTGTTGTCTGGGTCAGCTTTGCTAAGGAGAGACGGAGAGAGGCGTTGAAAGGCTGCTTCAACGGAATTTACTGTTTCGAAGGAAAACACGATCACAGTGTACAGTCGAGTCTAAATAGCTTACATGTTAGTGTGCAGTACACAAGATCGACAGCGCACAATGTGCTTTGAGGTAGCAGCCAAGAAAGGTGAAGTTTGTGTCTGTGAACACCCGTGTGTACACTTGTGTGCACACCTGTGTGGATCGGCACACTTGTATTCAAAAGGTTTCTCCATGTAACGATCTACTAGGGAGTGTGGGGAGCCATAGCCCCGTCCCCCAGGGCATGAAGCAGGTGGAGGAGATCCAGGCCCCAGAATACGAGGACCCACCCTCCTGGGAAGATCTGAGGAGAGCTCCAAACGAGAGGTCACCCAGCAGCCATGGAGCAGAGGCCAGAGGGGGTTGTAGTGACGTGCCTGCAGGCTCTGCCGGCAGCCAGCTGTGCCAGAAAGGACCGGGCCTCAGGCCCAGAGGCCGGTACATGGGGTGCCCGGTACATACATGAGCGCCCAGCCCCAGACACCAAGAACCACCAACACACCAACATCTGAGGGCATCGGCCACTGGCAGGGAGTGTGGTGAGGGGAGATAGGCCTCCATACCTCGGAGAGCCTGAGATGTTCCCAGAGAGGTGGAGTCTACGACCCAAGATGACATAAAGACACAGACGAACAGGCGCACACAGACACAAACATGCATTCCCACCTCCATATACACAAACAAATACTCGGCACTCACCCGACATGGAGACAGACACAAATAGACACTGTACACACATTCACACTCCCCAAACATACTCTATATGCCAGGTTCAGGTACCCCTGCCCCCAGAGGAGCAAACCGTACCCGGACCCAGGAGAAGCTTCTCGGATGAGAGGTGAAACGTCTTCAAACAACTTAAAGAAGTCCAGACGCTTTTCTTTCCAAGCTCCTTAGACTTCCTTCCTTGGACCACTTTTAATAGACACTGACCACTGCAACGGGGAACACCTCACAAGGGCTGCAGATCTGGAGATGCTCTGAGCCAGTCGTCTAACCACCACAATTTCACCTTTAGCAAACTCTCTCAAATCATTACGGGTGTAATTCTTCCAGCTCTCCTAATTTTTGGGTGCCTGCTCAGGTTCCTCTTTTGATGGTGTTTTGAGCAAACATAAAGTAGTCATTAGTGTCTTTCTCACTAAGACAGTGTGAAACATCTTTATTGAGAATTATTTTGAATCTGTTCTTAGGGGGAGAGAGACCATAGCTTCATTTTCCATGCCTTACCTATTTAGCCCTCTTTTCTGTTTCCCTCTTTGGTATCTACAGGGTCAGAACTCTCCTGCATCCCTTTTCCTCTTTACTTGATGCCCGTGCGACTCATTTCACCCCCGCACCTCCATCTCTTCCATGTTTTGTGAGGCCGAGTGTTCACATTCCCGCTGAGCTCTTTACATCCCCTGTCCCTGCCCGCATTAATCGGATTGTGTGCCTCAGAATCAGGAGTCGACAGGGCTAATTTCATGCGAGTTACAGATGAATTAATGATGAACAGCGAAAAGGGGATTTAAAAAGGGAGAAGGGCTCTCGATGGGAGGGCTACGTGAGGATTATATATTCTTGCTGCAGGGCTCGCTCAGCACCTGTTCCACTGCGCTGCCTCCCCATGTGTGTTTGTGTACATGTACCTGAGAGCACGAGCACACCTCTTACATGCGGCGAGGCTCTTTAAATGTCACTCGGGCTGCTTCTCCTCACAGACCTGCGTCTTTTTTTCGCTGCGCACTGTGCATTTTAAAGAACAGTCTGACTTTATTTTGCTGCCCGTCTTCGATGTTATTTCCTCAGAATGTTCAATCCAGCGGTGCTGTGTGTGTTCTTTCAAAAACGATTTCTCTGAGCCAAGTTCAGCTTAAATTGAACTCGAGGTAGATAATGGGCCGACTTTGGTCATTTTCAATTCAGGAGAGCAGACAACTTTGGAGTTAGTCAGATAGCCTTTCATTTCTCAACTCAATACCTGAATAGGCTTGGACTTTTTTTTTTTGCCTAAACTGCAATCTTTTTTTCACCTGCCAGAAGCATTGACTTCATTGCTCACTTTTTGGCAGCCCAACCAGTGGCTAGGATGAAAAAGCACTATTCTGCACAATTACAAGCATTGCCATGCTTTATGTATGGCATAGCTAGGCACATTTTCAAGTCTGAATTAAGAGTTCAACTTTTTCCTGCATGTGTGGCCACCTACCCAGCCAGAGTGCTCCATCTGTGTCCAGCTGTGTTGATGCCAGAGGTGATGACCCTGTCACCGGTGCCTCGTTGCCAACCTGTAGAGAGCCGTCTCGAAGTGCTCTAAAGAGGAGAAAGACAAAAGGAGAAGGGCACTGGAAGTGAGTACTTGTGTGTCACAGCGAATAGCTTTAAATTGCAGTTTCGTTTCGTTTGAGGCATCAAGACTCTATTGCTCGACTGCCAGTATACTAAGCACTCACATAACTGCCTTTGCCAAGCAGTGTTCTAAACGTGCCTGTCTACCAGCTAACAGATGCCGTTAGAGCACCATTTATTTGAGGTGGCTCCATGTGGCGCATTAGCACACACTTAAGAATTGTGAAGACAGAGCTGATTTGAACCCCGCTAAAGTGGGCTTCCAGCAGAGAGACTGCCATTAGAGGCAAGCCACAAACACAGCTAGCTATGCAGCTTTGTGAGTCGTATGCCACATGCTGCGATTTACACCATCATTACCATCGAAATGATGTCATCTTCTCATGCGGTCTCCCTGTTAGTCTGGGATGAGATTTGGCCTAGTTCCTGTTTGAAATGGATGGAGCAGCTTTTCAGGGATCGATTATTCCCGCCTTACGTGATGAAACCGAACAAATTATCCCCCCACGTGACCAGTCGCCGCTATGCCGAACGTAAAATGCTCACCGACGATAATGCAGGGGTCGCAGGGAAGGTGTTGAGTTTGGGCAATGAATTTATTTTTAATGAAGAAATCCATTAAAGTGACATCACCATGGGACAGAAAAGTTCGGCACACTTCGTGTTTTTTCTCTTCTATCCATTATTCATTTACTAAATGTTATTTTCTCTAATTCAAGTGTTATTTATTGTTCTTGCACATGCACCTACAGTCACTGGCCACTACATTAGGTACACATTTTCAACTACTTGTTACTTTGTTAACACAAATATCTGGTCATACATGTCACCTTGGCATTAAGACGTAGCCTAGACGACCTACTGCAGTTCAAGCTGCGCATCAAAATGTGGAAGAAATGTGATTTAAGGGACTTTTAACATGGCGTGGTTCAGAAATCTACTAGGATATACCCACAAAGAAATCTCTTACTGATTCTCTGGCACGAAGAAATTATTTAGTTCTGAAGGCAAAATGGGGTCCAATCCAGTGCCAGCAAGTGCAACTAATAAATTCAATTCAAATTTTATGTATATAGCACCAAATCATAACAACAGTTACCTCAATACACTTTATATTGTAAGGTAAAGACAGTTTAAGAATACAGAGAAAAGCCCAACAATCTGATGACTCCCTCTGAGTAAGTGCTTTGGCGACAGTGGTGAAGAAAAACTCCCTTTTAACATTAAGAAACCTCTGGCAGAACGTGAGAGGAAGACAGGAAAGTGAGTGTCGGTGAGTGTCTATGCACCTGCTACAGGTTTGTATAGACAAGGCTCAACTGTATCAAAAACTGTTTATGATGTGACTGACTAGTTTTGTGGTAAGTACAACGTCATCTGTCCTGACAAACTGATCAAATAAATTCTGTTGTTAAAGCCACCCCCTTCCAGCTGTGGGCCCTTGCGAAAATTGTCACCTGCTGACTTTGAGAAAGTAACTCATGCATTTATTTCATCCAGGCTTGACTACTGGAAAAGCCTGAAGGGCATTTGTTTTTGCACTTTGCACTTTTTGCACTTGAGACCCATGTTTGGTAGTAGTACTAAGCTTATGCATTAAAGTGCATCAGACTCCACCTCCGGGTAGCAACACATATGCAACAGGTTTAGACTTCATAGTTGGCTGCATGGATTAGTGCAAGTTTGCACAATCTAAGGTCTCAAGCATTAAATCTGTTAATGATTGATTTCACACATTTTGTAATCTCTAAGTTACAAAAATGTCCCTGAGGTTCACTAATGTGTGACAAAACATGAAACTCCATGAACGATGAGACTTTTTCAGACTAACATCACATGCATTTTCTGACTGTTATGAAGCTTTTGAGTTTACATAAAACAAGGGGAATACCATAGGTATGCATATATGATATGTCTCGTGAGCCAAGTTTTTGCAGAGGCAAAGTCATTTTCACTTCTCTGGTGAGGCAGAGGTTCTACGGTTTGAAAGTCCCAGTTGTTAAGATTATAGCAATTTAAGCATGTGGTATGTCTACAGCTGTCCTGAGAGGTCAACGACAGTTCAAATGCTCACAGTCTGCTTGGACCTTCGTCTTCACTGCTTGCAGCTATATCATACTGTATTTCTATTCTTTTAAATCAAGCATTCTTGCAAGTCATCTACAGAGCAAAATACAGTGATGTGTATGAAAGGGAAATACACATACAAATACGCATTCACTTTTCTTATTTTTTTTACTCATTTATTTCCTGCCTATGTGTGTGTGTGGATATTGCAGGATGTTCTTCCTTTTTGAACATTCATTACCGTGTCAAAGCAATTTGATGCATAATATCATCCTCATGCATGACCAGGCATGAAAATAACGTTAATCTGGAACTAATCAGAGTCATCTCAGTGTGAGGGATCGCTGTGTAGCCGAGGATTCATGCAGGAGATCACGGTGTGCAGCAACACAAACACAATATGGATTAATTCTAATCCTGGTCTAAATGTAAAAGCTTCCATCACTGATCCCCTGTTACCTATCGTCTCCTGTCTTACCTGCTGGCCTTGATGCGTATCCAGCTGTTGGTGTCAACACGCACAGTAGAGCGCAGCACCACGGGTTTGGAGCCCAGGTCATAGGTCATTTGGACATGTCCATCTACAATTGCTAGGGCAATGTAGTCTGAGCGCTCCACGCCCTTTCCGCTCCACAGCACCAGACCCTGGGTCGTGTCAGTTCGGATGCTTAGTTCAAATTTGTTCACCAGCAGAGCCTTCTCGCTAGAAGGAGAGAAAATACATGTTCATTTATTTGTCTGCTACATCAGAAAGATTTCTAATCTTTAACATACCTATGGATATTGCATATAGGAAGCAAGGGTCCTGTGCTGTCGTCTCAAAGGTGCATTACCTGTGATGACATCTGGTTCTATTTGCTTACATATTTAGAAAGAAAACTTTGTAGCTTTAACTCTGCAATCACATGCTAACAGAGTTACCGGGATTTTGAAGGAGAATCAGGATGCTGGGTGAGTAGCAGGGGGCTGTTTCGCTATTAGCTTTTCTACATCCTACTGAGCCTGAACTGCACTGCTGCCTACTGCTTCCTTTGTTGCTTTGTGCATTGCTCTGTGTGTGTTGTTTAGGCAGCTGTTTGATCTCCCGTCTCTTGACTGCTACAGCTGCCAGGGTGATTTGGATGCAGAGACTAGGAGACTTCCCTTCTATCCTTAAGAGGCACTGTAAGCCACTGTCACCGCTGCGCGAGAAAAGTACACAGAGCAATGTGCCTCTGCTGAATTCGTGCACAGACAGACAACACCGCACATCCATGTCTGCATACAAACGCACTAACAAAGGTCCTCCGTGAGTCCACCAGAGATACAGCAGACATCCAGGCAATCATACCTCATCATTCAGTCTCTGCACATTTGTTTGCACATCAGCAAAATGGAACTACTTCCAACGTCTTCAAACACAAAGACAGAGACAAGGTGAGGGCACGTACGACAAAGAACCAAGAACACGTGGATTCAATTAAAACAAAAAACAAACAAAAAAACAACACCACAGACCTGGAGACAGATTTGACAAGACAAGACAAGACAGACAACAAGGCAAGGGAGTCAGCACAGCAAACAGGGAAGCACATGGGAGTACAAACAGGACAGGAAATGGGAGGGAATACAGAGAGAATGAGAATAGCAGCTCTCCTTAACCTCGAGGAGATTTTCTTCATTTTTTTTTCCTGTTTATCTTCCATTAAATGATGTCTAAACAAAGCAGCAAGATGATATTTAACTTTGGAGGAAATAAACTTTGAAAGCTCATGCCAAAAATGATGCCAGTCGCCTCAGCAGAAGCAGAGGGGGAAAAAAGGATTTTCTTTTCCAAAAACATGCTTAGGTTACAAACATCGACCCCCTTGATTAACCAAAACTGCTGAGGTAAACAGGAACACACACACACACCAAAAAAAAAAAAAATTTCTCCAGAGAGAAAAAAAAACTAACAAAAAATACAGCTTAGTGAACCTTCTCCTGGCAAACCCTCAAAGAGCTTACAGGGCCCAATAAATCTCCACTGGAGCGGATTGTCAGTGATAAGGTCAAGGTTATTAAAAGTGCTGAATATATCATGAATAAAACAACGGCGGCGCACAGCGCTCTAGATCTCATATACACCGCAGACTTCATAGATTTCTGCTGTGATGCTGTTTCTTTTTGGAAATGGAAGAGTTTTATCTTCTCGGATTTTTTTCAAAGCTGAAAAAGGCCTCTCAGGGTGTGGACCTACGTTTCAACTCTAGGTGGCAGTAGTGCTTAGAATAATAAAAAGCCATGTGGGAGGACAGCTATTGCAAAGAGACTGCAGCTCTGGATGGATTTGTGCTGTTATCAGAGCTCTTAACTTTTTCAGAATTTATTGAAGCATATGCAGAGGCTCTTTGCCTTTCGTATTGGTAACTCTATCTCAGTAATGGAAACAGTGTTGTCTCTGCGGAGGAGGATTTAGCCCTGTGAGAGGTCGACGAGGGGTTGTCTGGAGGGAAGGGGAGGAATGAGGAGGTGATACGCAAGCCGACAGCACCACATTTTTGATAGCTTTGAGAGACTCACCTCTGGTCGGATGGGTTCTCCAGAGACTCGGGACTTAAGGGAGCAGGGGGAGAAAGTCAACGGCATGCAGTGTAAGCGCAAGGGGCAACAAGGAGAAAGGGAGGGAGGGAGGAGGGGAGGGAGGAGGTCTAGTTTAGGCCTGGAGCTGCAAAAAGCATAACTTATCTGCTCTACTACAATATCGACCACGTCAAGTCGATAACAACTGTTGTGTGATCATAGGAAGAGTGTAGCTTAGCCTTGATAACACCACAACCATAAAAAGGTTCTTAAGGGAACCGCTGAGATTAAGATGGATGACTAACTCTCCAAAATGCCTTGGGATCAAGCATTTTTTAAACGAGTGAAGCATCAAGATTAAGCACATTCATGGTCAGTGTCCACTGAGGTGCAGAGCCCGCTTTAAGTCAGCGTCCAATTATTGACCAGCTCCTTTATATTTATGGCTCTGCACGCTACAGTGCTGCACCAATTACCTTCTGTCCAGAGATGAAAGCAGCGAATGAGAAAAATTGGGCAATTGTCCAAAAATGGGGTCAAGCGCGTATCAGTTGAGAGTCATGGCCAGATATGATTTGTCTCTGAAATAATGGAGCTTGAGCGTAATCGACCTGAGCTTCCAGATATGGAGGAGGAGGAGTGATCAAAGGGGTGCTGTAAATAGTAACCAAAACATTAACCCAGGGTTAAAGTTTGACATTTTGGCCTTAGCGCCACTTAATGGCCAAGAAATGTATTCATTCCTTTTACCAGATCAAATCCCACCCAATTGATTGTGCTCCTTTAGAGTGCTGCACCAAGAGCCTGGTATGGTTAGATTCACCCTCATTGTGGCTCGTAGTAAATGTGACATCCATTAAACTTTTGACAGTCTGGCTTCAAGGACCGCTGTCCCCTGCTGCTAAGTGAGATTGATGCCCATGGCTACACACTGAGGAGAGAGATCTCAATTGGAGGTCTAATCTACAAAGGGAGACAAATCTGTGATTAACATGTCACAGCCTTTCTGTACAGTCGACTCTGTAATTATTCACAATTACAGTTAGAGATCTGGCAAAAATGAAATGACAGAAGCCCTGGCATGGAGTGGAACTCTGGGCGGAATCCAGTCGGCTTAATTTGAGCCGAATTCTGCTTCAGCGCTTTTTAAAAAAAGAGGTTACTTACCGAGCTAATGAGCAGGAAGAAAAACCTTTAATAACTAAGGCATGACCGAGGGTTTTCCCGCGCACAAACTCCACAGGCACCAGAAACTAGGTTGAGTTGTATTTAGTATAACCTCCTCTTGTAGTTTTCAAGGGGTCTCATTCATTTCTCACATTAGCGCTTAATGCCATTCAGCATAAAGCACGTGGCAATTCATTTTGTTTATGAACGAGCTACAACCATGCATAAAATATTGCACATTCTCAGTACAGCAATTCATTTTCTCGGAGGGCTGTGCACAATGCTTATCATGCAAACATTCATGCTTCCCTTTGCACTGAAAGGAAAAAAAGACAGGAGCTAATGACAATGCATGATGCATTAAAAATAAGGAAACCTGTCAAATGAAATTATGGATATGGGCCTTGGATGTGAAAATCTGGCTTTAACAGTTAAGATGAGTTCTGCGTGGATATTAAGACGGGAAACTGAATGTGCTTTAATCTTTGCATTTGGGTTATCAAACATGGATTTTAAAAAAATTTTTTTTTTACTGCTGTTAGTCGAGCTGGATTTGAAACTTGGGTAAATACCCAGTGTTAAAGTCTACTTACTCTGGGATCTCATTGGTCAGTTGGCTTGAGTGAAAAGGAAAGACAGTGAAGGACATTCACATGAAACAAAGACACATGTGGACAAAGACAAGGGAGGTCAAGGACAGAGGACGAACAACTGGAATGCTAACGCCATCAACAAGCAGCAAAGACACATCAAAAGGCACACACGGATATGTGATTCTCCAGCCAGTTGTTTCTGAGTGAGTGTGAGGTATGAGCGTCCACGGCAGCATGATGATCTGCACACCTCTGAGTGTTTGTGTGAGGAGCTGCGAGTCGAAGATATAGAGCCGTATGCTTGACGTCGTTTCAGGCTCGTCACATAAACATTTTTGTTTATTCCAACCTGGAGGCGCTCTCTTGCCAACCTTGTAGATGGATGGAAGACTAAAAATGTCTCATCAGTTGCCTGAAGTGAGTGCATTGCTGTTTTTTTTGTGTTTTTTTTATACAACAGCCCCAGAAATCATTTTCCAACTACGTCATCGGCTTTCTTTCCCCATTACGGGGAGTTAAAATTGAAGCCAACACATCTTTGAAAGCTTGATGAAAAACGGTCATCCACACATGATGACCACATCAAAATAGGATGAGAAGTTTAATCATGTGTGTGCTTACTGTTCAGCATCAGTGCGAGCTACGGGGTAGACCACAGGGCGAACCGAGCATGCTCTGGGCAACACTGTGATTGTTAACTGTCTCGCTAATTAGTGAAATCCTGTCAAAAGCGTAGCGGGACTTGCCACAGACAGAACGATGAGCTATTAGCCCCAGCGCTGATGATATCATCAACACTGTCATCACAGCTTACCACGGGAGAAGATGGAGAAAAGAGGGGTTATTTGGCTAATAGCTTCTACAGCAGAGATGGTGGATGATGCTGAACGGACTGTAGTCTTTCTTACCTCCTGGTAACAGCGTTGTGGTACTCGATGAACGTCCGTCCGTCAAAGGCGATGGCCTCGGTCTCGCCAGCAGACTTCTCGTGGATGGCTGTGAAGGACAGGGGCGGGGCGAGGAATGATGAGAGGATGAGATCGCACCAATCAATAAAGATTCAGTTATCAGAGCCGAAGGCAATGAAGTGTGAGCATGGGGTAGGTGGATTGGTGCGTTGGCCACACGCCCAAGGTTAATGGCAAAAGCAACGACTGAGTATGTAAGACAGATTGGCCCCGAACGAGCGCACGTCTGGCAGAGTATCACGAAGATGATGAAAGGAATGCGCAACCCCTTCCTTTCATAAATATTCAGTTGACACAGTTCATCATTTTCGTAAGTGCCGCGTTAGTTTGAGATCAATACATAATGAGAGTGACATAAAAGAGACATCACATGTCTAATATTGGCATTATTACCTCGCAATGGCAGAGCACAATGGAAATAAAGGTCTTATGAGCAGAAAAAATTGAGACTCATATTTTACCTTCTATAGAGGCAAGCCAAGAACAAGCAGTGTTACATGAAGCATCACTGATTTCAGTGCCACTCATACTATGCTTTAAAAGCAGCCCAAAATGCTATGCTTCTGGAGTAAAACCAGATCATCTTGGATGAGGAAATAGAACAATTTGTACGGTTACAGTGATTCACTGAAGCCGCGCAAAAACATGATAAGGTAATCTCAACCCAGCAAGTATTGTTAGCCACTGGCTTACACAAAGAGAAATCACACTGGTCCTTAAAGTAGGGGTAGGAAATGTGTTTAAGAACTGAGATTTTCTGTGGTTCATTCACTCAGATTAGGATAAAGCCAAATGTAATGTATGTGTTAGGACAGATGACAAAAGATGGCAGCGGTACTCACTGTTCTGGCAGTGCTGCCCTGAGAAGCCGCTGAGGCATTCGCAGTTGTAAGTGTCCAGCTGAGGTTTGCAGCGGCCACCGTTGTGACAGGGCTCCCTGGAGCAGGGGTGATTCTGGAACATGGCTACGCTGCTGGAGCGCAAGGCATTCTCCTCCCTGAGGATGGGCGTACCCATCAGAGTGATCTAGAAGCAGTGCACACAGGGCGTTATCAGCAGGTGTTACCTCAGTCTGGCTTCGAAGACGTTTACGAAACAAAAAGCATGCATCTCGGCAACTAGCGACGTTCTCGCTAGTGGCCGCATATTTCAAAAGGCACCGGGAGGAAATAAATTGGATCTGAGCCACAGTGGAGAGTCATATTTGGGATTTCTGAGATAGTACATCACTAAAATCAAATATCAATTATTAAATAAGCAGCAAAATAAAAATGTGGAAAACATCACGATGACTCAGTGGTTTGATTGTACTTAACCAGGGATGTCAAACTCATTCTACATCGTGGGCCATCTTTGATCTTTGATCCTAAGCGGGCCGGACCAGTGAGACTCCTGAGATATTTTAATATAACAAAAAGTAGTGCAATTTCATCAATACAGCTTTTCTACATGTTGATTTTGCTAATTTTGGCTTAAACTGTAGTAAATAAATCTGTAAAAATAGAGAAAAAAGTCTGTCAGCTCAATGCACAGAAAGTCTTGTAATAAAAAAATGGAAAATATTTGTTAATTAGAGAATGTCTTTTTTCTTTTCTTTCTTGTTTTTTTCAATGTAAAAATCATAATTTCTGTAGTCTAATTGTTAATCTCTTACTTATTTACTGGTGTAATGTGAATGTCCACACAGTTAAAATGTGCTCCTTCACATTTTCCAAAGATATTCTGTGGGACAGATTTTTTGTCAATCTTTGACGGATTGATACTGGCCCCCGGGCCTTATGTTTGACAGCCCTTTACTTATTAGTAACCAGGCAAAAACAAAATCTAAAAATATATTAAGATATTTTTTTCTCCAGATGTTGTTGAATCCTGTTTGGAGCAAAGAAATATAGGATATCATCCTTTTCTGACTAGGCCACACCCATTTCACACCAAACAGGATTGTGTTGTCTTATATATATATATATATATATTAAAAAAAACACAGCTCTTGTACGCAGGTGTCTTCTGTATTCGATCAGTTATTTCACTGAGATTTCACTGTTTGTCTTTGTGTTGACCTTCAATAAAGAACAGAGCATACTGGACATAATGTGCAGTAAATACATGCTACATAGTTCAGTGGGGCTAGCTTTATAGCAGTGTGTGTGTGTGTGCGCGCGCGTGCGTGCGTGCGTGCGTGTGTGTGTGTGTGTGTGTGTGTGTGCATGCGTTTGGAGACAAATCAACAAAATCTTATAAACACTCCTCATTTACTATTTTTGAAGACATGCATTTATGTAATAGTCTTAGTGACCTTTCTTTGAAGTGCTGCATTTACAATATAATTCTTGTCATGCTCGTATGCCTATTACCTCTGATAAGTCGTTTAAGGTATTAAAATTATCTGATTAAATTCTCGCCTCCTTAGCACACCACTTGAAGATTATCATTTACCACTCTTGATTGTTATCCAAAGGAACACATCCATGAAGGGTTTTGTGTTTTCTGCCGAACCATCCTTAAATCTAATTATGGCGACACATCCTACAAGTAAATAAATGCGTACAGTGAGGCTGTAGATTCAGTTTAACACGCACCTCTGAAGACGAATCCCCTGCTGCTGCAGACCGAAAATTGCCTCCGAAAATTACAACACGCGTGTTAAACAGTACACCAGACTCGGAATACTTCCTCATAATTAATTATTCCCTACAGGCCAAGCAAGACAAACGCCACATTTAGCTTTTGATTTGCTCGAAACTGTCAAGGGAAAGTTTGGAGAGGATAACTAATGACAACTTTGCGCAAACAGTAACATCCAGCCTTTGTTCTACCAAGTTATTTTTGGCACTCTGAGATGAGATTTTTGCTGGAAAGTGGAGGAAGAAAAAAAAACTGGAAAGTTGTCAGGGAAAGATCTGAGAATAGCAAAATGGAAAGACTTCAAAAATGTGCATTCTATTATTAGTGTGCACTAATCCAAATGAGCACAGCCACTGTCCGTCACAGAGTGAGCTCATAATGGAAAATTACTAATGCGAGGGCTTATAGCAGTACAGCGAGTAACTTATCGCTGGACTTTGCTGCTGTATGTCTAAGGTCATTAAAATAACATAGAATCGAAAATATGAGTTAATGACACATTAATTCGTTTACAAAGAGACATGTATAAATTTACCTGCTGGACTGTTCCCTTGAAGCCTTCCGTAAGTGCAGCGGCTCTTGCTAGTCGGCTGTAATCGGGAGCTCCACCAACAAAAAGAGACTCTTTCAGGTTAAGATCTACGTGCTGGTTCTGATGAGAAAGGACACAGACACGTTTCAGCTGATGAGCCAGCGATGCACCCCGCAAAAATAGCTCTACATCTACCTCTGTATGTCTTTATTGACTCTTTCCCATAACCCATCATCAACTTTTCTCAAGAGTTTCCTATTCAGAACATATTGGTTTATACTTTTACCGCAGTCAAGGGAGCCAGGAAATAAATTGCATCCTTTTACCCAAGATATAAAGCCTGAGATTAATACACATACCACATTTACAGACATGTCACAAATGTCCCATAAAAAAAGATTTAATACTAAAGCCAGCAGAGGCTTTAACTGAACTTCCTTGCCTTCCTTCCACGCCAATACACTTGATACATTACAACATAATTGATTTCTGTGTCTCTCAGAGAGAGTGGTCAATTATCCTCTATCTGTGCGACATAAAAAGAGACTACAAAGGAAAATCAGAAGCAGGCTGGGCTGGAGATATGGATGGTTCTTTACAGACATCTCTAATGAATGGCTGATTATAAGCACCGACCTTTCAAACGGTTGAGTGTGGAGACACATTAATTGCAATTCATTTGTGCAGCAGGCGGCTATGAAATTCGATTCTTTCCACCAAACCTTTGGAACAATTGCTTTGCATTAGCAAGGTGCCTCTTTGCTACTTTTGCATGGGAGAACTGGCCCACTTCAGAAGGAAGGAATTAATGATCTTTATTTTATGTAGGGCAGTAATTGCCAGAGGGTTAAAGTGGAGTTAATTGTTGTAAAAATGATGGAAGGGGCCAAATAAACTGGCTTTGTGCAGGCAAGCTGGCATCAGGCTGGCTTTTATTTAGGATGGGATTTGGAGTGCGGGAGGCTGTGGTGCTTGGCTGAAGCCCGGGGCTGTGTCGCTGCACCTTGAGCCGCTTCCAGCTGAGATAGAGCAGAGACTTTGGCCAAAGCGGCTGGACCCAGTTGTGGCTGTTGCCTCTAGGCTTTGCCAAAAGTTGTCACCAAACTGTAGGGCAAAGATGGCCACCTCAGGCTCTGTATGCAGACATTACTGCTCTACAACACCCATCTACTCTGCAGATAGAGTTACAGAAACATACTGCACCTTCCCTGAGATCTTACCCCTTCATAGAGTGATACTCTGGAATTTAAGTACTCACTATCTATGTCAAGCTACACTTCTATGACGCTAAGTGAAACTGCATGCAATGGAATGGTAGATCATGTTCTAAGTTTTCCCCCTCTTCCAGGTAATAATAACCACCTGTTGAAAGAGGATGGCTGGTTCCATGGGGTGATTCTTGCTCAGTGATGTTCAGTGAGACTTGTGTCGTAATGGGTAAAAGAGTGAGCGAGTTCATGATATTATGGAGGATTGTTCTTGTGCATAAAAGTGAGAGCAGATGACAAAAGAACAGCCAGGCTTGGCTTAGCACCTCACCGTCTCCTACGGTATATATCCTCCTCGCCTCCCATGTCTTCGCTCTCACTTTCCGACAGGCACGCGGCACTGGCGTGATATCCCCGCCTACGGCAGACTAATGAAGACGTTTCTTTGTTGCTAAAAACAATGGCCATCGCAAAGATGGCTGCTTCTTTTCCTTCTTACCTCCCACCTTCCCACCCCCACAGCAGATGGACCGAGGTGAAAGCCAAACCTTGTTCTTTAGGAGCATCTCCTCTTTGGTGCTGTGTGTGCGTTTATGAGCTTATGAAAATGGCAAAGTTGTTCTACAGAACTGGCACCTTTAAAGCTGCCTGCAGCTCTGCAGAAGTACCCTTTTTTTGGTCTGTGCAGTTGTTGCATGAAGAGATGAGGGTAAGAGGACACAGCGAGGTGGCTCAAACAAAATGCGGGGCTGAGGTGTGACTGGGACTTGTCTAATTACCTTGCGTGATTTCTTATTTCCAGACAGCACATCATAGAGAAGGAAAGAAAATAGGGAGGAAGAGAGTTATTAGGGTAACTAGAAAGTGTCTGTGCACAAAGGAGCATGCAGATCTAGGCAAATGCAAAAGCTCACAAAGCACACACGTACTATAACACACGCACCTGCAAGAGTATTAAAAAAAAAAAGCCGCTGTGAAGCACTGACATGTGAGACAGACACGTTAAACAAGAATATAAAATGTGGACAGCACACCTTTGCATTATATACATACACACACATGAAACCACAAAGCTGTGCAAGTGCGTATTTACACTAGAGAACATGAATGCAAATAAGACAGTAAGTCTAAGAAGGCCGTGCATGAAACATACGATGCCATTAGCAAAAGATGAAAAGGAGGAAAAAAAAAACACTTCATGGATGAGAGTCTATGAATAGTGCCACTTAACCCAACCTCATTTATAGACCACAGCCATTCAATATGAGGTGAAGTAGATTATTATTTCTGTTATCCGAACCTTTGAAAGTTTGTAGTTCATTACGTCAGCAGCCTGAACAGACTTTGAAATGAACATGCTATATGCATCCATATATGTTCCTGTGTGCGACCACCTTTGATATGATATAGGTTTCTCTGAGCAAAGCGTATTGTAACGCCTTCCTGGTTCTTAGCGCTGAAGTGGGAGAGAATTAGCTTAGAGCAATACTGGATAGGGTCTCTGCAATGAGCTCCATAACTAGTCTCAGCTCATCCCTTGCGTCCTACCAGCCCCCCACTCATCTTCGCTTTTCCCTTGCTCTCTTTCTTTAATAAGATTTTCTGCCTCCGTTGCTGGAGTAAAACACAATTACCATACGGACGATGGGGAGGCAGAGGAGGGGTGACTGAGCAGCGAGAGAGAGGGGAAAAAAAAGAAAAAAGCAGTGTTGCATCTTAGAGGAAGTTGATGGAGTTGACAGAGTGCATGTTCACAGTCACAAATTACACTGTTTAATATAATTGGATGACTTGCAGACTTATCAAACTATTAGATCGCCTTCATTTGGAACCATGCACCTGCTTTATTAGTCTAGTCGCCGGGTTTAAAATTTTCATTACGCACTCTCTCGCTGCTGCTATCTCCTTGATCTGCCTCCACCTCCCTAGGCAGCACCCTCAAAGGCTGGATTTATGAAATTGACTGTATACCAGCAGAAAAGGCTGCTTTTTGAATTTGGTAGGTAATGCTAACTTTTATCTCTAGAAAATCAGGAAGCTTGAAGAAGTATTACAAAATTAAGACTGCCCCTTCTATATTTACAGCTCTCCCTCTTGCATTGCTGGAT
Organism: Aulonocara sp. 'chitande type north' Nkhata Bay; assembly: GCF_057382095.1. Classification (NCBI taxonomy): domain Eukaryota; kingdom Metazoa; phylum Chordata; class Actinopteri; order Cichliformes; family Cichlidae; genus Aulonocara; species Aulonocara sp. 'chitande type north' Nkhata Bay. The sequence goes on from NC_141363.1 coordinate 11,461,379, forward strand.
TTCTGGAGATAGCTGCATACTTTAGGTTAGAACAAACTATACGCTCTGGGACTATGTACAAAAAAAATCAGCAAAACTGGGTAAGCAGTAACTTGGACACTACTTATAGGGGCATGATGTGGCGTAGATGAGGCATAGGCACACAGAGGGGTATATACACATATAAATACAGGCAGACATAAGGGTAAGGATAGCACTGGCCCCATGCTAAAAGCAAGATAACCATTAGCAGTAGCTTGGTGGGTTGCGGTTTTCTTACTGGTGCCTCTCCTCGGACAGCACCCTTCTTGTTCACCATGATCTCTCCTTTGCGGTTGGAGCGCTCCAGGTTGATGGTGTTCCACACATTCAGCTGGATCCGTTCTTTACTCCTGAATCACACACATGCACAGTTTTATATTTCTCTGTTTTCTTGTTTGATAACTTAAACCCTCTTAGATTCTCAAGTCGTGGTAACCTTATGGTGGCAGGTCCCTTCCCCAGGTCGTAGCGAAACTCCAGGAATCCACCGCTCAAGGACAGTGAGATGAAGTCTCCTCTTCCATCTGATTTTTGGCCGTTGTAAAAGATCAAACCATTGGAGTCGTTGGCCATGAAAACCACTGTCATGCTAACCTTTTGACTGCAGATGTAACAGAAGCAAAACACACACGTGAGTTTAAGAGGATCTCCTAGAAACATCTCCTAGATGTTTTTCTGTGTCTGGTGCATCAACACTGTTTCTCCAGTATATAAAGACATTGTATGTTCTACATGCTCACACTTAGACAGCATTACTTGTTTCCGTCATTGTCAGTTCAGTCCAGGCTTAAAGAAGGATGTTGGCTTTAGGCACAGAACAAGCTCAGTCTGTGAGACCTACGTGGTATCCGGTGTTCAATAATACATGTGGGTTTCACACTGAGGCATGGGACTTACCGCAGATCGTGCCCGTACAGATGTAGCCCCTTCAGCTCCAGGTAAGAGTCTCCGTTGAACAGTGGCATGTAAGCCCCTTGCCTCTCAACCACTGGGGGGAAAAAAAACAAAGAGACGGTATTGAACCGCAGTTGTCGTTTTTGCTGCTGACAAAATTGAAATTCAGGGATAGTCAGTACATCTTTGAAGAGCCTGTCAGCATTAAGGCGAGAGATGGATTTGTGTTTTTATAGCTTTTGGGATTAAGACTTTCTCCTGACGGAAATTCAAACAAAAAAATTAAATAAATTAAAAAACCCTTATGTCAGACTGATTACACAGCCCGCCACTGTATAACAAAGGACCTTTGGAGACATGCGGAGTTTAACACCACAGCCTGGGACCTATCAAATAATGTGGCTATTGTATTTTGGCAGGCCTTTTTACAAATTCATGTCTTAGCAACAGGGTCTACGTCTGGCTGTCCCGTCTTTTGGCTGTCTGGAGTGATTAGGACAGGCACTGTGCCATCCCGCTAACAAGTAGCTTGACATTAAAAATCATTCAAGTGTCACTGTGGGAGTATGTGTTTATGGTGTTGCTTGCAAAAGCTACAATCACTGAGAGGAATGTGCCACGCTAGATGCTCACACATATACACATACCTATCTATGTAGCCGGCAAGAAAGCTTTTACTCGTAATTGGCTGGGATTAGTCAGGATGGGGAAGGGAGACATAGAAGAGAAAGCTAATTAGCTATTGTGCAGAAGACTGCTAATGATGATGACGGCACGCACCGCGCAGGAGACGGAAAAAGAGTCTGGTGCACGCAACAAGGAATCCTTTGCTAAAGTGAACACTTTAAGAGCTTCTCAGAATGTAGTTTCCTATAGAGCAAGTCTGGAGGGTTTTTCTTGTTTTTTACCTAGCGCTCGAACTGAAAGCACATCGATCAATAGGTGAGCAGAGGGCAAGGCATTGGAAGAGGCTGGATGACCAGGAAAGCTGCATGATGCGTGGGTGACTGAGTTTGACGACTAAGAAAATTTCCGTCAAGTTAAAGTTTCCACAGCTGGTCTTTGGTCTTTAAGTCAGAAGCGGCATTTAGCGAGCCGTTGCTTCTATTGCTAAGTCAGTGGCAAGCTCTGTGGCAATTTTGTTGATGGTGGAGTAATGACACCCAATTAGTACTTCTAATAAACCCACAGTATCAAAAAATGAAATGGCAACAAGCAGCTTGAATACACAAAAAAGAAAATCTCACACAAAGACCTAGCTTAATGTAACTGACAAGCCCCCTTTTTTTGGTCTGTGTGTGTACTGCCTCAATCCTAATGATTGTGCTTCCATCACTAAATTGTAATGATTTACACTATGACAGGGTAAAAGCATTGAGTAAAGTAGGCCATTCAGTACTACTGGAACACCCTTGAGAAAAGTCCTTGACTGTGAATATTATAGCAGCGAGCTACACTGACAAACCCCTGGTGGAATTGAAATGGAAGCCACAGCTCAGCTAAACCTGCGCGCACACACGCGCACATGCTAAGATACAAACACTTCATATTACGACCAATTCACCTTCAGGCTTCTGATGAGAGCGCTATAAGCTACTTGTCTTTTTAACTGTTCTCAGTGCAGCCCTCAGAGGGGATGTCCGCCTGGCTGCCACCTTATCTCTGAGCTCCTCTCGGGGGCTGACACTCTGGCTGACTGACGCTCCCATTAATCACCGCGGGCAGGAAGGACTGATGCGATTAGTCATCTCATTGATTCGTGTGAAAAAAATAGCCTTTTGGAATGGGAGACGCTCCCGCTCACATGGCATTGATTTTGGTTCGCCTCAATTTATTTTAATCACCTGCTAACTTGGACTCGAGGCGAAGGAGAAAGAGGCTATTCCCATCTGGGTTTTTTTCCGAATTCCCAGGGTTACAAGGTTGCGCGTTTCTCTTTTGTTCAGGATTTGCATCGGAATATATTCTTTTTAATTCACACTTGCAGAAGTCAACTTCTGCAAGCATTCATGACAACATCTACAAAGGAAGGGAGGGATAAACATGAGTAGACTTCAGAATGCCACACCGCCCAAAGTGCTAATGATGAACTTCAAAAGGAGCTGAGCTGTGCTCCGGTCTTTTTCCCAGCAGCGGCCTGGTTCTGCCATGTGAAACTAAGTACCAACAAACATGTTTGAACACAACACCTGTGGGCAGAAAGGCAGGGAGGGAGGCTGCATCCTACCCACTAACAAGCGTAGCAGAGTCGATGTGGTGAATGGCCCGACGGGGCCAATCATCTACCTCAGTTCTGTATGCCACCAACCCTCCCTTTCCCTTCCACCCTGAAGGCTTTTGCACCCCCCCCCCCCCTTCTTCTGCATTTGATCTCCTTTTTCGATTCAGCGGGAATGGAAATGTCACAGAAGAGGGAAAATAGGCATGGAGGAGGGTGCTACACAGCAGACTCCAGACCAAAACTCTGTTGTGTCCGGGAGAGATTACCGTTCTCGCAGTGTCTTCCTTCACGTCCCATGGGGCACTCGCATTTGTAGCCTCCCTCGGGCTGTGCCTGGCACTGGGAAGACGGATGGCACCTGGTGGGGCTGCACGGGTCGTGGACGTCGGCACACGTTAGACCTGGATGTAGACACAAAAATGTCAGAAGGGAACCACCAAGGAAACATGCAACAAGCGCCAACGTATTCAACCACTGACTCTTTTGTATTCCACTTGAAACGAGGGGAAGACAGAAAAAGGAGAGAGAAGCGGGTGTATGAGGATTTCCTCTGTAATAGAGGTCATTTTCTAATAGGATTTAGAAATATTACACGTCCAGATTAAACAGTGGAGAGCCTTCCTGCCACGCCGCCATGTTTCTAGGCCAACGCCAACTGTGGGAAAGGCTAGCAGGCGTCTGGTGGATGATGGGTTTGCCCTCTGCCACAGCCCATCTGAATTCACCCGTTATTACTTTAGCAGTCAGAGCCTGTGGTGAGGCGAGTGCTTTAATGAACCCCATCCACGCTGAGCTCACAGGGCTCCCCCGTTTTCCTCACTCCTGCGTTTGGAAGCTGTATTTTATCCTCCACTCTTAGCTCCTCGCCACCATGGCTCTTTTTCACATCTATTCTTCCTCTCTCGTCTTTTTAACTCTATTACTCTCTCCCCTCTCGCATTCATCCAGCTGTCCTGACATGCCCTCCCTCTAACTACAACTCTTCCCGCCCATTTGTTCTGTCTTCTCTCTTTCTGCGATCTGTCCTGTTCCTTCGAGATAGCCAATCTCGGCCACTTTTAAATGGACATCGTGACAAAATTAACTTCAATCTGAGGGCGCAGGCATCGGTCCAATTCTCATTAACACCATTTGTTGTACACTGGGTTGCTAGCATAACTTCTGTCACAGCAGTGCTTCTTCAGATTTACATGCCTCCCCAAGCTTCTCAGCACCAACAAAAACATAAAGGCAACAGTAATACAACGCAATACTTTATTGATCCATATTGTATATTCAAGGAAAATGGCTCTTAAACCTCGACTGACAGGTTGTTTCAATAACCATTAACCTGCCCCCATTTGTGGGTGAAATCCTTTACTATTCGAGCATAAAAGTTAGATCTGACAATTAAATTGCTTCTTGTGTGAAACTTTCCGCGGTAAGCTGCAGTATAACCAGCGAGGGGCACGCTTGGCTAGGCCCTGCTGGTGTCTGCTCTTAACTATATTCTCTCTCTCAGCTGCTTGTTAGTTGCCATCTGCTGGAGGGAGAAAAAGACGAGGAAAGGAACAGTGGAAGGAGAGATAGGCCAAAGGCCAATCACAGAGAATTAGTTCAAAGTTTTTCGTGTTCCTTGCACTGCGTCAACATTTAAACTCCCATTTCTGTGCTGGACACACAGATTTGATAGTGTTTACAAAATGACTTGCAGCGCTGCTGCTGGGGGCATGAGTTACACTGTCAAATTAGCCTGTCAAGCTTACTTAGGATTTGTGAGTCAGGCATGACCACAGTGAATCCCTGTGGAGAAGGCAACACTGAGATGTATTAGCAGAATTTTAACTACAAGGTGTTAGGAAAGTTTGAAGATTACATATGAATAAGGCATATTTTCTACTTATTTCCCCACGCTTATACTGGAACCAACTTCTCAGAACTCCATGACTGTCCATAACTATTAGGAAAATCTGCTCAGCATCTTACCCCAGAATCCTTTGCTGCACTTGCAGTGGAACATCTCGGCCTCCTTCACCTGGCAAGCACCGCCATTCTTGCAGGGATTTGGCAGGCAGGGGTTGTTGCCGCATTCACCCACCCCGCTGCCGTACAGACTTTCGCCCCCGTTCTCCTGCAGGTTGAGGTTCCGGTTGTTGACATCTAACATACGGATGCAGCCCACCAGACCGACTGCCAACCCTGTCCTCTCCTTTACACTGAAGACAGACAGGGGGGAAAAAAAGTTACACTACTAAAGCTAACTGAATCACACTGAACCTGCAGTGAAGAAATGCCATACTCTATGAAGTATTATTAATACACTTCATTATATTTTCATAAAGGAAGAGCTAGATGAAGACTTTTCCAAATTCACCTCGGATGTTGACCTTTTTTTCTCGAACATCTGATCATTTCTGATCAAAATCAAACAAACTGGTTAATTACTACTATTACTGACACCGGCTTTGTACCAGGGATGCCACAATATCATATCACATAATTACAATCATTCACATAAATGGCATTATTTTAACCATAATTCCAAAAGAAGTTGGGACACTGTGTAAAATAGGTGTGTAATTAAAAATAATAATAAAATAATAAACATTTTATTTATATCACTTTCTCATATTTACCTCATATTTTATTCACAGGAAAACATGTGAAGTTAAAATGCACCATTTTAATTAAAACAAAAGGTCATTTTGATTGTGATGACAGCAACGTGTAGCATCACAAGAGAGACCAGTTTCCGGACTTTTGGGAGAGGAGAGTTATCCCATTTTTGTCTGATATAGGATTCCAGCTGCTGAACAGTCCTGGATCTTCTTTGTTATATTTTTATTTCATCCTCCCTATCGCTGCCAGTTCCACAGGCACTAATGCACCTCCATAGATCTCCTCTTTATTCTGGCGGACACAGCGTCCATGTTTTCCAAAAAGAGTGTCAAATTTCAAATCGGCTGATCACAGAACAGTTTTCCATTTTGTCTCAGTCCATTTTAAAGCTTTGACCCGGAGAAGACGACGGCGATTCTCGATCATGTTCACATATGGCTTCTTCTCTGCATTGTAGAGCTTTAAGCAGCATTTGTATAGTTAAAGCTCAGACACAGTGATTTGTGTAAGTGTTCCTGAGCCTGTCCAGTGATTTCAACATACTGTGCCCCTCTTAGACACCCTTTTTAAACCCAATCACGTCACCGACCTCTAATATGATTAACCTAATTAGTTGCAAAATTGCTCCTCCAGCTGTTTCTTTTTAGTACCACTTACTTTTCCAGCTGCCCTTCTCCAAACTTTATTGAGACACTTTGCTGCGATCAAATTGTTCGAAGACAAATGAGCAAGATTTTTCATTAATCAGTAAAATGTTTCCTGTGTTTAGATTTGCAAGTCACACTGTCCCAACTTTTTGGGAATTAGGGTCGTACATTAATTGTACACGTATAAATAAACAGGTCAAAACACCTTCCATCAACACAGTGTTAACTAAAACAATATTACTAGCATGGAGTGGGGGGCAGATAGTTTGAGTGTGTCCACAGGCTTGCAACTAATGACTCTAATACACTGCGATTTGATGCCTACTGTCCGTGTCCTCAGCTAGCTGCAAGCTCTGGGGCTGAAAAATGAAGCAAACAAAACAAATCCCAAAGTGCCAAAAACTGCAATTCTTTGAACTTCCGATTGAAGCTGTACTAAAAGCAGATTCCCGTGTTTAAATTCCCAACTTTACAGCAAATTTATGACTTAAACGTTTCTACTAATTTTATAACATGAAGAATTTTTTTTTCATAAAAGCAATTTATTTTAAATATTCCCATATTGTTATCCTCCTACTCTTTAGTGCACTTCTATTAAGACCAATGGATGAACAAGCAGCAGATGGGGAAAAAACAAATCGAAGATGGGGCCGCGCTCTATGAAACCATTCTAGGCAACTATCCTCACATGACTTAACGGAAGGTACCAGATGAATACAAATAACGGCAGTCGATTTATCAAAAAGCTGCACATGGCTAATTTTTCCCTCAAAAGTCTCCGACTAGGTTACGGGCCACTGAAGTGGGATTAACATTAGTTAACTCTACACTGAATAAAAAAATGGCAAATCAGCAAAATTAGCATAAACAGAAAACTTGATTCAGCAAAATTAGCATAAACAGAAAACTTGATTGGTGCCACTTGGAATTAGCTAGATACTGAATATATAAAAGCTGTAGAATGAAATATTAAAATGAGCCACAGATGATGGACTTTGTGTCTGCACATCACTATTAACACAATGGTGTGACTGTAACTGCAATTCCAAGGTCTTACTCTTGCTTGATGTCCTCAGGCACTCCTCCGATGAACAGGTTGGTGTCGAGGTTGAGGCCATCTGTGCCCCGTGGGCTCTCGCCCTCGATGTGTGGCTCGCTGTCCACGCTGAGCATGGCGTTTCGGCGGTTGCGAGTCACCACCAGCTGATGCCAGCGGCCTTGACTGATTTGAACTTTGCTGAGGGCCGTGCCTGTGCCCGAACCTGTGTTGAACCTGAAAAGGGATGATACAGAATAAGTTAGACACCTCACTTTACCAAAAGATCCCTCTATTTCTGCTGACTTTGATACTTTCATCAGGCAGGTATTTTATTTTTCAAAATATCCAACTTGACTACAATGACTACAAGAAATCTGCTCATAATGCTCAACAAGACAAAGGTGGAGGAAAGAAAGAAGATACAAAAGTGTTTATTTGGAATTTCAGACTGGAGCATGTGACTGAAATGACTGGAATCACATCCTCATTTTTAATTCAACCTTTTTTCGAATGAGGTTTTGTTGAGAGAAAAAGGCCGTATCATCACAGAAAAGAGCCGTCGTGTATGTGCACCCACACATATGGTAGCATTATCGCAACCTGAGAGCAATTATCTGCCACAAATAATTAGTTCTTCTCCCCACGTCTTGGATTTGCAGAGCTGTGGGTGGTAATCTCACAGCTGTATTTCTAGAATTGAGGCAGAGCTCTATTTGAAAGCACAAGTGACTAATGATCTCCTTTAGTTTGTTATTGATTTTACCCTGAATAGAGCAATCTAACCTGGCCAGGTTGGGAGAAACTGAAAGACCTTGCAGGGGTCAGGGTGAAATGTGAGAACCAGAAAGACAAGGGAAGCTAACATTAGAAATAAAAGGTCCGAAAAAGATGCACTGCAGCATCTCTAATTAGCTCATTCTTGTCTCTTCTGAAGATGTTCCCGTCCCCAAATGATTTTTTATTCATACGTCTCCGGCAGAGAGAAGAGATTAGTGCTAGTGTTTTTGCAGGTTTCTGGCAGGAAAAGTCTCGTCTCTCATGAGACTAGATAAGACCTGCAGTTACTGTCAGCTTCAGTTTAAAGTGTAATACTAGATATTTTGCCCACATAAATCTCCAGTGTGCATGTTAAAGGGGCAAAACACCAGTTTTACATCAGGATCAATTTCCTAACGGTGACCCAGCCTGACTTTAAGTCTGCAAATATACTCCATCCATTCCATGATGGAATAAAAGCTGTAGATGGTTACCAAGAAGGGATGATGAAAAAAACATCATTATTTGTTTGGCTACATTTGATTATTTATTCTTCTATTTTTTGCTTTGGTCCTAGAGTGATACTGCCCCCACCAGTGTTGACAACATGCACAAAAACACACTTGTACCACTTCAAACCTGACTGCTACATGCACAGTTCTGATGGAAAAGAGTCATTTAAAGCATCTAAGCTGAAATTTCTTTCTCATTCAATACATCTGTAAATACAAACACCACATTTTGTAAATACAGATTAGATTTTTCCTTTGTTTATCTGTGTGATTAAAGATAACATATAAAATGTGCACTTGGGACATTAGCATATATTCCCGAGTATATATTCCTTCCACCTGTAATCATGTGAACTGTAGCTTTTTCTTTTCCCGGCACAGCCGTTTTTCCGACATGTTTACTCACTGTAATTATTTGCCTCATTATCTTTAGTGCCGTCTCTTTGTTTTATTCTTATCTGCATCTGTTGTCAGCTGCTGCTGCAATGACCCGGTTTCATAGTGTTGATCATTAAAATTTCATCTTATTTTTGCCACGATGGATGTGAAAGTAAAAAGCCCACTGAATTCAATCAAAAAACAAAACATCAGGACCACTGATGTTAGCCGACAAGGTCCCTCTTAAATCAGCTGACGTTCACCTGAGCTCCACCCTGCCGTTGACCAGAGCAAGAGAGATGAAGTCCTTCTTGCGATCCTGGCCGTTGTAGAGCAGGATGCCGTCCATCTCAGAGGCTCTGAACTCCATGGCGATGCGGACAGTGTGGTACGCGCTCATGGTTGGGAAGGCCAAGTAGGACTGGCCTCCAAATGACGGGATGTAGTACTTGATCACTGTGGAGGAAAGAAGACAACGAGACATTCTCGTCATTATTATGTGATTTGCTTGATTGCGGTGTGAGAGAAGCTTCATGCACGTTATGATGCGTGAGCGGCACGTGACAGAAAATGAGAAGAATTCTGTTTATTTTACAGGATTGATGTTTTCACCAAAGGCTTGATAGGTTTATCAAAAGCAGAAGGTGCAGAAAGAGGAGCCATCGTGCACAGTCTCACACGCGTGCACACACAAACACACACAGGAAATGTTTGTTTTTTGTGAATCTACTTGACAATTCTGATTATTATCATGCATTATCTCTCCTGGGCTCCTTTTTTTTCCCACCGTCCATCTGTCTTCCTGTCCGTCTCTCTGAGGAGAACGGCATCTGATGAGCTCTCGCTTTTCTAATGACTTGATTGATCTCGGGGAGGCTGGTTGTGCAGTTTTGTGTGTATGCGTGCATGATTTCATTTAAGCACTCTAACGCAAAGATCCACACTGATTCTCACCAGCTAATCCCCATCAAAGCAATTAGTGTCAATTATCTTAAGACGCAGCTGCGTGAGGTTGCTCCCCATTTCAGAAAAATCCCAGAGTAGAGTAGGAGGGAAGAAAGGAAGGAGCTGCGCTTCTCTAAAAAGTTCTCCCAGGTTTATGGTTTTCTCTGCGGCCTCGGCTGGATTTTGTGTAGCCTTTGGTGCACGGCTCAGTGGTCGCTCATTTCTGAGATGTTGGGCCTGTCTGAATCACTCGAGATGAGCTTGAAGCGCAGCAGTTGGGGAGAAACTCAATCACACCTCAGCTCTTTATTTCCAAGGGTTTTCTTTTTTCTTCAACACCGACTGTAAAACTGACACTCTGTACAGTGCTGTGATTGCTCGCTGATAAACCGTCGAGCTTTATACGATCCAATAAATCCACATCTGTGGCCACATAACATTTCATTTACATATTTCAAAGCTAACTGAAAGTCATTACTCCCACTGCCAATTAAGGTGTCACCTTGCAGACGCTACAACCACGCCAAACCAAAGCATGACGCGGAGAATGCATTTCTTCTTTCGCTTTAAAATAGCGTTTTATTTGATCAAGTGTTTCTAATATTTGATTTTTTTCCTATTATAATGGTATGTTTCTGCTACTTTATAAATACATCAAAGCACTTGAAGATGTGGTTAGTAGTGATTATAAAACAGCTAAAAAGCATGATTGGCACAATGAAAAGTGGAGTGCCTAAAACCCACTTAGCTGCTGCAAAATCTCTGTAACCGTTAGCCTTTGGTGGGTTCTTTGAAATTGCTAATTGCAAAGTAGCAAATTACAGGGAAAGTCTGTCTGAGCTCATTTTCTTAGATGAGTCTGAAATAAGCCGAGACTTTGAAACTTTTGATTTAAGAGTAATCAGAAATATGGCAAAAGATACAGTTCCTAAAGAAATTGAAAACTCTGTGCTGACCCACCCTTCTCGCACACAGTCCCTCCGCGGCCCGCGGGGCACTTGCAGTTGAATTCGCTGCCGTTTTCCTCGCACGTGCCTCCGTGGAGACAGGGGTGGGAGTCGCAGGGCTTCTGCAGCACCTTGTGGTAAGGCCTGGTTGTGAAGCGGGCAACGGTAGTGGCTGGAGGCAGGGCAGTAGTGGTTAGAGGCGAGGTAACCGGCACCAATTTATGTCTGCCGCTGAAGGGCCTGCGGGTGGTGGCTGTCGGTCGACGGGTGATGTAAGGGGAAGTTGTAGGAGGCCTGGTCGAGGTGGTGGGAGCAGCTGTGGTGACTGACGCTGTGGTGGTAGTGGTAGTGGTGGTGAAGATGGAGATGGAGGACAGGCCTGTCAACAGAGGTGGTTGGAGAACAAAAGGATTTGGAAAAAGGAAATAAAAGGGACATTAAAGTATGTTGAGCCTGCGGTTCTGAGACTTTCTATTCAAGACCTGTAAAACCTTTGATAAACTACCTCATGAATAACTTAAAACTCCCTTTCATTTTATTAATCCCTACACACTCCTGTTAAGTCCACACTGTATTACCATAATTGGTGAAGCGAATATTCTCATCCTCCGGCTTCTTCACAGAGATGCTGGTGTCTTTGGAGGCCTTTAACTGTTTCAGCAGGGCTCCTACGATGTCCTCCACGGTGAATCTTGTATCTACAACAAACAAGAGGTACAAGCATTTAGAGCAAGGCCTCTGAGGAGCACTCCAAAGCAAATACAAGGCTTGAGCTCCTTAAATGTTAAAAGGGATATATCAAACAGCCCTATGTATGACAGTTGGGAGGGTCTCCGTGGACCTCTTGTCCTCCAGCCGTTGATTGTCCGGCTTTTTTCCAGATGAATTGGTCTCATAATGTTCGCCGCAGATGTTTGCTTTACAGGCCATGGAGGAGCGGCACATAACGGCACCCGATAACCCACGTGAAGGATATCAAGGACACTAAATGAGGCTCATAAAACAATGGAATAAAAATAAAAAGGAACGGAGGAAGCTGATGTTCTGTGTGGTAGTTTAAAGAAGCAGCTGCTGCATATGACCCAAGATCCAAGAAAAGTATTGTAACATGATGATATTTAGACAATACCCAATTCCTTAGATATCCTGCAGGTCCTTCAGGTTTTAGATGTGTCCTTGATCCAACACAGTTGATTTAAATGGCTATATGACCTGTCTTGAAGTTCTCCAGATGCCTGGGAATGAACTATTTATTTGATTCAGGTGTGTTGAACCAGGGTTATATCTAAAACCTGCAGGACACCAGCCCTTGAAGCCTGGAGAGCCCCACCCATGGTTTAAAGCACGTGTTGTGCAAATTTCAGAAAGCAAGACTATCCAAGCTCATCTATTTACAAGATGCCTATTTTTCTACTAAAAATGTATTCATATCTCACACACCCTCCTCGCTGAAAGCCAAATGCACAAAGCTCATCTATCTCTCTATAAGGATCTCTCACCTGGTTTGAAGTGAGCCTCGACATAGGCCAGGATGGAGTTGCTGGGCGCCAGGTTACGGACACGAACGCTCATAAAGTCTTTGTGCACCGCCGACTTCCTAAACAACTCATTGAGCTGAGGAGAAGAGAGAGAGAGCGAGAAAGAGTGGGAGGAGAGAACGGACAGACAGAGGAGATGATAAATGAGGCCGGTAATGAGCTCCACGCTATCACGGCAGCGAGTCCAATTCCAGAAGACTGTACCCTATCTCTGAGGAAGAAAGAAGCTGCCTCTCAAATTGGGGTGCATGGAAGGAACCCATTGGGTGTGGGTGCACAAACTGACATTTAGCTGCTGCCCTGGCATTAATTATTGGAACAAGTTTTCAGGAGGAGCTAAGATAAATGTTGAGCTACCCTGACATTATGATTGGTTTTGCTACTGATGCTCGTTACTGTGTGCACGTTGTAACAGCCTGAAGAGCTCTTTATGAGGTTTGACTGAAGTGGGATTTTTTAAAATCAGCCAACAGTGATATTTTAACAGTTATAAATACTGACGCTGCCTTTTAACCCCAAATCTGGATGAGTATTTTCTCTTAAAAATGGGCCATTTTTATGCTAGAAGTAAAAAAAAAAAAAGAAGTTATGTGCACTAGTTTAAATTGTGAATGTATCACATGATGTGATTCTTTTTATTAAAAGTGACCTATTCATGATATGTACACTGTAAATCAGCAAGTCCTCAGACAATAATGAGGTGAGAGCTGATGGAAGAAGCAAAAATATTTAAAAAATAAAAACAAAAAGCTGCTAATCAGTGACAATGAGTGACTGAGTGGACTTTGTTGGGTTTGAGGATTCAGTTTGTTAAAGATGATTTCCTTCATGCATTAAATGTCTCTAATTTGTGGGCTGAGGTGTGACAGCAAAGTCGAAAAATAAAATCCTCCAAAACTGGCTTAGTCACGGTGGGCAAACTCTCCCGTGGACACACGGTCCTCAAAACCACCTGGTCTTTCTTTTCCGCTTCCTTCTCTTTCTCTTCCACGTGTTAATTTATCTGCAAATTACAACAGGTTGTTCTGTCAGTGAAACGAGCGGCGGGCTGATTCGCCTTCTTTCTATATACCCGTACGTTCAAGTGAATGTGTCCTGGCGTGTATGCTCTGCATGTGCTCAGTGTGTGTGCTGGAAGATGAATAGGGGGTGGTTGGCGTCAAGTGGCACACTAGGCTTCAGAGACACACAGGCTGATAGTGTTAATGAACACACATGCACGTACACACACACTCACAAATCACTGTGAGGTAGAAGATTAGGTCCCAGTGGGGCATAGTGACACAATTCAACAGCTGGTACATGTGTACTGTGTACCTAAGCGCGCGCACACACACAAACACACAAAGTTCCCATTTCATCAGAGGAGCAAGACCCTGGCTTGACAACAGAGACATTTGTTCAAAGGTCTAAGCTCAACATAGAAAACGGACAGTGGAGAAATTCAACCAGGGTAACCAACACGAGCCAAGCTGTGATTACTGTACAGGCTCTGTGCCCGCCTGGGTTTTGGCTACAGCTACTGGCATCGTGACCATCCAAACTTATGAGACTCATATCCAGAATAAGGACTTGAGTTTTCAAATAGCCGAAAAATCATAATTAATCTCACATGAAAAGCTGCTTTTTGAATACTGTGAAGTGTCTGGCAAGCAACTGACAAATTATTCTTTAAACAAGTCTGCAGAAAGCTGTTATTTATTTATTTTATGTATTGGTCTTAAGCTTGAAGAATTTCTTTGTCTGTTTATTTAGGCCACATTCTTTGGACGTTATTAATACTTCTGTAGTATATATATATATATATTTGTGTGTGTGTATATCTGTGTGTAGATATGTATATAAGTCTCTGGAATTCCTATTTTGATGTAAATGTTCAGGGGAAAAAAGGAAAAATAGAATGGTAAATCTTAATATCTTCACCTGTGTCAGGCAGGTACATCTGAAAATGTTATTCAATTTCTTTACATATTCATGTCTACAGATCACAGATTATAAGAGAATTCTAATATTCCCCTTTTATTAAAAATCAAATATCAGATAGGCCACGTTGTCTGCCTCTGATATGATGTATGTTCCTCTCTAAGTGCAGCCAGCCAGCAAAATGTGTAGTTTCTTCTTTTTTTTCCTTTCTTTTTATCATTGTTGTTTTTTTCTATCAGATGTCAGAGCACAGAAATCACTCCAGCTCAGTGTGGCAGAATATTACTCAGCTACTTCAGGGGTGTCAAGTCTGTAAAACGTGCGATGAAACCTGCCTGAAGGAGCTGAAAGAATCTGATTAGTCTGGCTCTCGGGAAGAGTTTTAGTGTGACACGATGCTTTGAGTGTTGTCTGAAAAGGTTTCCACTCATGACAAGAACATTCTTGGGAATACTAGGAGAATTTTGTAGCATTACTCTCCAAGTTTCCCTAATGGCAACAGTGGCAACTGTCATTTGAATCAATTACATCAAAGCAGTTTTAATTTATACTTTTTCTGGACACTTTTTTGACACTTGAGGACAGCAGAACAAGCTGGAAAAACAGCAAAGGGCATTAGGACATTTAAAAGTACTTTAAACCTCATTAAAAAGCTTATTTAAAAAGCTGAGAGCTAGCAAAGGGCAGTATAAGCTGAGAGATGTAAATGTGGATTCTTTAATCTATTAATTAATCATGAAATCGTGTGACAGCAAATTCAGCCACTTACAGCGCCCTCTATGCTGCGGGCTGTCTCTCCAAATAGCTCGGACTTGGGGTCCTCCATCTCAGGTGTGTAGATCAGGTCCTGGCCATCCACCTGGTCCAGGTGCAGGGAACCGCTGAACCTCATGGTGGCTGGAAGAAGAAGAGAAGATACAGAAACACTGTGGCTCAAGCCCTCTTCTTTCACTCATTCCCCGCTGCCATCCCCCTCGTTTCAGAGCAGTGCCAGTTTTGGGTTAGTGATGGATTGTGTGTTTGTGTGTGTTTGACAAGGAGGGGTTAGTGAAGTGTGTTGCTGATCGTCTGGGGCTTTAAAAAAGGTCTGCAGTTTGGCCATTAAAGGTAGAGGCGGTGGATTTGTGGTGGTGGAACAGGTGGACTGTGAAATATGACAGAAGAGATGAACAGAAGGTGGAAAAATGGGCCAGTTTTACCAGACCGAGACTCGTCCCCAAAGCTGGCCGTGCCATGGAGGGCTGGGTAAAAAGACAACAAGTTAGACAGACACACAAACACATGGAGGAAAAAAACAACACACACTAAAGTGAAAGCAACCCACGGGCACTCAAAATAGTGCCTTCCTCAGCAAAGAGAAAGCCTCCCTGTGCGACCTTGGGGGTTATGTTGTCCGACATCTATCAACTCTATATGGTTTCTCGGTACTGCCGCCAGAGACGTGCAGTGCGATATAAAGCTGAAAGTCGAAGGTGTTTATGTGTGTGGTGGAGAACGGAGGAGTTTCTGTGCCGCTCATAATCAGCAGAACAAATTGCCCAAATCAATCATGGCAGCCCCTGCCTGAGCAATGCCAGAGAGAACAGGACGAGCACTTGTATGATTATCGTGAAAGATAGTCATAATTGTCTCCTTAATGGAGGCGGACCCATGACTGACACAGCCTGGTTAAAATTGCATGAAAAGGACAGCAGAAACTACCGATACACACACAGGCGCGCGCCGCCGCCCTCTCGCTCCCCTCCCTCACCATCTACAGTACTTTCACGGGCAGCACACATCGATTCACAAGTGACGGTGGCCATAAAATAGAGGCAAATGGACACAGTTTGGAGAGGGGTAAAGAAAGAAAAGAGAGGGGGGACAAGCGAGATCTGACTTCTAATCTGCAAAGAAGACAAACATCAGAAAGGGTGATTTTCCAGACCACTGCCGTGACGGACGTAAAGAGAGGGAAAGAGAGTGATAAAAAGACAGACAGAGCTATTTGGCTATCAGATTCTAGTGAACTGTAAAATGTAATGGATATGTCAGACTTCCCCAGGCATATGGAAGAGTTTATAGTATCTGGAGCTCAGTGTGCCAATAACTTTCACATTAGCATTTGGCAATTATCCCCGATGCCATTAAATTTAACATACGCAGGACCTAGAGTCATTTTTTTATATTACACTATACTGGGAAATATACCCAATGCAATCTATAACCAAGGTGTTTAATTTTTTTAAATATGTCAGTGTGGGCTAAACCAAACCTTGAGCCTTTTCCACATGTGATGTCCTAATAATCTGAACAACGAACAATTATTTTTTCCCCCCGTGAGACAGCCCGTCAGATATCAATAAACTGTGTCGTACAATGAAATAGCAGCCGATGCACGAGGCAGAGGGACGTGTCATTTCACTTCTAATGAGCGGGAGATTGGCTGAGGCCTTCTCGGGAGAAGAAAAAAGAAAAAAAATCCAGCGTATTGATCAGCTTATTGCGCAGCTCGGTTTTATTGGTAATAACACTTGAGCTGAATGAAGTATCGATCGCCGGTGTGCCGTCATTGTTAGCTGGGATAAATATTTACAGGCTTTTGCAGATTCGTTTTAACAGTTCTCTTGTAGCCCGAGCTTGTTTCTATCATCAGCCGGATTCGAGGCTAAATGTCACAGGGTTCAACCTCGACAGAACCTTTCATGTTTCACCTCTCCCTGCCTGTAAATTCTGTGAAAGAAATAAATGGCGTAGGGCTCTGGATGGGCAAAGGTGGCCTCATATCTTTAGGTCATGTTGCAGACTGAGTGGCAGTAAATTCTGCTGGTTTATTGAAAGGCTTAGGGGACCTTCACCGTGCCAGAAATGCAACTCCATGCACTAATTTGTGGCCCGAGCTCTTTCAAGTCATGACCCAAAGCTCCCCCGAGAGCCAGAGTGAATCCCTCTTTTCACAATCAGTCAGACTACCACGGCTAGGACAAATAGACGGCAGATTTCAACCGAGGGATGGAGAGAGAGAGAGATAGAGAAATGAAGGGAGAGAGAGAAGCCCTTTATCTTTATGAACTGAGTGTGGCAGGAGTCACTGATTGGTACAACAGCGCTCGTCGGCCCCTTCTAGTCTCTGGGCTCACTCGCTGCTCAACTCCAGAGAGAAATGAACTGATGCAAGACTGGATTGAGATTGACTGGTTTGAGAGAGAGCGAGAGACAGAGAGAAAAGGTGACAAAGAGCTCAGAAGGGAACTAAGGAACAGTGGCGCGGACTGATAAAGAGAAGAGCGCACGTGAGGGTGTAGGGGTGCGAATTCAAGAGGAGAGGGAGATTAAAAGAAAAGGAGCGAGGGTGAAAGAAGAGAGGAAAGAGCGTTCAAGAGTCTCGAGCAAAACAAGAGAAAAGGAAACTCGCTGAGGATCTGTTGGTTATGACTAATATCAGGGCGAGACTGCAAAGTGTTGCAGAATTCATAAAAATGGATTACCAAGGTCAGACTAATGGTTTCACTGTTTCTGTTTTTCTTTTTTTTTTTATTTCCTGCCACCTGTCAATAAGCTCATTTACATATGATAGAAGTGATTCATAAAAACACTGCTGCAGAGAAAAACCAAAAAACACCACCTGTTCTGAACAATTAAGCCAAACGCTCCGATATCCCGATTTGTAAAGTCAACATTAGAGGTGTAACACGAGGCAAATGGTGGCTAATGTTTAGAAACACAATACTGAAAATTGGCCCTTTGCCCGACTCACCGAGCGAAACAGACAGCAGCGGTGGTCGAGCGAGCTAGATAATGACTGAATCAGTGAAGACAGGGAGCAGGCTTAGAGTCAGGAATGATGGTATGTTTTGATTCTGGTGGCACAAAGAAACGCATCCACTCTTCCTGTTGCGCGGGATGGTGCACACATTGTGCGACTGTGTGTGTGTTGGCGACAGACATTCAGACTCGCAGCTATTTATACGTTTCTTACCTAAACAGCGAGCAGAGCAGAGAGACGGAAACAGCCATATAAGCCGGTTTCCATGTTTTTTGTTTGTTTTTTTACTTCTGTCCTCATATTCTGTGTGCTACTATTGGCCGGCGCCTGTGCTATCCACCTACAGCCAAGCGACTGCATCCCAGAAACCTTCTGAACACAGCAAAATCAGAAGAAATAGGTCTCCACAGATAAAACTCCCACACACTTTATATGTCATAAGTGATGATTAAGGAGGATTTTTTACTGTATATTATACTTTTAAATATTTATATATATTGTTGTTCAATTTTCACATGTCAGCAAATGAATACAGACTGAAATAGATGGAAAGCAGTGCCTCTCTGAATCACGACACTGGCAGACTGACAATGACGAGTAGTTGATTTCTTGCACTTTTGTGCAATTATTCTGACTGTGTTTCACGAGTTAACTGAGAGTCACTTTAATTATTGTAATAACAGAAATTGTCCTCCGACACAGTATTCCTTAACAATATGTTGTGCGGATAACTCTGTCTGGATCAATAATCCATTGCAACACTATTTTTAGCATTTTGCACTTTTTTTCCCTCTAAAGCTCAAGACAGCACATCAATTACTGATGTCTGGGGCAAAACAGCGCGAGGCCACGCAAACAGAGGAGGACGACAAGGACTTCCTCAGGCAGCAGAGGTTACAGCTGGAAAATTTGGGTTTTTGTTTTGTTTTCTGCTTTAAATATGGAGCTGTGACACGATTAGTTTGGAGGAAGAAGAAACTGCCAACAAGTCCCTCTGAAACCGTCGTTACCACATTTGAGTGTGTGTGCTTGTTAAATAAGGTGACACAAAGCGTTCAGTGGTGAGCTTTGCAGAGAGATGTGTTAGCTGCTCTCTTCTGCTTGCAGCCTTTACACTAAGCTAATCACCTCCTGGCTCCAGCTCCATACTTAATGCACAGGCATGAGAGCGGTATCAGTCTTCTCATCTCACTATTGGAGGGAAAGCCAATTACTTTTCTCAAAAGACCCATGAAAGGCGCCCTCCATACAAACAGAGCCCGAGCTTCTGCGACTCAAAGCAAGAGCTACAGAAGCTGGTGAAACAACAGCAACAGACAGAAGACGCAGAAGACAGCCGGGAAGATGTTTAGGTAATTAGAGAGTAAAGAAAGTCGTTTTCAAAGGTGTGCTTGACTTACAGGGGCAGTTGGCGCCCTCTGGAGTACTGGATGGTGTCTTGCCATCAGGGCAGCAGCCGAACTCTGTGTTGTCGCAGGACGACCTGTCCTCAAGTGTGGGTAAAGTGGTGCTCGCCATTGTGGGACCTGAGGGTGATACACAGAGGCTCATAATAGTTCATGAAACGTTACAGCTTATGTAGGAAACCCAGAACAGAGCTACAATTTTTAGGCACTCAACACCAGCAGTGATTCCAAGGTCAAAAACCTACAATTCCAACTTTCTCTCACGTCTACACACATTTGTGTGTTTGTTTTAGAGTGCTGACCAGTGATTGGACACTAATAAAGGCATCTGTCAGGAGTGATTATGTGGCATTTTCACTAGAACTGATTGTACACCTGGATCTCTTTTTGTCAGGTAGAGAACACTTAATGGGGAGTGTTGCCAGTCATCTCACACATGGCTCACTTTTAATGATGGGAGGATGTGATAACTGCTCGCTGCAGATTGGGTGAGTTTTACCTTCAAGGAGTCCCAGGAGGACAAAAACAACATACACTCGTGTTTGTGTTACTGTCACTGCATATCTGGCTATCTTGGGACATTACAGACATAAAAGTGGCTCGGCTTGCTCTATCTGAAGAATGAGTGTGTATATAACAGCGGCGAGCTTCGGTCCACTCTAATGATGGTGTTGGCGGAGGGGGAGTTGTCTCGGTGTCGAGGCGGTGCACTTTATGGCCGCGGAGAGATTAGAAATAATCGTCGAGGCAAAGAGCTAGCGGCTAAACAAGCCATAAACACGTCAGAGGCGAGGGACGTCCTTCTCAAGGACATGCGGTCAAAGGATGTGGAAGGAGGAGGGAGGAGGGAGAAGGGGGCGGGGCAGAAGGTGGGAGGAGGCTGGGGTTTATGGGGCATCTGCTGGCATGTGGTCTGCACATTTACAGAAGCATCGGGCAGTGCAACTCCTATGGAAGCCATGAAAGCTGTCAAATAAACACAGATAAACACAGCGACAAATACACACACAGATTTGTTCGGATTGCAAAAATACCACAGGCACAAAAATGTGAAAAGGTGCACCTCTGACCTACTCACATTTGTATGCTCAGATGGTGACATGTGCACTCTGGATTGGACAAACACAGTGACACGAGGAACAGGAGATAAGACTAACACACACACACACACACACAGACGCAAACACACAAAACAGATGACGAAACAGATTAGTTCAGTATTTCAATATCCAAAACTGTCCTGGAAAATCGTCTAATCAAACAATCACAAACTGACTGTTGAAAAAAAGGAAAAACATCCAGGCACACTTGGGTACACATTCATACGCACACATATACACACAGTCACAAGACGCCAGGTCTCCTTTGCAGACAAGCTACATGCTCCTTGCATCACCGAGCACTCTGGTCAGCCTCTGACAAGAGAATAAATCTAAAACTCGGGGAGCAGGAACGAGAGGAGAGGGGGAGCAGGAGGAGGAGGAAGAGCCGAGGAAGAGCACATTGGGGCCTTGCCGTTCCATCAATCTTATCCTGTTACTGCGAGCTGTCAGGTGAGGTGGACAGACGGATGGAAGGCAACATCAGAAAAAAAGAAAAAAATCAAAAAGAGAGCACTGATTGAAAAGTCTTAGTCGTCCTCTTGTTGTTCAACCAGAGGCCCGGTAACCGCCAGAGCCCAGGAAGGCATGTCGGGAAAGATTTGAGACTAGTCATGTGACAAGGTATGCTGGCTCATACACTCGCACCTCAACCTCCCAGTCACATCAGCCTGTCAAGTCAGGCTCCAGAGATCCTGAGATGCGGACCAGCAGTTCCATCTAGAGTGTATTTTACAGAGCTTGGGTTTTGTTTTGCTAGCTGTTGAGAGCTGGTGGAATGGGAGGAAGAAAAACGCATGGGCGATGTAGCAACAGTGAACCATGCAAATACATTCTTTTCTGTCTGAAATTGAGATATACATCTTATGCAAGTGGAAATGACACTAACAGCACCTGTTGACAAAGATTTCTCTTCCCTGCCTGCCTGCCTGTGACATTTGTCTCCTCAAAAGCAATTTGCATACAAATACATAAGCCTGTGCCTATTTTTCATTTTCAATTAACAGATGATGGCATGAATGCATTATGATGTGAACTAAGAGGAGACTATGAGTTTGACCAGCCCCTTTTTTGAGAAAAACCTCCCCTCCCTACACACACACCCAAAGCTTTATGGATAATGAAGTGAAAGAGCAGGGATTTACCGACAGTCTCCTCGGCCCCACTGGCCTCCGTTGGGATGCCGCTGCTCTCTTCTTCAGTCGCTTCGTCCCCGCTTGGATCCCCACTACCCGAGCCTTCGAAGGAGACTGCGGCGGCCGAGGGAATTGGACCGCTGCGAGAGGATGTGGAGGCGGCAGCGGTTGGGCTGGGCTGCGGCGCTTGCGGCTGGATGTGGGTGGAGTGGTGGCTGGTTGCTTGCGCACTTTTTTGTGTAGGGGATGGAAAGGGGGTGGTGGTCGCAGGTTGCTCGAGGGTTTCGATCCATGGAGGCGGGACGCCGTGGACCATGTTAGGATGGAAGGGTGCGACGGTGGTGATGGTGGTGGCGGCAGCAACGGTTGCGCTTGGGGTGGTGGCGGGGGGGTTTGGGGTGGGTCGATCTGCTGGCTCAGAGATGGTTTCTGGTGGAGGGAAGGGGAGGAAGCAAGGAATGGATGAATGACTGAGCATAGATGGAAGTGTTGGACTTTGTTTTACTTAACTGCAGTAAAACCTCAAAAATCACACCAGAGGAAATAAAAAAAAACATAATTAGCCAATAAACCATAACAAAATCACTTAATGATTATTACAACCTACTGCTCACTATAACTTTTTTTCACTCACTATAACTCCTGTATTCAGTGAGTGATTATGTCTCTTCTAATCTTCTAACCCATCTCCCCGATGTTCACCAGTGTCATTAAGTAATTACATTAGAAACCACACACATACACAAACAGGCCTGTTTGTACAAGCAGCCCGTGATTAAAAAGCCTGCAATGGATGAGATGTCAGAAATCTTTGTTTCAGGGGTCTTAAGAGTGAAAATGGAATATGCCAACAGATGACACATCGCATTCGGGCATGTGCACTCCGCCTGCAGACGAGTTATGTTTCCCAAACCAGGTTAAACTACTCCAGTTGGTGTCAGCGCATTGTGTGGAGGGTATTTGTGCTTGTGTTTGTACACATATGGCATGCATTCGTGTGCACAATATGCATGTTTGTGTGTTGCTGTGCCAATGCCTATGAATTATATATCCATATTCAAACGCTGCCCTCCAGTAGCACAGCTTTAATCACCAACAGCCAGTGCCTCCGGTGATGAATGATTGATAGAAATGGGGCAGAAAAAAAAGAAAGAAAAAAAAGCCGGCTTTAACTCTGGCTTCAAAGAGCGCTGCTTGCAGAGAGCATGAGTATCCGTCAACGCCACCACAACACACTCGTGTCAATACACACACACACACACACACACACACACACACACACACACAGAGAGAGCAACAAAAACAACAACGGAAAAAGAATCCTTCCACGTGAGGGGAGCGAGAAGAGCCTCTCTGTAAAGAGCCCATCATTACCAATGCAAAAAGCTCTGGTGCAAAAGGACAAACTGTTGGCGATAAAAGAGAGATAAATGGGACAAAAACTCCTGCGGGAGATAAGTGAGTTGGCAGGGAGATGCTACGTAAGCGAACACTTCAGATTTAGCCGTGGCGATCAGTCACGGCAATATTGTCATTATTTCTTCGCTCCTTGCCGTCCCACGAGCACAGATGTGTGTTAGCGAGAAGGTGAAATGAAGAGGAGATTAAAAAATAAAAAGCTATACCGTAGACATGCGCCTCATTAGGATTCGCCTAACATTATGTGTAGGACTTAATTACACCGCTATAATCGCTTAGTTGATCGGCAATTATTCACAGAGGTGTGAAATGTGATACCTACTGAGACGGCAGAAAGCCCGGGAGACGCACAGATTGCTTAAAGCTCGGAAGATATTTGTAATAGAGAGATTTGGAGTGCATAGAGGAGCGATGCTATCACCAAGGAAGGTGGCATGCATCGCGTTTCCTCTTGGCTACACCTGTCAGTCTTGTGCCAAGCTTAGCGTCAAGCGGATTGGTCCCTGGAAAGGGCCTAATGTGTGTTTGGGTGTGTGGGCATCTCCAGAAGCAAGCTCAGCGACATGGGATAAAGCAAGAGAGGAGCGCTCGTTGGGAGAAAGCAGAGAAGGACTGACAGCACAGTCTGTTCAGCTGACGCTTCTCTTAATCACGTTTAACAGTCCATTTGCCTTTTTTTGCTTTATTTCCTCCCAGTCGAGCACTGGACAGTAATGTCACAGAGTAGAGAGCAAAATAAATCATAGTCATCTCGGCTTGCTTCAGCTGTGTACTTATTGTTGACAGGTGATTATTAAGATTGTTTGTGGAGTCAGCCACCCTCAGTGAGGAGGAGGAGGGATTCGGAAAGCGCAAACTGGAGGAGAAAGACAAGGAAGCCACAGAGGCAAGGAGCGGAAATGATAGGGAAAAAGAGCCTGACAGAGAAAGGGTTTAAATCAGATGGAAAATACAGGTTAACAAATCAGCAGCAGGGAAACATGGCATGGCAAACTGAACGAGGGAGTGAATAATGGCACAAAAAAAATCGCAGGACATGGAGGAGAAGGCAACAGAACCCTGACTAGCAAGCAGGCAGAGGGCTGCCTGTGCCATATGCTGGCCTTCGTTGCCAATTTGCTACAAACTTACAGGTAATAACACCATATGGGAGAGGCAGGTCATTGCCAACATGGTGGCCATTTCCTCCCGCTGCCAGAATTTGTTCACCGGTACAAATGCCCTCCCTCCGGTGCTCGGTACAGTGTTTTATGCATATTTTTTTGAGGATTCTTCTCTTATCGCTTCATCTTTTGCTGAGACCTAGCAAAGAAGCCGGCAATACTCCTCCCCATACTCTGCGGCTGCTTGGAGGAGACTTCAGAGAGAGCCGGGTAACATCACAGCTCTCTGTCACAGGCAGAAAGATTTGAGGAGCTTTTTCTGCAGGCTTGTAATTTCTTTCCTCAGCCTGCCCATTAGCGGCAGACTGCACAGCAGCAGCAGAAGCAGCAGTCACGCTCCCTTGTATAATAAAAAGTTGCAACAGATCAATGATGTTAAAAAAGATCAATATTCACTCATTTATAGCAGAGCCCTTGGCACTGCTCTCCTGTCAAACCACGGAGCAGCTCGGCGAGCATTGGCATGCCACGGCGCTGTGGCCCGGCGTCTGGAAGCGCTGCGTGTAAACAGTGGGAGGGAGGGCGGGCTTGGCTCTGGCGTGGTGAGGGGTGGAGGCAGAGCAAATGCTAATTCGCACCCAGCCACACGTGAAATTAGCTCGAGATCTAACTCCCGAGCCGACAGCAGCGCCAGAACAGCAACCCGCGGTGCGACCGCATCCGGGTGAAGAAATTAAAAGATCCTCCGCGGCTGCTGGTGGGGCCCGAGCGCTCGCCTGTCTCTTCATCGTCCCCGTAGAGATAGAGAGAGAGTCCACTGCGAGGCGTCTTCGTGCCTTCTGTGTATGCAGAAATGCTAGGTGAGGGATTACACACAACCCACATCTCTATTGCCAGGCAACAGAGGAATGTGAGACCAGACTGGATTTTGGCTCCATTTGCTGGTAACCCACGGCACTGAATTTGTAATTACCAGATGTTCAGGGACTTATCAAAGCCTTGTCAATTCCTTACTGAGCATACTCCTTTTTTTCTTTTCTTTTTTTTTAAATCCGACTACCTGAAACTACAAATCAACATACACTATATCAACATCCTTTCCTGTCTGGAATACTGCCATTTCAGTCTGAAGGGGATCACTCAGGGAAGAGGGGTAAAAGGGACGCGTGTCTCTGCATGAGGTCATTTGATCCACTAAATGATGAGGTGAATGAACATTTTTCTACCTGAAAATGTAAGACACCTGGCAGTGGCTCGCGGCCACAGCTCCACAGCTGGCGTAGAGCTTCCTCCTGCTCTTGCCGGCGGCGTCTCTAGAATTCTGCTGTGACGCAAGCTGGCAGTCGGCGAGACCACTTCACTGTACATGAAAGCTGTGGCCTTGGCAAGGGTCCCAGTGCCTATTACACCGATCCAAGCAATGTCCATCAGCATGTGGGCTGGGATGGAGGGGAGGGGGGACAAGAGCTGTACCTTTTCCTGAGTACACATGTACTCTACATGTGCAATCATACTTCAGCAGCATCGTGTTCCTGGCAGCATCAAGCTGCGAAGGGATTGATGTATTCCCCAACAGGGGGTTTGAAGATGAAGCCAAATCCCAACAAAGGGACTGGAAAGCAAAGAGGAAGTGTCATTGCTATCTGGTGAGTTTGCAACGCACAGACTCCAGTCAAACTTGTTTTTCTTTTCAAAATAAATAAATAAATCTCCATCTTAATTCTGAGATCCCTGTAGTGTGGCACATGCTTTCATTCTCACCAGGCAGTTTAAAACCAGGAGGAGAGACAGGCTTGTTCGATATACAGAAGTGCTATTGAACATGATGCATGTAAGATGCTTTTATTATATACTCTTCAGCACTTGAATTACCTTAATAAGAAATAAGCACAGCTGCTCGAGTGTGTGCAGAAACATTTATTTTAAGATAAATGTGCTCTCACAGTGCTCTGACCTTACTTTCTGAATCAGAGTGATGGATAGGAGGAGAAACAGCAGGAGGGGGTTAATTTGAGGCCCTCGGCACTGCTCATTATCTTTTGATCAGGGACTGACAACAGTTGGCCATCCGTGTGTCTCGTTATGCATGGAGGTTTCTACGAGGCTCACCTGTGCACTGTCCAAAGTGCTGCACTGTGATGTCCTTGTCCTGTCTACAGGCTATGGTCCTCAGCTGGCACTGGTCGGCATAGGTCACCCCATCTGAGCCGCACACCTGCTCCACAGTGACAGAGATGGAGCGAAGGGAGAACACGTTAACTCCCTACAGGCAACTACAAGAATGTGTTTCCATTCAAACAACTTATTTCTTTAGACAGTTTGAAAGACACACCTTGGTTTTGTTTTTCAAATCGCAGTCAGGTGAGGGGCACTCACAGTGGGCCTGGCCATTCACCTTAATGCAAGTGGCTCCATAGTTACATTGTAACTCTTCACAGGAAGTTGGGGCTTCAGGACCTGTGGGAGAAACAAGTTTACACTGCTATACGTTCTGTACGCACTATATGGACAAAGGTACTGGGTCATCTATGCATCCTGTTAGAGCACCACTCTCGAATTCAGTGAGCTCTTCATTCTTTCATCAATGACTGTGAATGCAGGCTGCATGGTTAGGTGCTTGATTTAAAAAGTCTGTGGCAATGGGACTGAAAACACCTGAATTTAAAGATTAAGAGGTGTGGCCCAACACTTTTGTTCAAATAGAGTACTTTATATACAGCAATGGAGACTGTGAAATCAGACTATAGCTGGCAACATTTCTGCCACGTTTTGTTGTTTCGTAGTGATTTCCTCCTTTATTCTGTAATCCTTGTTCTTTCCTGTGAGTGTTATTTCAACACGTTCTCACTCCCAAAGAGTAATATATATAGTAATACACTAGGTGACAAATCGTCAACATACTACACTTCCGGGCACCCAACACGTTCGTAAATGATGAGATCGGAGAAACGATTAAACTTGAGAACTGTTTGGAATCAATCTACATGTGTTCGTTCAATTTACTTAAAACGCTTTGGAAAACACTATTTAACGTCACTAAAGTGCTGGTACAGGTTAGTTAGTGTTAGGGCTGGAATACATGGCTTGAACGTGTATTACCGCAGGACCGCCATTCTGCTGGATTTCACCCATAACCCGGCGCGTAACATAAGAACGCGGAAGGTCACCTTTCGCGTTCCTCAGGAACGCTGCGGAACGTGACAAATCATCGGGATGTTACGCCTCGGGAGTGAGATTGGGCTGGTTATTTCCATTATTCATGTTGGCCTTCCCTTGCTTTTTTTGTGTATTACTGCCCTTTCATTCCTGGTTCTTTGTTCCTAGTATAGGTCCAATCATGTTTGTCCATCTAATATGCTTTCAAGACTCCAACCTTTACTTTCTGTCAGCTGGTTTTGCTGATGCTTAAGGTTTTGAATTTTTGATCCTGGTCTCCTGTGTTTGGCTCTTTGAAAACATTACAATTTCCTGTGTATCAAAATGTCAACCTTTCTGTAGGTACCAAAAGTTCGGCCAGTTAAACACCCATTAAAGAATAAAATACAGTTGAACACAATAGTTAAGAACTGAAATAACCAAAACATGTAAAGAAAAAGTCTTTAAAAGCAACGTAAAAGATGATACTGCATACAGCAGTCACTCTGTCTCTCTTGAGTGTTAACAGTGACGTGGGAACAGACTATAAGCTGCTGGTTTAGAGTACAGGGATAGCAGTTCTGATATATATGCTGGGATCAGGTCCTGAGGGGATTTCAAAGTATAACAACAAACTGTGTTATAAGCCGTCTAGCTATAAAACTTTAACCCCAAACAGCAAATAACAATTCATCTGCACTGCTGACAACATTCATACTATACTTGTGCTATTGTGCCACAGTTTTAACCTCCTAAGACCCGAACTCTTTCATGGCATGCATTTTTTATTTCTCTTTGATATTTGGGCTGATTGGGACCTGATGAATGTAAAAACAAAGAATTACCAGATTTTTTTTTTACTTGATTTTTGTTTCTGAGAAAAATGAGAGCCACATATGAGGACATTCGCTTTAAATTTGGATAGAACAGTGTCAGTATAATGTCCTCATAATTGGATATCAGGGCCCTGAAGAGCAAAATTTAGTATTTTGGTCTAGACAACCCATAATTTGATGTCTACATATGTGGATGCCAGGTCCTAGGAGGTTAAAACACCACTTGTCGCACTCGGGGTGATTTTATAGTGTGGAAAGGGTGAGCTGAAAGACTTCATCCTGTATTCAGCATCTTTACACCAACCGTATAACAGTGATAATAGAATTCCCAAATTCTCTGAGTTTCAATTATTCATGGCATGCACAGCAATTTTCCAAAACTGCTGCACAAAAAAAAGTTGATCTTCTGAGGGGCCCAAAGGTGAGCACTCAAGATCTCTCCTCAGTTCTCCCCTAAAGACTGTTTGAAGCCTTGAAGCTGTCGCAGCAGGATCTGCTGCAGGGAGTCCACCATCCACCCACCTGGATGTGAGTGTGGGGTCTTTGCATTGTTTCATCACAGAGGCTTAGAGCACCCCACCCTTTAGCTCCTGCTTTTATGTGCTGCACCCTCCTAGTACTCGTCCTTTTTATCTGGCAGGGTGTGTGGCGAAGAGCCCCACCACTGTGCTGGGACTGCTGGCTTCATTAAGCATTTGACTTCCAGTCGATATCTGATGGTGCATCTTAATCAAGGAGCTGCAGGCCCCCACAGCAGGAACTAACCTTTCCTTCAACCGGCTTTGTGGCTTGTACAATCACCAGGGCTGTTTTTATTATTAATCAAAAGTAATCAATAGTCCTTAAACAGAGGTATAAACCCACACATTCAAAGAACAATGAATCATCACAACTGTGTAGAGAAAATAAAATATCAATGGGAAATGTGTCATCCACATGCCATTTGTACACTTGAGTATTTTCCTAATCACTATTGATCAGCTCTCTTGCAGCCACTTCCTTCTTTGCCAGTAAAGCTGATGGATGCAAAGAGCCGATGAAGAAAGAAATGGCTGCTTCCAGGCTGATCCACAAATCAGATAAGTGACAAAAACCACTTTGGAATGATAGAGAGAAGCTGGAACCAAGGAGAGAAATGTGTGTGTGTTTGGTTTCTGAATGCCCCACACACTGGCCTTGATGCTCTTTCTTATTACCTTTGTCGCAGCCATTCATGCCCATCTTGCTCCCATCTGGACACACGTTGCACTTCATGCCCTTCACTCCCGTCTTGCAAGAGCACAGACCCGACATCTGCTCACAATCATCCCGGACTGAGCCCGTAGCGTCGCAGTTGCATGCTGCCGTGGAAAGGTGGAAAAAAAATGAGAGAGATTGATGAGGGGGGAAAAAGGCCAGTCAATTAGCGACGACGGCAGGAAGAGAGATAGGAATAGCTCGGTTTATAGTCTGTACAAACTGTGCTTGAAGCAACCTTAGCCTCTGTAGCGTTGTGCTTGAGAGACATCTTTGTCTTAAGTATCAAGGGTTGGTAATAGTTCAACCAGCCCTAGGGGCCACAGGAGGAGGACAAGAAGGAGGGGAATGAGTACGTAAGAGAAACTCAGGAAAACAACGCCGGGGAAGGACATCAAGTCCATTATGTTCCGGGAATCAATGATGTGTGTTGTTTTCCACTCCTATCCTGCTGAACGTGGTATTGGCGTGTGGTGTGCTGTCTGCTTGCTTTGGGTAAACCTTGTTAAGGTCAGGCCACGGGTGAGGCACCTGCAGGCTTCCTGCTGTTGACTGAAAATGCTCTGTGACTTGGGGAGCTATGTCCTATGATACCTCAGCGGCAGGATACGAGCTAGTCACCATATTGCATTACACCAAGACAAACAAGGGGTCCCGACCCTGTTCTTTACTCGAATACAAATGAGAATGGTTCATTCAGTACAGCCTTGACAGGTCTAAAGGACAAAGTAAGACATCTTTCCACAAAAACTCTCATCAAATAGTTAAGCTCTATAAATATATGGAGCTTAACTAGAAGAGAATCTAATTTGACTGACTATATTTTATGGATATTCATTTTATAAACTTCTGTTCTAAAAAGGGTAGCTCGGAGGCACTGCTATTAATTCAGTGAGAAATGTATTGTCAAACTATGGCTCTTATCTTGAGAAATATGACTCTCACTTATGTAGAGTGGATTCCAGCCATGCAGATTTGGATTTATTTGGCAAAGACTTTAGTTTTACAGACTCAGAGGTTTTGGGTTTCTTCCCAGAAAACATTGGGGGGAATAACTAACATTGTTTATACTCTGGAAAAAAAAATTGTTCAGTAACTATAAAAGTAAAGTAGATCAGAAGAAAAGTGCACACAGAAATATTGATGGTGTATCTAGAGCAGGCGGTGTGAATCATACAAGTCAGTCAGGACTTTGCAAACTATGAAAGTTGGAGATGTCTGCGGAGATGCTGGAGATGAAAGTTCCAGATCCTGACAAGTTGCTGACAAGACCCACTGACAAGACCCACTGGAGATCAAAGCTGAGGCCCACGAACTAAACCGACTTTGACATCTCTGATCTAGACTAACTATTTCACTATTTCAGGATTTCTGAAAACCAAATAAAACCTCTCTGCGTGTTAACACTTTGATGTGCATGGATTTTTTTTTCGGTGTGTGTGTGCACAGACCATTTGTGGAGAGGAAATGTAAGGATTGAAAAGTAACATACATAAAATGAACGTCATCGAAATAAAACACATTTGCACAGCTGATCAGATACAAAGAAGGAATTCCTCACGAGTGCAGCCGCTCATGTTCTCTGTCACGATGCCGCGGAAATTCCAGAAGCCCGGCTCACAGCGGTCACACTTCTGCCCTCCGACACCCGGCTTACAGGAGCACTGCCCGGTGGTTGGATCGCACGTCCCCTTGTAGGAGCCGTAGATATTACACTGACAGGTAGCTGAGGGGAAAAGAGCAACAAGGAATTTCACTTTTCTACAGCAAACTTACACTGCTGCTGTTTATAGATCCCTGTAGCTTATAAGAGTTGGATAATGCTTACTGTGATGGATACTCTGTATTAGAGATTTATGCTAGGCTCAAATGTCAGCTAAACCCTATTCCGCAAATAAAAAGGCGGATAAAGCGCGCTGAGGTGATTTTCCTTTTTTCTAAATCTCTGCGTATTCTTATTTCTCCGTCTGCATTTTCTCCATCCATGCTGTATCCCCTGGCTTACAGCTCGATGCAAGCCTTTTCTCTTCCATCTGCGCGCTATCATTTGTCAGGATCATCAGATGAAGAGATTTTTCTGTTGATACAGCGCAGAATTATCATAATTATTCCTTGGATTAAGATGAAACGTTTTCGGCTCTGCAACTTTGCTACTGTAATTGCAGTCAAGGACAACGAGGCCCATATGCTGCAAACAGCCTGATACTATCTACTTTTTTTTTCCTCCTTTTTTTTTTAAAAAACTCGTGACACACTGACGGGTCAAAGTGGGACACAGAATAGGACTCACCGGGACATCCTGCCTGCCCAACTCCTAAGGCGGCCGTCACATTGTCTGAGCAGCAGCCGTACACTGACACGCTGCAGTGCTCGGATACCGTCGGGTCCGGCAGAGATACGGCTGAAATCACAGATGAGGTAGGGAAGGAAAGGGAGGGGAGATGGAAGATGGAACAGGGAGAGAAAGAGGAACACCAGCATTTGAGTGATTACTGTAGGGTTTGTTGATGGTGGTGGAGGAGGGGAATTAAACAACACAATCTCTGAACAACATGTAACTTTTTTGCCAACAATGAGATTGGCTTGAGGGGCAGAGGTGGAGAGCCTGGCAGTCGGCTTCAAGATAACAATTCTATTTGCTACTTTCTCCACAATGACTCAAAATCAGGGGGAAAATGATGCTATTACCTCCAGTGAAAACAAACAATGGCATTTCTGGTGAATGTGCAGAAGCTGACATTTACCACCTACTAGAAGGCATGTTCTCTTCATTTGTTCTTGTCTAATATTACGAAATTGCACCGCTGCCCTACAACCTTCAAAAAAAGAAAAGAAGAAGAAGCAGAAGAAAAAAAAAAAAAAAAGGCCTGCTGCATAATGCGAAGGAATTTGCCAAGCAGTTTCTGCCTGCGCACACTGTGTGGAGAGCTCCTTTGTCTAAGGATGCACAAGACGCCAAAATAGTGTGACAGCACTGAATACAGAGCCACATTCAGCAAAATAAAAACAAATGCGTTCCTCAAACCTGGCGCTTCTCCAGAAATTGGAAGAGAACAACAAAACAGTCAGTGGGAGGAAAATAGGATTTGTTTAATGGCCGGAGCAAAAGCATCATTGTTCACATTTTTTCATACTTTGGAGTGAAAAGTAAAGTTGTAGATAGAAACGGGAAAACCCTTGGTTTTCTGTGTGTCTCTCTATTGCCCTCCCCATCGCCTCTTTTAGTGTTGCTCATTTGGAGTTTGGAGGCTGGAGATACAGGGGCCATAAATCACACTGTTACTGGTGTGGATATGAGCCTCAGCCTAATGGTGATGACTCGGCGCGCTCTTTTTCCAGTGCTTTCCCACTCCAGAGATGGGCTTTGGACACAGTTCATTTAACTTGCCACTTTTCAGTGCTCCATTCGGCTATCTGTACTGAGCCTATTAGGACAAGGAGAACTTTTAATTTCATATGTTCTTCCACCCTTCAAGGGTTTTTCTCCATTGTCCGGCACAATGCACCTCACTGTGACAAGCAATATTACCCTCACATTTTCAAGGTCCACTGCTGCGCCTTCTCCGCTTCGCTGATTGTTGCTGGTCTTTTATATTCCTGCAAGGGCACATCTGCACATGTGTCTAGTAAACCAATAAAAATTTCAGTGGATTATATTGAAATCCCTGACCCTGATTTGAGTTTGCAGGTGGCAAAAAAAAATAAATACTATTTTAAATGCTACAAGAGGCAAACTTTACAAATGTGCATGCAGCAGACGGCTGTGTTGACACTGTATGCAAAGTAGGTAGCTTTTCAAACTGAGAACCTCTGAAATACAAGGTTGCTTTCATGCTCCGCTACTGAGAGCTGGCATGTTTTGATAAAGTTTATGGAGCTGAGGTCAAATGAAGTTTCTCCTTACATAGCTAATGCAGAGGGCAGTGAAATTCCCCAAGATCTGAGTCCCCCCCCCCCATTAGCCAATAGGAGATGAGAACCCAGAGGCCTTGTACCCATAGAGGACTCTTCAAAAAAGGATTGATTATCCATGGATGGTAGAGAAGCGTGACAGTCAGTGCCCAAGGAGGCCAGCTTAGGAAGGAGAAGAATCTGCAGAGATGTGTGTGAAAACACTGGCAGCTCCTTCATTCTCACTCTCTTCAAACTCTCTCCATCCTCCTCTCTTTCAGACCCAAGGGGAATCAAACAGACTGGAATGATCACACAAAATCCCTTAAGTGCCTTTTGCTCTGCTCCCTGGCCTGTGCTAGCAAAAAGCTCTTCATTTAACATAGCCACAGAGAGGAAGATGGTTAACCTTTGCTGCTCTGCCACTGATCTCACAGCGTTTGTGGCTGATAAATGTCATTCATCACATGCAAAGAGAGGGAGTTTATATTAAAGGAAGAGGGGAAAGTGGTGTCCTGAGGGCTAAGAAGCAAGCTCCGGAGCACAGGTTTATTGCTTTAAATTCTCTGAATATCTGGACAGAAAAGTGAGCCTTTATTACTATCTGTTAGTTCACACTTGGGCCCGAGAGGAAGATTTTTAACTCTGCTCACGAGCCGGCCCACGTGGACTAGCCACTTCCCAGAAAAGCTGGAAAGCTCAAAGTGTGCTGAGTCAACCTTCCCTGAGCAAATTACACAAACCCACACATCAAATTTAACACTGACCTCCCATCATTTCACTTGCTTATGGCTAACCAGGTCACACTGAAGAGAGACACAAGCAGTGCTGTCAGAATTACACTCAAACTAGAGACAATTACAACCCCATCGATGGATGGAATGAGTGGAGAAATGGGATGTCAGCGACAATGAGACTTGATGAGGGTGCTCTTGTGCACTGCAATGACATCGACTCTGAGTGGCGTAATGTACCGACCTGCACAGGGTCCCTGATTTTGAATCAACAAGTGCTCTCGTTTCTCACATCTGGCCTTCTTCAGCTCGCACTCGTTGCTGTAGTTTTTCCCATCGGAACCACAAACCTGCAAAAAGAAAGACACAAAGCAGAGTCTGAAGCAGCGTCTAGCTTAACCCCTCAGCTCTTTTTGCTCTACCTCGCTTCAGTTATTACCAGGCCGCGTGTTTTTACCGAGGCGTGCCCTGTATTTAAAGTAAAAGCGCATTCACCTAGACGCTGAACTAAAGAGCCATTAAGTGGTTAGTTCGGTTGCTTTCAATAATACTTCACGGCCTTTGTCAGGTGGCGTTTTTACTCAGTTGTAATGGACGTGGTTTAATCAGGTGTCATCAGTTTCACCACACTTAAGACCATGCGGTGACACCTGAGCCACATCCGTGACAACAAAGCAAGCTGCTGCTGCTCATGACGGTAAGATGACCTCGTGGGAAAAGAGGATATTTTTTTTGCTCCTGCTTATTAGACAGGTCTGTTTCTGTCGTCACTGGAGCTTTCTCCTCGTGTCACGTGGTGTTCAGTCAGGTAAGCCATAAATACAGTGTTTCTTTCCCCTGTTATGCAGACTATGTCAACCTATATGTTCCACTGACGGACGCAACATAAACACCATCTCCAGCCTTATGCCTCGCCTTTCTGATGCTTAATTGTGGATGTCACAAAACTTTCTTCTGCCCAGTTACTCAGTTTCTGGGATCCTTTTTGAGTTTTGCGTTGGCTTACAAATTACCGAGGTTGTACAGTCATGCTGTCTCCGAATAAGAAATGCTGCGAAAAGATTTTCCATCTGAAGCTGACCTTGAAAAAGTCCCC
Organism: Aulonocara sp. 'chitande type north' Nkhata Bay; assembly: GCF_057382095.1. Classification (NCBI taxonomy): domain Eukaryota; kingdom Metazoa; phylum Chordata; class Actinopteri; order Cichliformes; family Cichlidae; genus Aulonocara; species Aulonocara sp. 'chitande type north' Nkhata Bay. Next base: position 11,496,635 of record NC_141363.1, read on the forward strand.
CGTGCCTTCATCCACGCCCCCATGTTTTACAATTTTGTCAAATTTACAAGAAAATAAGAAAGAAAGTGGCCCCTGACGGATTTTGTAACAAGCGAGGTTATTCGGCAAATTCAGAAGACATCTAGATTTCTTTTTATGCTAAACAGACAAAAATTCAGGAATAATTTTCCATGTCATTTTATAGGAGATTGGAGTTTGTCCGATGAAAATGTCAAAAGCAGATGTGTGCGATTTATGTTTTTGCATTTTGCTTTGAAGGGACTGGAAGATTTAACCACATTAGCAGCTAATGGCAAATGATTTTTGAAGGCTGTCTTACCAGGCTGTGAGGCACACTCGTGCAGCTGTATTCACAAAGGCATCGGTCGCTTTCGTCTTCTGCGTCTTCGTACCACGTGCCTCCAAATACGAGACAGCGGTCCTGTTCACAGCTCTCCTGACCCGATCCAGACCCGCCCGAGCCGCAGTCTGCATAAAAAAAGACACACAATATCATTAACAAACATATGCACACACATCACAATCTATACATCTAGCGGGCATCATAGTTTTATTTGTCTTGAAGTTAAAACTACATTTAAACACTGTGGGCGCCGTAAAGTTAAGATAATTTACATTTCCCCTCATGATGGCGAGAGGCAACCAAAGGCGCTGCTGGTAGTACAAGATAATGACGGTGTCTAGCGAGGGCCACCGATTGACTAAATAAATTAGACATCTCTGCACCACCAGTGAGGCATCCTTTCATTTCAATTACATCAGAAACAAAAAAAGGGGGAGGGAATTATTAACTCCGGCCTCCAAGTGTGCGGAGAGAATTGGTGGCGAGGCCTGCTTTATGGGTGTCTGCTTCCCGATATGAGAATGCAACTAATTGCAAAGTGTTCTGTAAAATCTAATTATCTCCCAAGACTTTAAAGAAAGTTGTCCCGGCAACTCTTTAACTGCGACCCTGAAATGGCTTTTTGCTTGTTTTAAAAATGCACGTCTGTGTATCGCAGTAGGAGGAACAGCTAAGGCTGGCTTAATGTTTATAGGGAACGAGGCAGAGCAAGGACAAATAAAAACCCAATTAGGGGCCAGGATGTACAGCTCTACAAAATGATTTAAAAAGAAGCACCAGAAAGGGGGGGGGGGGGGTATTTGACAAGTGGGTTGATTTGAGGAAGACAAATTTGGGGAAGGGAGGGGGGGATTGCAAAGTGCAGGCAAAAAAAAATGGGAGGATCTGGCTTTTGAAGTTGCAAATTTTACCTACAGTGGAACTCCAGAGGGAGATTAGGTAAACGTGTGTGAAAGCGGGGGAAAGAAAGTATGCAGCATGAAAGCCGGAAAGAATGTCAGACAGAGCGAGGCACCCTGGGGGCTGGCAGAAAGTTCATTTAAAACAAATTTGTTATTCAAAAAAGGACTACAGTTCAACTAAAAGCTCCCAGCGCAGGCAGAAGACTCAAAGCGCATTAGGTAATCGAGGTCTTTCTTTCCCTTCTCGTCTACTTTTAGGGCTCGTTCGGCTCAGTGTATTGATGCACTGCCTCTAATGGTTAAATCAATGTCATAGTGTAATGGAAGTATCACTTAGCATAAACTGTCTCCCAAAGTAGATTATGGAGCAGGTCACAGTGCACGGTGCGGGGAGGGGCCAATGAAGCCCCGGCTGTTCTTCGATATGGGTCATCAGCTGTGGTGCTGGGAGAGATCTGAGTGGTCGATACGGCGGCGGAGACGTCGCTTTACTATCTGTGCCTTCAACAGAGGAGTTGGAGCTTTGTGAAGAGTGCCCCCCCCCCCCCACCCCTCCCCGAGAAAAACCCCCCAAAAAACTAGGAACCATCAGTGCTTATTAAAGCATCGCTCTGTCTCCATTTTAAAGCCCCAACCCTAATCCGTTTACTTGAATTTGCCATTGTTGCAACTTATTGATTTCGAACCACAGTCCGAGTTAAACATAACATTTTGTGACACAGCTAATGCGCTGCGTAATGGCTTTCAGCTGCCAGTGACATTATCGCAGGTACTCGGCGTCAGATGGCATCTGAAAGTGAGAAGAAGAGATCAGAAACAGAAAGGGAGCTCAGCAGCCTGTGGTCGGCTTCCTGTATCTGTTTACTGTTTGCCAGCTCAGCACGACGCAGTAAAAAGGAAATGCCGGAGTAGCCGATTCATATTCCACTCAGGTCCCTTCACACAGACAAGATAAATATATAAAAAGAGGTAAGACACTAGAATGGAATAAATAAAAGTGAAAGGCGAGGGGAGGGGGTCCTAATTAGCTGTTGTTCTTTGATGTGCCCGTCACCCACGCTGCCTATGAACCTTTCAATTAATATGTCCCCAGCCAAGATGGCTGTATCAGCTATTCTCTCCGTACTGCCCATCCGTTTCTTTTTACTCAGTCTTGTTAGAAGAAGCCTGAGTCTATTTAGCCAGGGGAGCTCCATTAAGAAGCCAGAATTGAGCGGCGGAGAGAAGAAAGGAAATTAATTGCATAAGAATAATGTCCAAAAAAGACTGAGAGGCTTTGACAGTAGAAATAATAGAGGAAGTGAAGAGGAAGACGGTATTGTCTTGAACTGTGTGCTACTGAAAGTAGAGGGAAGAGGAGAAAACATGAGAACCTGGGTAAATTATAGATGACGGAGGGGAGGGGGCTGTAGATGTTCAGCAAACCAGATTTGTTGTGTCAACATCAATGATCCAGGAGACATCTGATATTTCTATGATACCTCTGATATCATGACCTGACTGAATGTCAACATCTATGACATTAAAGAAATTCTCCCTCTTTGAAAATGACAACGGTTTTGCTCCCTCTATCAGTACCACCTTCTTTGACTGATGTGACAGCACGTTAGCCTAAATAAAGTTCCTGTAGGACGGAGAAGCATCACAGCCAGTGGGAGGATGGGGTGTTTTTAGATGGCAGGAGGAGAAAAGAAGTTTTGTTGCCTCAACGGAAGGTTAGAAGCCCCCATGATGAATGGACCGTGAAGGAAAAATGCGCTGATCACACTCCGGGAAGCTCTCGTGCCACCCAGCCACTCACTTGCCTGTTTTTTCATGCCCTTTCCTGTCTTTTGGAGCTTGATCACATCCGTGCCGTGTGAGGAGCGACGAGGGTGAGGATCCAGCATCGCCGTGTGATCCTGCTCTCATAATCTTGTTTATTAAATGTCTATTCAATTAAAAAAGGGGGCTCGGGCCTCCGTAGGTGATGCACTGCTCTCAGTTACCACTTTGTCAGTGTCGAGAAAAGGAGCTGAGGCCAGGCCTACCCGAGTGTGAAATTAAACAGGTGATAAATTTCCCTGTATGGCCAACAGTGGGAACACTGTCATTTTTCATTACTGCTAAATAAAAAGGCAGGAGAAAACAACTTCCATTTTTATGCCGTGCGCTCCCCTCCTCCCAACAAGACTAATGAGGATGGTTTTTAAGTCAGGTCTACGTAAGCAAATAAATCAACACATTCACTTCCTCTCTGGGCTTATCTTAGATTTGAAGTATGGAGTGGGGAGTTGCGCATACTGGTGATGTAGAGCCCTGCCGCTGTCTACAATAGAGCCAGAAAAAAAAACAGAATTACATTTTGTGACAAGGGTGCTGTATAACACAGCATGTGCTCTTAATTTTGCCAAATCTACCACTGATACTGTACATGTAGGCAAGGGTGAATCCATCAGCAGCAAATCCTGTTTAAGACAGGCAGGAGGAGAGAAGTAGAACAACTTTCTGCAAATTGGTTTTGACTGTTTTACAGGCTTCCTGTGGAGGGTCCGGGTCAGATTTGAGGGGGCCGAAAGAAGGGGGGGGGGGGGGGGGGGGACAGAACCGTCTGCTGCCCCTGGGGTGAAATTTATTGATTTCCGCCGAGCCCTTCTCCACCCCTGTCTGTGAAAGCCTTGGCGCCCCTTTTGTCAAGAAGGACAATTTTGATGGAGAGGAGTGCAAAATGGAAAGAGATGTGAGTGGGTGGGACAGCAGGGTGCGATGTGGAGAGCAAAAAGAAAAAAGAAAGGGGAAAAAAAGAAAAGATTCTATTGTGTAAGCCTGACAGTTCTCTCTGAATCAAAATGAGCAAGCGATGGGAAAAAGGAGAATGCTGAGAGACAGTATGGTAGAGAGAATAAAATATAAAAACAAAGCCATCAGCCACTGCAAGCAGAGCAATGCCCTTGGGATGCAGATGAGAGTACTTTTTGCCTGATACAACCAACAGACAATGAGGAGTGTGTAGCTGCGTGTGTGCGTGGTGACAGTAAGTCTGCACGTCTGCATCGAGGGCATACAGTTTCACATTTCTTCATGCTCCACATACAAAAAAAGTCACTTATCTCAGTCAATGAAATGATGTTAAATCGGCCACAAGAAACTTTGATGGTGCGATTCGCCTCGCAGGCCTGGGGCCAAATACGGCAGACAATGGTAGTGGGGGGGTTAGGGAGGAAAAAGAAAAAAGACCCCTGGCTGTAGCAATCAAAATGGAAGTGGATTCCCCCTCATCTCTATTTGCCCTGTCCTCCATCTACCCCCTCCTTTCTTCTCTCCAGCCATCCCTCCTGCCGGCAGGTGTAATCTGCTCCCCTTCACACCTTGTCAGTAGATGACTATGTTCACTGTGATGGCCAACTAGCCACGAGGGAACAGCAGCATTGCCACTGTCTGCATTTAAAACCAGAGGCTGGCATTTTGCTCCCTCCAGAGTTGTCCCCAAGAAGGGGATGAGCGAGGGACTGTGATATCCCGCCTCAGTCTGTCAGCGCTGATCAAGATATGATCTGCACGGTGAATTAGAGTTCATTTATTCAGAATGCGAAGCGATGACAAAGCTACAGGCATGGAAATGAGGGATACTCACATTAAGTGCCATCGGTCACGCATTTAAAAGCCTAATTGAATAGAAGAGCTAGATAAAATGTGTACCCTAGCTGTCACAACACAAACAAACACAACCTAGCCCCCCTCCTAATAAAAGCCGAGCATAATAATTCGTGCTATTACAGCTCGTGCTGCGAATTCAGGTAAAAGTACATGCAGTAATCACCAGCCTACAATTCACAGATCATCTTTTTAGCAGACATAATATTCTCAGGCTCTAATATACTTCAGTCATCTATACTCAGCCCTTACCTCATTTTTAGCTACCTCTAATGCATGGAGCATTTAGCTTGGGATCCCATCTACAAGTTCCAAATATCAAATGAAAAACTGTCTGCAATTAATTAGTTTCAGTTTATTGAGGCATCAAGGAGCAATGGGGGGGAAGCGGTGAGATCAATAAACAAAAACCAGCTGCAGCTCATACGTTGCACAGCACGCTCGCGAACAAAGTCAGCCAGACAAGCAGCCAATGAAAACACTGCGTTGAAAACGTACAGCTGACCTGAGCTTAATCACCCAGAAGTCATTTCTGGATTTCTAACAGGTTTTGTTTACAGAAACACACCGCGGCTGTCGCCTCATGTTTTTTGCAGTGTTAAGCCGACGCAGACGTCGCAGCTACGAATCCACAAACGACTAAATACGGCACCGCAGGTCGCTTGATAAAGATAATTACACCGTTTCAAAGTCCATTTTCCTACCTTCGTCGCAGCTGCCGAGCCTCGCCACGTCAATTCTCGTCATCTGCGTGCAGGAATGTCTGCGAAGTTCACACTCATTGTCGTAGGTGGTGCCATCACTTCCACACACTGGGGAGTAGGGCTCGCCTGAGCACGGCGGGCACTCACACCTATTCTGGACGCACCGGGCACCCATGGCACAAACAGTGTTGCCACATGTTTCTGTATTAAACACACAGCAGAGGGGCAGGCCACAGCATGACTGGTGAGTTATTTTGATGGATATGATCCACATGGACATTCAAAGTCATCTCTGGAATATATTTTTAAACAGGATTTCTCTTTTCCTTTTTCTATTTGTCATGCACGCTGCTTCCCCTCGTAATATATTCCACTTTAAAACATATACAGCACATGCTGCTGGAGCAATTTCCCATCTGAGAATTCAGTTTGACAAGTTTGCTTGTATTTGAAGTGCCTGCAGTTTTATGAGCTTCCTGATGGGCACTATTTTTACATGTCATTTCCATATTTAACTCAGAGCCAGAGGAAAGAAATGAATCTTTTACATATGAACATTGCACACTTTTTCCCTAGCCTAATATCAAATCACCAGTTTGTGCTAAGATCGCTGATGTGTCCTTCATATTTATACTAATAATGACACACTGAAGATGACATACTGTAAATGTACGCATTACTTACTGCACTCTCCTTGGCCGACCACTCGGAGGTCCATCTGTTGTTTGCAGGCCCGCACATGCAGCTCACACTCGCTGTTGTAGGTGGTACCATCGCTGCCGCACACAGGCTGGTGGGACTTGACACACTCTGACGGACACACACACTGCTTGCTCTGGGCATCGCAGATTGCCCCAAAAGAGCAGTTGGCACAGGCCTCATCTAGATGGGGACAAGCAGGCAAACAAATGGTTAAGTGTGTCTGTGCATGTGTGCTTCCTGTGGGATTACATAACCTTGGCGCCGAGGTCTGATTCTAAGAGAAACGGTGAATTTAGAGGATATTAAGTTTCTTTTACACTGCTCGTATTAATGTATGGTAGACTTAAAATGGATTCTCTTATGTTATCATTATGCAAATGCAGTGCAGTGCAGTGCTTTTCAGCTCATCTTACTTTCTGATGATGCTTGAAACATCACTTAAGTGAATATAAAGTTGCGAGGGAATGAGTTTCTGGCTACTACAGATTCTTAAAGTAGTGTTGGTTTGTCATTTGGTCTTTCAGCCACAACATTAAAACTACTGACAAGTCAAGTGAATAACACTGATTATCACATTAGGATATAATGTTCTGCTTGGAAACACTGGGTCCTGTCATTCATCTATATGTTACTTTGATATCACACGGGGTCATATGATTGTTGGGTTTTTCTCTGTATGCGTTGCTGTAGGGTCTACCTTACAATATAAAGCACCTTGAGGTGACTGGTGTTGTGATTTGGCGCTGTATAAATACAGCTGAATTGAATTACTTTGACGCACCCATTATCATTAATTTTGAAAATGTTGGAGACCAAACTGGTGAGGTGCTAAGCAAAGAAACCAAAACTGTGCCAATACTGGAAAAAGTTCAAACTTACAGTACAAATATTTTACTTTACAAGCTCAGTATATGGAGTGAAGATTTGGAAAATTCAATCTTACTAGAGGATGGAAAATCAGAGTACTGAGATCCCACTTAATTACACACCACAGAACTGGATGCTTCAGCCCTAAGTCTTTGTGGCATAGATTCAAAAAGATGCTGGAAACGTTCCTCAGAGATTTTGGTCCATACAGACATGATGGCATCGCACATAGACTGCAGCTTTGTCAGCTACACATCCGTGATGAAAATCTCCAATCCCACCACGATCAAAGGATGGCCAATCCATCTAAGTACAGTGAACTTGTGTTCAAGGAACCAGTTTGAGGTGATTCGATCTTTGTGACATGGTGGGTTATCCTGCTGGAAGCAGCCATCAGAAGTTGGGTACACTATGGTCCCAAATGGTTGGACAAGGTCTGCAACAATACTCAGGTAGGCTGCGGTGTTTAAATCATGCTCAGTTGCTATTAAAGGGCTCAAAGTGTGCAACAGAAGTATTACACCACCATCAGCAACCTGAACCATTAATACAAGGCAGGGTGGAGCTGTGATTTTATGTCGTTTACGCTAAATTGTGACCCAAACTGCTGAATGTTACACCAGAAACTAAGCCTGATCAGACCAGCTAATGTTTTTCCAATTTTCCATTGCCCAGTAGAGGTGAGCACATTGTAGCCTCGGTCTTGACGAGGCATTTCTGACCAGAAAACCTTCATTCAAATGATGTTTTGTCCCTAGAGATGACTGTGTGGAAAAATCAATTTCTGAAATGCCCACAGTAGCCCGTCTGCCACTAAAAAACACGCCACCTTCAAAGTCCGTTTGAACTTCAGCAAGATGTCTTGAACACGTCTACACGCCTAATTGGAGTTGCTCCCGTGTGATTGGCTAATTAGATATTTGTGTTAACAAGCAGTTGAACAGGTTTGCCTAATAAAGTGGCTGGAGAGTTATGTTACTCCTGACACATTGCATTGTTATATAAATAGACAAGGCACCAACGTCTAAAGGAACACTAAAACAGTTTGGGTAGAGTGACACATGAAAAGAATATTTTAAAAGAAATTCCACTAAAATCAAAACTCTTTCTTCTTGGTGAGTGTTTAGATGGACACGGTAACAATGGAAATGAACAAAAGTGGAAAAATAACTCTGTTTTTTAAATGGATAAAAAAAGAACATTTGTATTCTATATGTCTCATAATAAAAAATGTCTCATTTGTTGCATTTTTCTCATGCAAAATTATGCTAAGAACTAAGCATGAGAATCAAGGCAAACATTATTTACTATTCAGAGCTACAGGAAATAACCTGTTTTCCCATTTTTCCTGGGAAAACAAGGAATTTGTATAAAGCTTTATTAGTGTACATGAGGTACATTCACATGATATTAAAGAATACAGAAAGCCGCACACATGCCATTTAAAGTTTACTGCATGTCAGAGGTAAAAACTATGCCATGAAATAAAAAAAACTTCCCAGACAGAGCCCTACCACAGCACAAATCCATGGAGGGGGATTTTAGAAAAGATGCTAAAGTGCATGAAGTTCCCAGGAGCACAGTGGGTTCCATCACTAAAGAAATTTCAAGCCAACCAAAACCAGTCTTTCTGGAACTGAAACTAAATAGCTGAACACAATGAGCTTTGAAAATTGTCACCAAAAATAGATGAAGCTACCAGAAGGTCAACCGCACTCAGTCAATCAGGACTTTATGAGAGTGGTCAGAAACTGAAGCTAGTCCTGAGTAAAATCCACAAGAGGGCCATGCTAGAGTTTGCCAAATTACACTTAAATCATTCTGAAAGCATGAAGGAAACAATTCTCTGCTCTGATGAGACAAGAATTGAACTCCTTGGCCGGAATAGCAATTGTTGTAAGTAGTGAAAGCCAGGTACTGGATGGGAGTAGCCAGCACCATTTTTTGGGAAGCCTTCTCAGCAGCGGATGCTGAAAAGAACTAGCCTCAACTGAGTGTGACAAATCACGCTTTCCCTTAAGATTGTAAGGCTAATTATATATGGCCCAAAATATGCTGTTTTTCCACCGCTTTTCAGTCAGAATCAAGCTGAGAACATCTGTATTCTCTCGCCAGATGCTACCAGAAAAAAAGCAAAGAGAGCTTTTGAAATCCTTGATTTTAGTATGAGGATTTATCTAGCTCATCTGTTGACTGATTGGCTGAGACAACGTTTCCCTCAAAAGAAACAGCAGGGCAGGCTCAGGGTGCTGACTGAGCCCTCATGGGGACATGAAAGAAAAATGAGAAGGCAAATCCAAGTCCTCATACACAGAAAAGGCTAGTAGTATAGACACCTTTTCCTCTGACACCAATTACACTGGGAGGATTGCATTAGCACAGCTCACTATCACATTCAATTAGGGGCAGGCTAATACCCACCGCTGATTTAGCACTAATTGAGAGAGGCAAGGCTGGCTGCTGGAACCCTCCACATTATTAATCTGTTTATTACTCTTTTAGAGCCATTCATTTCCTTCATCTCTCCATCTAATGTGGGCATCCGCTGCTTTCTTGATTAACAGCTATCCACTTAGAAGTGGATATGGCAAGAAACGTGGCACTTTATGTACAGTACATGGCCTGTGGGAGCCTGTAGGCGCAAACGTTTCATTCTGTGGAGGTGGAATGATCAGTTCTATGAAGATATGCTTAAATTAAACTGCACGAGCAGGACATTCAGGGCAACTGTCTATGCTAAATTCATGTGTGCTTTTGCTCTGGGGCTATTTTTCACAGTGTGGCCTTCTGTCTTGAGTTTGAGTTTGGGGACATCTGAGTGCCTTGGCACCCGATGACATTTTTCTATAATCATATTTTAGGCTCCAAGTTTGTTGCAACAGTTTTTGGATTGCTCTGACCTTTTCCAACATGTCACATTTTTTTTTGCAGAAGGACCTTTACACTATTTTGCTGTTGAAGACCTGACCAGCACAGACCCGTTCAATACTCTTGCTATCATCTCGGTCACACACAGCAATCCAGACCTCAGCGTCGGTGGCTGACCTCACTGATGCATTTTCTTTATAGGATGGGAGCAAATTCCTGCAGATTCCACAATCTTGCAGAAGATTACCACACCATACTTTCACAATGGGGTGTCACATAAGAGTGGAGTATTGAGGTACCATTATTGCTTTTGTCAGTATTTAATGGCTAAGAGTACTTAACAATTATTTTCATTGCTCTTGAGGAAAAAAAAGAATCTCCCCTGCACAGCTTTTCTATGACAAAAAAGAAATAAACATAAAACATAGTAAAAGTGTACTGCTGTGGTCGTGGATCCTCTGTGGCTGAGACAGCTATAAATCAGGAAGTGGAAGTGGTGAGTGTTGTCCTTTATCAGGCCCTGTGTCCTGATAGTAGCCTCGCTTCTTTATCAGCTCCTGCCCCTCGCACCTGGCTCTCTGCACTGCCTGATCCTCCAGACAACATGCATCACAGACAGAAGAGGAGGGGAGCCTCAGTTCAAAGCCGGGAAAAGAGAGGAGATTGTTGCCATTACTGATAATGTTAGGATGTGTACTTTTTGTCATGTCTGATCTCTGAATCAGTCGTCTTCAAGTCTGTCATCACCATTTCTGGGTTTCAGTGGTTTCTGAAGGCAACCTCGCAACCATTAAAAGTTCAAAATTTAAGGTAAAAAGTCTGGCTGGCCATTATGAAACACAGACATGACAATAAAGAATGGGAGATATTACAACAGGGGATCTTTCATCTCATGCAAATGCTTTTCAGGCGCAAGAACCTAGAGAAATATAGAGTATGACACACTGTCCAAGATCAAAGTAAGATATTTTAAAGCCTTTTTGTGTGAGTTCTGATAAAAAACCTGACACAAATATTCACTAAATAGCTTAAGAGTCAGCTAAAATTAGTTCTGCCTTTACAGCAGAATGATTCAGGCCAATAAAGGCTCAAAGATGGCACCATTCTCTGGTCCAAAAACAGCTGCCAGCTGTGAGTATGGAGATCGGCTGATCATTAGATATGCTTAATAACATTTGGGCAACCATTTAGGCAGCACTGGCACCCAGATCACGGGAGTTAGAATGTTCGCCATTCAGAGCAAGTCTGCCATGAGTCTGGCAATAAGGTGTGCTTAATCTAGACTCTGGCTGGGGTATACAAGTTTGGCATATGTGAAATCTACAGTATGTTTCTAAACTGTCTGAAGGTGCTCTCTAAAATGGTAATACTGGCATGGCAGGGAGCAAGGTCCAGGTCAAGCTGAACATGGTTGCATGGCCTAACAAGTGAGCTACGGTGGTACCCACACAAACTGTTCCTGAGCCTGGGCAGTGATTTCCATGTCTGTTTTTGATACAGTGCCACCTGAAGGCCTGAAGATTGTGGGGTTCACATGTTGAATTTCCTCCTTGTCCCTTGCACAAAGAGTTCTCCGGATTATCAGAAACATCAGATTTAATATACCCTAGACCACAGGTGTCAAACTCCAGGCCTCAAGGGCCAGTGTCCTGCAGGTTTTAGATGTGTCCTTGATCCAACACATATAAATGGCTAAATTACCCCCTCAACATGTCTTGAAGTTCTCCAGAGGCCTGGTAATGAACTGGAGGCCTGGAGTTCAACAGCCCTGCCCTAGACTTGGAGATATACAATGTTACATTGACAAATGTTATTTTGAAGTTTGTATATGTCATTTTTTCCGGACTGGTGAGCCTGTAACCACCTTTTATTTTTGAGAAACTCTCTAAGATGCTCTTTTTGTACCCAGTCATGTTACAGACATATTGCCAGTTAACCTAATCCTTTGTAAAATGTATCTCTAGCCGTTTCTTTTTAGTACCACTTAGTTTTTCCAACCCTTTGCTGCCCATATACAAATCATCTTGAGACCTGCAGCCGCCATCAAATTCAAAATGAGCAAATATTTCTCATGAAATAGTAAAATGGAGCATTTTAAACATTGTTTTCTATGTTCTACTGTGAATAAATCATTGGTTTATGAGATTTGCAAATCATTGCATTCAGTTTGTATTAACGTTTTAATAACATGGGATCCAAACTTTTTTGGAATCAGGGTTTCATAATATCCTCACGCATGTCTTTAACTATCAAAGAAAACCTTTCTTCCTTTGGATGAGGACCTGCTAATATTTTGTCAAGGTCCCCTTGGAGTCCCAGAGATCTGATGTTAGCAACTTTGCACTTTAACAGTTTGTGCTGCTGTGTTTGGACAAAGTGTTTGTGGAGCTGAAGGTGAGAAGGAGGAACAGGAGTGGGTTGGTAGAAAAGTGTCCTTGAAAACATAAAGAACTGACTCATTGAACAGAAAAAACAACAACAAAGACCCTCCAGCTTTACAGCATTTTTTAGATAGCCTTACTGGGGAACACCTGAACTGCAGCTGAGGGGGTCTGGGAGGAGTAGTACCTCAGGATTAAACAGAAAGAAGCATGCTGCTTTGTGTTTTGAAGGCTTGTGAACATGCCTGGGTGATAACAACTCCCCTGTTGATGCATGCCTGGCCAGTACACTATTAACTCTGCCCCCCACTTTCTTTGCGCCTCATCATCTTATTTACCTCCATCTCCTTTCCTATGAACATTTATCACATTCTCCTCCCTTTTTCCCTCTGCCCTCTTTTATTCTCTCATTTTTTTCTCACAGGCTGCCTCTGTGACCTATATTTCTTACTCAACTGAGAATATCATTTCCAACACCTGTGGGAGAAAAAAGGGGAAGTTGTTATTTCTGTTTCTCAAATGATTCAGGCACCTCTGCTCTCATCTGTTTGGGTAGTCAGCATGAATGGGCTTTTTTCCTGGGGTGACTGATATCCAGCTGGGGGGTCTATTAACCAAGTGTACCTCTTCCAGCCCCTGTTACAAGGTGGCCCGCCACTCCAATGCAGGAGGAGGAAAAATCTCTGAATAATAACAAATGTCACTCATATTGCTATCAGGTTGCACCTGAGCCATATAGATAACCACTATGTTTCCAGGCCGGAGGGATAGAAATGAAATTATGTCTGGGCCCATGAGAGGCAATAAGCTCCCCACACACACACACATACACAGTTAAGTTCCCTGTTGTGGCACTTCTCTCACCCGCTACACTATTGCTACCCTCACAGCCTCACCTAAGCTCCTACTTCTGAGCCTGGCAGCCATAAATATGACAGCGTACACACTATAGAGCATTTGGATGGAAATAACAAAACGGCAACAGTAAACAAATGCATCCTTTCCTTGGTGAGTGTTCTGGAAATCATATAAATGAAATAATATAAAGACCAACAGTACTGCCGCCCCTCATCTCTTTATATTTTGTTAGGAAAATGGGAAACAGGTGCACCGATTTATTCAAACAAATTCAAATACACATGGAAATACACAAAGTAAGACAACAGTAAAGTTTGAGGTTTTACAGTTCTAATAAGGCTGAAAGTTAATATTTGGTATGACCACCTTTATTATTCAACTCAGCCTGAACTCTCTTATGTAGACTTTCTGTAATGTCTTTAAGTAGGAATAGTTCTTCCGGCTTCCTGAAGGACATTCAAAGCTCTTCTTTGGATCTTGGCTGCCTTTTGTTCCATTCTCTATCATGATGATCCCACACTGCTTCATTAATGTCGAGGTCTAGGCTCTGGGGAGGCCAGTACATGACTGATAGTGTTCCACTGTGGGTTTTCTTTTCTTTCCAGGTATGCTTTTACTGGCAGTTACACTGGCATTTCGTTTAGAGAGGTTACACCATGTTTTACAGATGAATGTAGACACCCACCTCTCTACTGACCTCCTCTGTACAGTACAGTAATGTATATCCTGATGTATAAGACCCGTTGCCACTTTTCAGTCCAACTCCTGTTTAATTTGGCATATCTCAGCCTTTTCTCGCTGTTTACCTCACTTAAAGATGGCTTCTTGATGGCCACTCTTCCACTGGGACTATTTCTGATGAAGGTTTGGTGAGCATTAGCTGAAGGTCCAGATGCATCTTGGATCGTTTCCTATGTCTCCTTATTGTTTTCCTATTTCTTAAGGACATGACTTTTAGCTACAATTGATCTACTGTAGTTGTTTAATCCTGCCAATTATTCTTTTGTTGTTAAAGCTGTCAGATTATAACTCTTAGGTAATTGCCTTTTTGGTATGAAATTGAGTAAATCATAGCAGTGTAAAGTGGCTTAACAAGCAAAAAACACTTATCTGAAAATGGTCAGGAACAAGGTATGGACTCAAAATGTGTGAAAAAACAGCCAATGTCCAAATAAAAATGACGAAAGAGCTTCTGGAGAATTACTGACAAAGAAAAAACACATATATAAGAAGGTCTGGCTTCTTGGAAATAAAATCTAAAGAAATGAGGGGGGGCTCGAGACTTTTGCACAGTCTGTATATTTTATAAGCCTAATTATCACCAGTGCTGCTGCTCTTCTGCAGTGCAAAGGTCAGACATTCTCATTTTATTCACCTTCTTTCTGTGCATATATCTTTAACACTTAATTCCTATTCTTCCTACTCCACCTGAAGGCAGCACATATTGTTTCGCTCCTTTTCTGCCTCGTGAACCTGTATAGTATATTAGTGAAGGGAATAGCTGGTGATAATTAGGTGAGATAATAGCTTAAGTCAGTCAGTTGTTATGGTGCTGAATAAAAGCCCAGTAAAGCTGTGCAAACAGCCCAGAAATAACCCACATTATCATCGCCATCATTTCTCGGCTGGCTTGCACTTGGCAAGCCAATGCCTCAGCATTTTTATGGCACCATTGCGCTGACGCAGGCCTGTTCCTCTGGGAGCCAAGAACCATCCATAGTGCTGGATTACACACAGAGTCCCTCAGCCCTGCCAGCTCGTCCTGCCTCTCGCTTTTTAAAATAAAGACTATTCATTACCGCGGAGGGACTCCGAGCCGTCTACCTGTGGTGTGGCACTGACGGGCCTGCCCACCAACTGAACACTGCTTTAGATCTGTTTCTCTGCGGCATACATCCTTACACGCTGGAGTTCAATTAAGAGAAAGCTGGGAGGGGAGGATGATAGATGTAGTACACAGGCAGGCAGAGAGTCCACATAGCAACTCTCCAGGAACTAACTCTGTCATTCTAAGTATAAAACTCTAAAAAAACGAGCTCTGTTAAAAGACTTTGGTTCCTTTGTGCAAAAAATAAAATAAATAAATAAGTAACAACCATAAAATCTTTTCACACTTTAGATCACGAAGAGCAAACTGATTGTGCTGCACTCATCATGTTTGAAACTGCTCATCTCATCCACAAATACAGTACTGCAGAGGCCAACAGACTTTTGCTGTCGTCAAAATATGCAGGAAAAAAAATCTATTGCATTAAAATTGAGTTACACAGACAGTCTGGCCATGGGGCTAACAGCCACTGTACTTCTGCCCAGTTTGAGTAAAAAGTGAATGACTTGATTGTAGACAAGCAAGAATACTCAATAACCAATTAGAGTCCATGGGAAAATTGGCGTTGCAAAATGGCCACGGAGTACTCACTGAGTGGCTTTACCAAGCTGCAAAAACCTGTCCATATGGCTGTGTGCCAGCATAGTGGGTATAGAGATATTTTTACCACTTGAAGCTCCACTGTCGCTGGTATACTAATGACTAGCTGATACTCCGGCAGTGAAAGACAAAGCCAAGTGACTCATGTAGCCAATTACAGAAAAATATGCACCGCGCTCTGTTTCATCAAAAGCAAAGTGCATCTTCACTTAAAGGTCAAAACGGGCAAATTGGAGTTGTGGTGTTGCTATAGAAGGGCTGATGATGAGCACAGAGGAACAGATAAAGAGTAACGGACAAGGGATCATGAAATTCATCAGTGTGTTAAGTATTGATTTGCCTTTGCTGGATTTGAAACGGCTCCCAGTGGGGTCACACATGAATATAAAGTTATGTGTGTTAATTGTTAACGTCTGTGGATTATAATTTTGCCTCTCCGCATTGTGGTGCTATTAATTAATTTGCTAAATCATATTCCGAGATCCTTCCATGTCTGTAAGCTATGATTCACAGCATTTCACAGTCATGTCTCCTCACTATAGCTGACTGCATGGGGCAATGTGACCGTACGAGCATGACGTTAATTTGAAATTCATTACTGAGATGCAAGCACTTTTATATTTGGGTTTTGTGACAGTGAGTACTCACCGCAGGGTCCTTTGTGTTGGATGCTGATTTCCTTCTGCAGCGCACAACCCATCAATCGCATCTCGCAGGGGCTGCCGTAGGTCTGGCCGTCGGATCCGCACACGGGGTCGGACGTTTGCGGGCAGGCTTCGGAACACTCGCACACCGCTTCGTTGTTCTTGACCACACACTCTGCCCCGTGACTGCACGCTACATGCAAGCACGGGCTCGGTATGTTGAGATCTGAAGGCCGACCACCCAAGAGACAGAGATCACAGTTAGAGGCATGGTAGCAAACAGTACAGCCTTAGTGGTCGGGGAGAATATAAAGTTGAGGTTGGAGAGAAGTCTGGGGTTGCAAAAGAGCACAGGTGATAGTGAGGTAAGTTAGAATATCGCTACAAATAGAAGCGCTGGTTTTTGTGTTAGAAAGGGTTTAGGGAGAAACAGAGATATGATGGAATATGCAATGCAGCCCTAGTCCTGTGTCACCTCAACTTCCTTAGTTTCCTATGTCATTTCCTTGCCTTTGTACCTATCCTGATGTATCCTGAATCTTTGAAGAGTCCACGGAATCCAGAGGCACGAGGACAGTGGATAAAAACATGTCCCTGTAGCACAATAGAGATGAAACAGCCTACGAACAATGGTTGCACTGCCTTTTTTTTTTCCTGCGCGTAAACGCCTGGATTAATTGACGTTCCCAGTGTGCCCCTTCAAAGGCTGCCATTTGCATCTCAGTGAGAGCCATTGCTTCAGCCAAAGCTGGTTGAACTGACATGCAGGAGCAAGAAAAGGAAGAGCACCAGGGATAGAGTTTGCTTTTTGAGAGAGTGAGAGAATTAAAAAGAGAAAGAAATAGGCGAAAAGAAGAAAGAGCCCTCTGCTTAATAATTCAAAAAAGGCAAGCTCCTGGGCAGAGGCAGATATGAAATGTGAACATCAGAGAGAGGTGTCTGCCTCAGTCTTTTCTCCTCACACGCTAACTCCAGCATGACTTCATTAAAACGAGGACAGGATTTTGTACCCATGGTTCTGGTAGCGGCAGATGGGTGTAGGCCAGGGCCGATAAAACCTGACTTGATCAGAACAGAGTGAAAACCTGACGAAAAAAAATGGGCGTGAACAACGCTTTGATCACAGCCTCCCATCCCATCACTTCTTTAAAGCTTTATGTACCAGGGAAAATATTATATGGCATCGTGTGCTCTCTGAGTCGGGGGCGCCGGCATGCGTGCGCGAGCGCTGCCGGCTCAGCCCGACGGTCGGAAGATTGAAGCCTTAGGTGGGATGGTGCGCACTCCGGTATCGAGAGCGAGCGAAAGATGATAGCCTGGCGCCGTAGTGGTTTTCATTTAGAAAGTTTCACGCATGAGGAACGGATCCCTCTGCTAAATGTGGTGTGTCTGCAGATTAGAGGAAAACGCAGACGGAGGCATCAAATAGTTTCTGATGAGAAGCCGTGGTTGAAATGGAAAGTGGTGCCGTTTCACAACCAAAGCGAAACAAAACTTGCTTCCTCCTTCTGCGCCTCCTTTCTTGTGAGCTTTGGTTAGATGAGTAGAGGTGCTGTCATGGAAACTGCCCTTTGTAATGACGCCACCCATGGCTCCATCATTATTGAGACCATTATGGGATTAGATAGTAACACGGGGGTGTTGTGGGTGGGGGGCTGACTTGGCATGTGCGAAGCCCCATGATTCATTTATCAGCTCAGGGATGTTCAGCTGAGCCTCAACTCGTAGCGCTAACACGAGGGGGGAAATTATCAACTGATAACGCAGACGGTGGCAATTAGCTTGTTGCACTCTGATGAAAGAAAGGGGGTATGTGGGATAAAGATCAGTGTTATCTACATAAGACAGATCATTTGGCTCATCTGTCTGAATTATGATCACTCCTGAGCTGAACTGCAGATATTAAAATAAAAATGAGAGCAGATGTAACATAGTTTGTCCACGACCGCCTACTTTTTTCCCACAACTGTAATTGAGCAAATCTTTCCCGATCTCGAGCGCGGGCGCTCTCATTTCCGAGGGCGAGTGTTTCAGATTAAAGGGTGAAACACCGTTATTGATTTCTGCGTTGGGAAGGCGAGCTGGCTTTTCAAAAGAGCTCGGAGGTGCCACATAAATATGAAAGCTGCTCAATGCCGCTTAATTCGGTGCCGCTTCAAAAACAATTGATTCCCTGTGATCTCATTTCAACGCCTTGTGTCTGTGTGTGTGTGTCTCCAAGTGCGTGTAACCGTTGTACGCTTGTGATCCGAGCTTAACTGTACAACCTTGGCCTGCATTAAAGTTCACCAGCCCACTTCCCAAGGACGGGCTCCTAAAACACAACTGCAGCCTCCGATAAGGCCTTTGTCTCCCATTCTCTTTGTTTCACACTCATAAAAAAGATGAAAGAATTCCCCTCCAAAACTATTTTTTTTATCATCCTCCACCTCTGGGGGGCAAAATTTCTGCCTGATTTATTAACTGGAGACAATATACGAGGGTGAAAAAAAAGACAATCTCCCCAAGTGTAAAAAGAATCTTGTGACACAGTTAAAAAAAGAACTGAAGCTGTCTTTTTACTTTCCCTTGGATGCAGGGAGAAGCTTTGAAATGGCGGGCCTAAGCTTGGTCGCTCACAAGCCTTTTCCAGCTCTCTTTCGCTCTCTGGTCTTCTCCCAAATAGAAAAATCCATCTCTTCATGCATGTATCAGTCCTTCTTTCAGGCAAGTCCAGAATACACTATAGTTTCTGGCTTTAAAGTGTTCTGTTTTATGCACGAAAATTAGCTTGACAGTTAGATGGGAGGTGCCAAACACATAGCACAGTAGCCAAGGCATTGTTTTAGTGGCTGAGCAGGTGCAGTGAATTGTCTCTCATGGATAGAGAAAAGTGGAAGGAGAAGAAAAAAGGCACGAATACTTTTCCCTCTCTCTATTCTCCAATCAAGGATTCAGCTCTGCTAGTGTGTAATCTGCTCTGTTTCTGTACTACCACACCGGCTGACAGGACTTTACATTCCGGGTGTCGCCTCAGTCTGTATCCTCTCCTGCTAGGAGGCATGTAAATTTATCCATTTTAATTAGTGCGGTATTTTAATAGCATGCCTCCACTTCAGGACTCAGGAGGGGATTACTTCGGGTTAGGCCGCAGTGTCACTAGCAGACCACGTCAAATATTGAGAGGACACGTTCCTCTGATTCCCTGATTGCTTACCTGTCTGCCTGAAGTCTTATTATTGCTCACTTAGTGGAGTTATATGACAGATAAAGTGCCAAGGACACCACAGTGCTGCTTATAAAGCTTAACGGCTCCTTGTTAGGTTGCGCGATGGCACGGCGCGCTCCGGTCAGACTCAGCTGTGACTGTGGCTGCTGCAGTCAGCGGGCCCACACTGTTAACCCCACCGTAACATGTCGCTGAAATGCTGGGAGATTATTTTGGCGAG
The DNA here is from genome assembly GCF_057382095.1 of Aulonocara sp. 'chitande type north' Nkhata Bay. Classification (NCBI taxonomy): domain Eukaryota; kingdom Metazoa; phylum Chordata; class Actinopteri; order Cichliformes; family Cichlidae; genus Aulonocara; species Aulonocara sp. 'chitande type north' Nkhata Bay. Next base: position 11,516,393 of record NC_141363.1, read on the forward strand.
CGTTTCCTCCCATCTCCGCTCAGCTCATACATATGTTAATTGGACTTTTCCCCCCTCGGGTCTGTGTGCAATTCCAAATCATTCCCTATATTATGCAGGGCAGTGAATCAGTGTAATCCAGGTGATGCTTGCAGTGGCCAACTGGCAGGAATAATCACCTACAACTGCAACCCATTACAACACAGGATTCCAATAGGGTGCAGCCAATCTGCAGCAAAATCCCGCCTTCTGTGTGTCTCCACTGCCAGGGCTTTGATCCGACTCCCTTTACCTCCCTCACATTAAAAACATTTATGTATCATATTAGTCGAGGGAGAGGGAGGTGCAGAGAAAAGGCTATATTAGCATACAGCAAAAGGCATACCCGCAGGCTGTGTCTGTCTACCACTGAATACTTATCACAGGCAGGAGGTGAGTCGAAGCCTCTTTGTGCTTGTACAACTAAGAATGTGTTGCTCTTCAAAATAGAGACGAGCAAAAATAACACGGGGAGGGGACACAAGCTGGCATCCCCTGATCTTTTGAGATATATCCGTCAGAGATGAGATGATACGCAAATATTGTTGGTCTAATCCAAAAAGGGTGGTGATCTAGTCATTAGGGTGTGTATGTTGCAGGAAGTTTAAAAAAGTAAAGAAAAAACGGCACACCAGTTCGCTTCACTTACTGCATCTCCGATCAAATCAGGAGCTACAGCACGAGGAAGGCCTAGGAAGACATTTTTTAAAAAATGAAAAGAAAACTGTTGAAATTGAAAGAACTGCATGGCTGATCACACCCCAACGGAACACCAAGCCCGCCTCAAGTCACTCCTGACACCCCGTTGACCCACATTTCTCTGCAATTTCTGCTCAATGACAGCCTGCGGGCCGCAGTAAGTGGACCGGCGGTCCCTAGCTGCCGTCAATCAGGCTCCCGCGGCACTTCCTCTAATTAACTTGATTAGCAATAACAGCACTGGTGATCTCAGGCTGACTTACACACTCAGGCTTCGCGACTGTTTGTTAGTCCAATCACAAACGCGCAGGGGGGAGATGCTCATCAAATAAACATGCAAATGATAAAATATTCTGCACAAAGTCTTGACACCTAAGGTGACAGATTTTTTTCTTTCCTGCTTTGCAGAGCTCTTTGTCAATGACAATGTGTCTTCCACTGAGCGATTTTGTGTTAACCTCCAGAGGCGACAGGCAACACATTTCAAGCAACTTGCACTTGCGTGAGCTTTTCTGCACTTGTGATTGCGCTCGCTCGCTCTCTCGCACACAGCTGTGTACACACGAAATGACAAAAGAGCCGCGGATAAAGATTTTGTGTCCTCAAAACCAGCTCCTTCATTTGTTCACTCCTTGTTTATGTGTGCGTGTGTTTCTAATAGGCTGCCTTGTGTTACTGATTTTACTGAATCATTCTCCTTTATGTGCTAAAAAGCAACACTGCTGCTTGTATTTTTGTTTTATGAACAACATAACCACCAATTCAGAGGGCCCTCTCTACTTCGTATTCTGTTAATACCAGACGTGAGGCTAGTACATGAACGGGCTCCAGGGACCTGTGGTGAGCAGCTATGCACTCCTGTAGTCTTTTCCATTGATTACTACTGAATATGCACCAAAATAGCATGCCCGCTGGGCAGGAAGTAAGCTACAGCGCAACTTTGGGCCAAGATAGAGGAGAGAAGGCAAAGATTTAATTATGCATTTTCACTGCAAAAGTAATTAATTTTACACACAGTCTGGTTCCCTCATATCAAATAAATAGATTCCTTTTTTAAAAGGCATTTTAACAAGCACAATCATTTATGTGGGGAAAAAAAGTTGTTGAAAAGATACTTTCTTCCAATTAATGGGCTGTCTCGTGTTGCTTTTTTGGTTTTCAGCTTCAGATTGACTCAGTGTCTTTTTTGGCAGAAAGGCATAGCAAATATACTTCGTAAATACAGGAGCTAGCACTTTAAGTTGCTCTGTTATTTCACATCACTTTTATCAATGGGGAAATTTTATAGAATCAGAATACAATAGACTCAAACATCAAAGAGTCTCCCATCATTGCTCGGTCCTCTAAATATAGCTGAAAATACAAGAACATTTCTGCAACAGACCACGCTACATGCACACTTCCTTGCTTAGTTTCTGCTGATAGCCTGCTGTGCTGACATCATAGAGGACAGAGGGGAAGAAAAACAGGATTTCTTTGCATTAGCCTAAAAATATTCTTGTGTAGTGTGAAACACTTAACAGAGGCCATCTGTGGAGATTTACAATCAATCTCAAATTAACCACTGCAGACATTTTCTTGCATTTTATTCAAACGTCGGATGAAGGCAAGTTCGACTGCACGTCGGGGTTGCAATTATGTTTTAACCTGCTATTAAAACTGTGTGTGTGTACTGTAGAACAGCAACCTGGTCTATGAATAAGTCACACAAAGTCCAGTAAATAATTGAACCTCTTTAAAAGTTGATAGATCTTTTCCTCTGTTGGTGCCAAACGACTCTTATGTTTCCATCTTAGAAACCAAGGCTGCTGACCTGTCCGTCCTCCTTCCCAGCAGTCTACTCTGATTCATTTCCAGCAAAAGTCATTCGCGTGTTTACAGACCTCTGGAAGATTTGTGACTCTGTCTGGACTTAAGTAAATCAGCTAAACATCACGTGGTGTCTTCATCTCTAAATTGAAAGTTTGGATATCAATCAATTTGGGGGGTTTTCCCCCCTAGGGAGGACAGCCGTCAGGACGTTATAGACATGTTGGGTTTCTTTACAGCACAATCCATTGTGGGGGTGAGTACCGGCAGGGGAGGGGTGACATTAAGGGCTGTCACCCACATGAGAAGAGATTTATGACTGTGTCAAAACTGGAGAATTTCATCCGTTTGACAGCTGGCAGAGTGATCGATCACTCCACCTAACCCACCACTCAACCAGTGAAACAAGAGAATGAAATGAAAAAGCTCAAAAATTATTAAATACCACTCATTTAATTGATCAGATACATGAAACTTTGCCTATAATCTTGACATGGTGGGCAACTGAGTGCGTGGGACTGTTTGACACAGCTCTCATTCTGATTTGACCTTTGACAGTACTGTCATGGCTGCAAGTGTGTTGGCACGTGCGTTCTGATAGGCTATCGATTGATTCTTAAGAGAACTCAGTGCTTTGGAAGTCAGTTCGGAAGATGCTCACATCCTTAAATTATGTGCATCTGTCAGGTGAATCTTTTTTGGTTTACAGTGAGAGATCTACACGCTACAAGGTTGAATATAGTTTCATTTAAGAAAGAAAGAAAAAGAAAAATTAAGAGTGAGAGTTCTAATGTGATTAAACACATGGAAACACCGACACACACACACACACACACTCCTTGCATGCATATCATCTGTCTGACTAAACCAACAGTCTCAGTGGGCACCTAGGCTTGCCTCTTTTGATGTTTAATTAAAACCGTATCGGGGGGCGGTGGCGTTTGTGGCGCTGCGTTTTGAAAAATATGCAAATGTCAATAAAAATGCATTAAAGAAACATAGTACCATCCGCTGACGGCTGCGATGCGCAGTGGAAGGGAGGAAAGGATGAAGAGCGAGGAGGGAGAAAAAAAAAAGAGCGAAACAAACGAGGGAGGGGAGGGGGCTGAAATGAGGCAGCATTTGCCAGAAATAATGAAACAGAGCAAAATATATAAGCGCTCGCGCTGCCATTTCCACTATTTAATTTATTCACAGCTCAGACGGCCGAATAATGCAAATGAGTGCGGACAGCAACTCTGAACGTGATTACACAACGCGTCTGTTGGGCCGATTTCTTGTTTGAGGTAATGTCACACCGAAAAGCATGAGCAGATTACTCCAGCTTTATCACGCATGCTGGGCTATCAGCGTTGTGATGGGAAAGAGCAAAAAAAAAAAAAAACCCTGACTCTGAAAAAGATTAACTCAAGACAAGGTCTTCAAATCATCTCTAAAAATGATCACAGAGACACTCGGATACGTAAATGACACATGATTAAAAATATTGGTGCATTCTGCGCTACAGCTTTAAAACAGATGTCATCTTAATTTGGGTGAATCAACCCTTTAAATCAGCCCTTTAACACGAGGAAACACGCTAGACAGAGCGTGTCAGTGCCAAGAACAGAATGGGCCTTGAACATCTTATGATATCGGTTGAAATCCTGCCAACCTGCTTTACACACCGAACCTTGAATGAAGTGTGTGCAGCTTAAGGTTGGCTCACTAAGCTTAGAGGCTAACAAATCTCTTCATTCTTCTTTTATTAACAAAGAGCAATTCACAATACATTCAGCTGGCAGACTTTCACCAGCAAGAATGTTGATATGGGGCAGCTCCGCATTAAATCGGATTTTGTTCAATTACAGTGTTTAATGTTTTGAAAATCATTTATTTTTCACAATATCTGTGCCACCGTGAGACGGTTTAAGCTTAACAGAGAAATTATAGCAAGTAAACTAAAGTGAAGGGGATGGTTAAGGATAGGCAGGGTTGTGGTGATGGTGTTGACCGTTAAGAAGCTGATGTACAACAGGAGAAACCTCTTGTGTTACCTACACATACAGCCACCCTGACCTCAGTCTTTTAATGTTTTCACTAAGGATGTTCTCTGCGTAATTAACATGCGCTCCGCTAGACAGTGTCTATACCAAAGCAAAATCGAGTGGCTTCATTTTTCTGATTTAGCAACATCAGTTCTAGAAGACATAAATGCAGATTTGCACAAAATTTTAATTTTCTAGCTAAATAACACATTCTAAAAAAAGCTGTATAAAATATGATTAAACTATAATTACTACTACTACTAGTAGAACTACTACTAGTGCTACCATATACTTCAGCCCTTCACTGGGTTTCTGTTCAATCCAGAAATGAATTTTAAATCCTCACATACCTGAATGATCGTATTTTCAAGACCTTGTAGGATATAAAATGTTTCATTAAAATGCAGCTGAACTCCAGCCCTACTGCAGGAATCATGCTTACACGTGGTTTGGTGCATTGTTGCAAGCTTTTTACGACACAATCCTGATTGATGGAGCGGGGGGGGGGATTGTTTGGGAAGCTGTTAGGTTGGGATCTGGCGTGCACTTTGAACATGCAATAGGAGATTAATCAGAGGTATGCATCGGTTAGGCAGGTTAGGTTGAAAATAAAACACAGAGAGGAGAGAGGGAGACTTCTCCAACCTCAGGGATCACATCTTTGCTGGAGGGTAAACAGAAGGAAAAGACATTAATGCCACGAAGACAAACAGAGAGACAGAAGTGAGAGGAAAAAGACAGCAGTACAAGACCCCTCCTGTTAGGTCCGCACGGAGCGAGGGGAAGGGCTTCACCCCTGAGAATCCGCTTGATGAGGTCGCCCACTGGGTGACCCCACTTGCCACCTGCAGCCAGACAACCGGGAAGCCGGCCAAATGGACATAGACAGACAGACTGACTGACGCACTGAAACAAGAAAGAATAGCTTTTTTTATGCAAGAAGAGCACACAAGACAAAAAGACAAAGACAAGGGAGGAAAAAACGACAAAAGCCACTGAAGTGGAAGACTGGCACCAGTGAAGGAGTAGAAGACGGAGGGCGGATGAATGAAACATGAAGGTGGCGTTTCATTTTGGTTGTCTGTTTGAGATGCTGGGATGAAGCGTGACAGGGGTGAGGAGATGGATGGGAGGTGAATGGGTGACGAATTGAAGGCACCGTTTTTGTTTTTTGGCACACCCATCCTTTCTGAATGTACACCCCACCCCTCCCCCACTCAGAGGACATCACCCAACCGTTTCAGATACTTTTCAGGAAAGTTTTAAGTACAGACGAACGTACCATCAGCCTACACTCTTCAGCAGGAAAAACAGACTGAAATTGGATTACAAATACACAGAGAAAGACACACCAAGACAGGGATTCAGCACTGGTTTGTGCGAAAGCCAAAGAAGGAGGAATCCCAACCACCAGGTCACCACCCACCCTTTCCTAGTCTCCAGCTCTACTCACCACAGGGTCCTAGGTGCTTGGTGGCGATGGGGGTCTTGCTCAGGCACTCCGCCTTGCGTCGCATACAGTCATTGGTGTATGTGTTACCATCCTTCCCACACAGAGGCTTGTAGGTGCCGTCACACTCGATGGGATCACAAGAGCAGCGGGCACTCAGCTGTTCCACCAGACACACACCATAGAAGGGACAGTCCTTGCATTCGTCTGCAAGAAAAACAAAACAATGCAGCTTCTTTGGATTGTACAGGGGATAACCCTACTTTAACCCTTCCCCCCTTACAGACCCACCATTCAGTGACCCTTTTTTGCTCTATGTGTGAACATCTGCTTTCACTCATTTATTCATTTTTTTCCTTTAATGTGTACAGAGACTGATTAGGCTTTTTAGTTTCCAACTGCCAATTTTGTAACAGCATGACAGACTGATCATCACAGATGAAAGCACTGAAGAGGTACTTAGCAAACATAACAACAACAAAAAATTGAAGCTAGAGAAGTGTCAACCTGTTGTTCTTCCTGCTGTGTTAACTTGCTGATACAACCATAAGGACATAAACCAGGCTATAAATCATCCATGTAGTAATTATATGAATGTTTACTGTTGTTTATGGAGATAGGTGATGTTAGCAGAGGCTTTTGCAGAAATTCATGAAAGAAACACATCAGAGATTCATATATTAGCCGGCATGCTACATGTGCTGCACAAAGTGGGTTGGGCAAAGTCTGTGATGATTGCATTTTGTCCTTACACCAAGCATCTTTTTCTACAGCATATATAAAAATGATTGCAGCACCCTATTTGCCAATACTTCCAGTATATCTGCAGAAGGCCCATGTTAGCTGTCAATCTCTGACAAACAACACACGCTGGAACATACAGTTATTCTATAGACTGGAAATGACATGCTCAGATCAGCCAACACACCAGTGTTTAGGCAGTAGTGCTTAAAAAGAAGTCGGACCACATTTGTTCCTGTCAAGCAGATTATTTGATGCTTAATTTGTTACATAACCTTTCTTGGATGCTGGATTCTTAAAAGACACAATCACAAAAGACCCAGTCTTGCCAGGTGACTGCAGTGGTTTGAACCAATCAGCTTTGTATGAGCAAGAAGAAGACGTTCTTACAAAGTTACTGTGATTCTAGCTGCGGTTTGTTGATGTGACTGGTTGACGTTCGCCTGAACTAGACACTGACATACAGAAGGTTCATCTCGTCATCCGCTGTGTATTTTTTGTGCTGTTTTCTTCCCTATAACAAACAAGGATTGCTTCCCAGATGGTTCTGTGCAACAAACCATCTGTCACATCAGGTTATCTGTTCTACGCACATTAGGCCACAAAACTGTCCACAAAGTAAGTTCACATTACATTTTACAGGGAGTAATCGACTAGAAATGATAGCTAAAGCCAAGAGTAGTGGCTGGATGAATGAGAGTGAGTACCAGAGGAGTTATTAGACATATTTTTTTATAATAGTTATAGCTTTCGCTGCAGTTTAAAAGCTTGTTTGGGAGCCAGTTTAGCTCAGTGGGTGAGTGGGTGACCATATGTTACACGGCTAGAGCGCAGCAGCACGAGTTCAAGACTGACCTGCGGCCCTTTGCTGCACATCCCTTCTCTCTCCCTCAACTTTCCTGTTTATCTTCAGCTCTCTACTATCAAATAAAGGCTAAAATGCCCCCCAAAAAATGATATTTAAAAAGAAAAAAACGGCCTGTTTTTTCCATTTCCATTTCGTTTTCTGGTTTGCCGCTAGCAAAAAATAAGCAAATCTAGTAGCCTGCACTATGAAGGGACACCTAATAAGACTGCAAATACCCCCCAAAACCTTACTCGATCAGCATGCCTGTGCTCCCCTCTAACTTTAATAATAAAGTTTTGCAAAAACTTTAACAAAAAGAATAATCATGAATTTCATTTTAGGGTCATGTTTAAGTCTAAACTATTAAAGTCATACCATTTTGACTCACTAAGCAGAAATCTACTATGGAAATTAAGAAAAAGCGAAATACTGGTAATGTGAAATGGCAAATTTGCCACTGAAGTGAGAAAATTCAATTTGAGGCAAGCCTCTGTTCTGGAGGCACTTGAATTTATTCCATTCCTGATCAGTGGATCAAATTTGTACACCAATTCAATTCCTTCTTCTCTTCTCTTTAAAAGCCTGTCATGCCACACTTAATTACATCGGCGCTGTATCAGACTGAAAGGGGTACAAGGATGTGCAATGTCATGGTTACAAGTCGAAATGGCCATTTTCATTAGTTACCAATTTGTAATTTGCTTAGGGATATGATTTCATGGATCTCTGTTTCAAATTGAATTATTCTTTCATTTGAAAAGGCACAGCAGAAAGAGAGGGAGGAAAAAAGGAAGAAAAAAAAAGTCCATCCCATTGCTCACATGCATGAACATGTCTGCATGCACACACACTCTCATACAGCACACACAACGCTACTTAGGCTGGGATTTGGGCAATTTTAAGCCCTGACGCTAACATCGGCCTGTCAAGCGGAGCAGAGAGAAGAACCAGGCTGTATCAGCCTCCGTTGCTGACCATACCAAAAGACGTCCTGCGGTGATCTGTCCTTGGTGTTGTCAGGGGGTTTTAATACATGGGTGGGGGTCTCCGCACATTACTGCTGTAAACCCGTAGAGCTGTAGCTTTGTGGGACTTCAGTAACAACACACCAGGAAAATTGGATTTCCTCCGATGGCTATCAGACATACAGTAAAGGCTGACAGCTCTTTGTTGACTACGGCCTAAACCTCATGTTGTAATAGCACAGATAACAGCCCTGGGGGCTCTTATCAGGCTGGAGGAGGCTAGTGCTAGCATGGATATAATACAGACCCCGAGACCCGGCAGTAATTTATCTCTCTGGAACACAGCTTTAAAGTTTGATTTTGATGCTAGTCTACCTGTATGTGTTAAAACATTGGCTGAAAGTATTTCAATTCTTGCATAATATATGGTAATACGATAGCAAGGTTTCACTGATACCATATATACCACGCATATATAACCCCGACAAGCCAAACATTTTCACTGGCTGCTTTCCTTGTTGTCCTTTTTCTTGCTGGGGTTTCAATAGAGTGGTTTGTCCAGACTGAAACACAGACTTCACTATTAATATTAGTTGGCCCTTGTAATACATTTGCAAACAAAGTTTCCCATCATGCAGATTCTGAAATCAAGCAGACAGTTGTGTAGTAAGTAAAGTAAAGTCTTGAAATATCAGTAGATACACAAGACATTTAAATTTATGTCACTTTTCCTACTGCTAGAACCTGCTGTAGATGCGGGGTGGGCAACTCCAGGCCTCAAGAGCTGGTGTCCTGCAGGTTTTAGATGTGTCCTTGAACCAACACAGCTGATTTAAATGGCTAAATGACCTCCTCAACATGTCCTGAAGTTCTCCAGAGGCCTGGTAGTGAACTAATCATGTGATTCTGGTGTGTTGACCCAGGGTGATATCTAAAACCTGCAGGACACCGGCCCTTGAGGCCTGGAGTTGCCCACCCCTGATCTTCAGCAAGTCTGCTCTTTTTAAGACACCGTGTCAAGGCTGCTCAAATACGATTGGTCAGCCTACAACAGACTACAAATGAGACTTAAGTGAGCTTCTGCATAGTCACATACCAATATAGAAAGATATTATATTGTTGAATTTTACAAATACCACGAAACAGAAATTTGGATAAGTCAAATAACAAAAGACCAAAAGCAGGGATGTCTGACTCATTCTACATGCACTCAGTTTTGATCTTAAGTGGGCCGGACCAGTGAAACTGCCCTTTCATTTAACTACACATTTAATGCAGGAGATTTCTTAATATATGAAACTTCAACTTTAAGAGTTTCTCTTACTTTTTCTACACGATAAATAAATGCTGCTGTAGAAATGAAAGAAATGTAGAAACTGAACTTTCTATAGCTCATAGTGAAAGAATACAAACCTTTGGCCGTGGGGGAGGTCTCTGTGAGCAAGAAAAGCTAAAGTAAAAACTATTAAAATTCATTAAAAAATCCAGAATCTATGCCCTCCTTCACATTTTCCAAAACCAGAAACTGTGAGCCAGATTGAAGTCTTTGCGGGACAGATTCAGAGCCCGGAGCCTTATGTTCAACAATTCTGACCTAGACAGACAAATGGCTACTCCCTGTTATACCTGCACGCAGATAAATTACAATATTTGAATTCATCTCATCTTATTATGTTGCATTTTTTTTAGATTATTAACGGGGAGAGAAGGGCAAGGTCTACTAAATCTCTGTTTCACGCAGCATAAAAGAATCCTTTATATAAGTCATGGCATTTGAGTAATTTTATCCCTTGCATCACTAAATGTATTTCCAAGATGTTCTGGGATCTGTATTGAAAGGGTTGCACACTTTAAAGACAACAAGCTTCGGCCTTACCCAGCGTTGTGCACTGTCCTGCATGGATCTTTCTGAGCGTGACGCCTTTCTGGATGCCCGTCGCCCTCATAGCGCACTCACTGGGGTACGTCCGGCCATCACTGGCACACAGAGGCTCATCGCTTAGGGGGCACAACTCGAGTGGCACAAATTTCAGTGGCTGGCGGGTGAGAGGCTCCACGCGGCAGTTCAAAACGTTTTTGCACGGATCTGTGGAGAAAGAGTGAAGAATGTGTACTGCAGTACAGCATATCATACAGTACAATACGACAGGGAAGGAATTACAGTTTGTCACTTTTGCTAAAGCACAGAATCCCATTCTCCGATTCATGCTATCAAACTTCCATTTATCGAATAAATGACAGAACAGTTTTCACCTAGTTAGACACAATTTGCAGATCTCGTTTAATCTTTTCTCTGAATCTGAAATTCTCACACTTCACCACAGTGATGCACCTGTGATGCATAATACTAACCACTGGAGGCAGAGATTAAACACAGCTACAGCAGAAATGTAGTTTTTCTTTTTTTTTTAAACACAGTGACTCAAATATGTGAATAGTTGCTGCTAATTATGTAATGAAACTTGTATATGTTAGGTTGCAAAGGTAAGTGGAAGGTTGATACTAACAATGGAAGGCAACAAGCTGAGAGGCGGAGGAGGAGGACTACAAGAACGAGCACAATTTAGAGCAGTCATTTTCAATGATCTTTGCTGAGCAGCTGTGATAGACCATGTTTCTGCAATATGAAAACAAATAGAAGAAACCTCTAGTAGGAGATTTATACATCGCCAGCTACGACTTACTCGAGAAACCACCGCCTTTGGTATTTTTCACACACAGAGCTAATATTGCTTTTATGAGTCTTACTTCTTACAATTACGGTCCAGTTCAAAAGTCTTTTGTTCAATTTTGCTTCCAAGGGGCCAGGCCTTTTTTTTGTCATTTAAAAAAAAATGCACGTTTGGCTTTTTAGCAATAACAGAGTGAAGAGAAGAAGCTGGAAGAGAAAGACAAGGAGAAGACAGGTTAGATTAATACCCAGGCTTCTGCTTTAGTCTTGTAGCATGCGGGTCACCTGATCAACTTGCTGAGCTGAACCACCACCCTCTTGTAATTTCTTTACGGTGGTCTTGAGCAGTGCTTCTCCAGGCTTTCTGGAGATCTTCCAGAGTTTTTTCTTTGAACATTGGCTGCTTTTTCACTCATTTTTGTTTCATTTTCTAACTCCAGGGATTAACCTGTGTTGTCTACCAGAACATTCTCATTCTCGACACGTAACATACCGACGATTTGTCACGTCCCAAGGCGTCCAATGGGAACGCGAAAGGTAACCTTCCGTGTCCCTATGACATGCGCCCGGTTGTGGGTGAAATCCAATAGAATGACGGTCCCGGTGGTAACGCACGTTCCAGACGTGTATTCGAGCCCTAACCCTAACCATAACCTTATCCCTAACCTTAACCACAATCGTGTTAGATAGTGTTTTCCAAAGCGATTCATGATGAGAAAGTAAAATAAATGTATATGTGTAGATTGAATCCAAACGGGTTTCATGTTTCCTCCTGTTTCCGAACGCGTAACATAGGAATGTGTTGGGTGACTGAAAGGTTTGTCAATTTGTCACAAAAACACATAATTAGTTCTCATTTCTTTTACTCTAAATGAATCTACAAAAAAGATAACATGGTTTGACACAAAAAAGCTGTATTTTTGCACCAAAAGGTGACTACCAAAGACTTATTAGCTAAAACTTGGCATTACCTTGGTATGGTGTGTAATGTATCCTTAGGAAATTGAGGAAACTGGACAAGTGGAGGCCAAAAGAACAATTAGCAGACGTAAAAAATATTTCAACAAAGGCCTGACAGAGGCACTGAAAGCATCTAGACCTTTAGTTGATCCATCTAAAGGTCTGGATCAGGGGTAGGCAACTCCAGGCCTCGAGTGCCAGTGTCCTGCAGGCTTTAGATATCACCCTGGATCAACACACCTGAATCAAATGATTAGTTCGTTACAAGGCCTCCGGAGAACTTCAAGACATGTTGAGGAGGTAATTTAGCAATTTGAATCATCTGGTGGATCAAGGACAGATCTAAAGTCTGCAGGACACCGGCACTCGAGGCCTGGAGTTGCCTACCCCCGGTCTAGATCTTCATTGAACAGTTGATCCATCCACTGTTCAATGAAGCCTCATCAGAAATAGTCTCAATGGTCTCAATTCTAAAGCAACAGAAACAGGGACCAAAGCTCCTACAGAGTGGTGAACCCAAACTAACAAACTAAAAAATTTTGGTTTAAATCATTGTCAATATGTAGATAGGTCAGGATAAAGGTGCAACAATGAATTTCTACATGTATCTGTAAAATATGGTGGCGGCTCTGTCATGGTTTGGTGCCACATTTCATCCAGTGTCGTCGAGGATCTTAACAACAAATGATGGAACTATGAACACAGGAAAGTACTGTGAGAGTTTGATTCACCATGTACGTGGAAAGCATCTGATTTGGAAAAACTTAATTTTTCAGCACGACAATGATGCCAAACAAAGAACAAAACAAACCAAGATCCAAAGAAGAGCTTTGAATGTCCTTCAAGAAGTTTGGAGAACTATTTCTGATGATACTTCAAGAAATTACCAGAAAGCTGAGACTGTGTTTCCTCATTTCTGTTGTACTGTAATGCTCAGTAGTGTTATTATTTTTGACAGCAAATTATCTAAAAATATTGTGTAGTTTTGAGCTTTTCATGCATTTTTGTGTGTGTGTGTTTTTTCTTAGAAGAGTCAAAGGTTTTATGAAAGTAGTTTGAAAATTGGTTCTTGTGTTTAAAGCTTGGAGAAAAGGCCATAAGGTTTCAGGAAATGTGTCTTAGAATTTGTGAAAAACTGTAATTAGACTCCGAGGGAACATAATCTAAAACATCTGTGATCATTTTTGGTTCTGTGGAAAAAAGTGAACAATGCTTGACTGGCAAAAGAAAAAAGCAGCACAGTCTGGATTAATTGTGTTCAAACTGGCAACTCCTTTCAAAGAAAACTTTTTAAGTCCTGTTAGATAAAGTGTTGGTAAGTCATCTTTTAATTAGCGGCGAACAGTCTTATAGCTATGATATGTCAGCTGAGAAGAGAAGAGAAGAGGAATATCTGCTTCACAGATATTATCAGTGGCCCGGCAGCTGAGAGCAGCTCAGAGTAGGACCTTGGATGTGAAGGGGAGACAAGGAAACAGATGAAGAGACGATCGGTTTGATTTGCTCTCTCGCACCTCCTTCCTTCCAGGGGAGTGTTGGTCTGGCACGCTTGGCCCTATCAGTCCGTGATCATAATGGAATTGGTTTGTGGATGTGTGTGATGGGGGTGTTACTCCTTGAAACAGGAGCCCAGGCTTTATCCTGCTCGCCACGCTTTCAGCATGTGGGAAGACAAAGGATTTATGTAGCACCGTGACATATTAAATCACTGCCAAGCTGCCGGCGAGTCATTCAAAACACACCAAGGATGAAACACCCTATCATCGGGAAAGGAGTAGAAAGAGAATGAGAAACAGAGAATAAGGGAGAATGGTTTCCAGAGACCTCTGGCAGCAATACAAAGAGTGACAATGCTGGGACAGAAAAAGGGACGGAGCGCTTTGGCTGCGTGGGGGTGGGAGGCGGAGTGACCATAGGCCAGGCCTCGGATTGTTTTCTGTGTGCACAATACAAAGGCTTGCAGAGACTTGCAACTGAGCAAACAGGGGTTTTATCGTAATGCACGCAGCGTCTCTGCATGACGCAGTGCCTGACCCGCCAGCCAGACCATTATCTGAGAGAAAGACCATTACTACCCATTAAGCGAGAAGAACAGCTTCTAGAGTCCATGCTTTTCCTCTAGCTGAGCAAGTGGGGTGATTACAAAAAGAATAGGTTGTTTTCTGTAAAAACTAGCAGTGCAGATAAATCAACAGCATTTGCCTGGCGCGGGCTAGCAAGTTGAAATAGCCAATGCTCAGTTGAAATGGCTGCAGGAAGATTTAAAGCACCATCAGGGCCAACCAGTCCCCTGAGCTGACGCCGTCCCCAGGGGAGACGGTGCAACCCGGGTCACTTTGGCCGACTCATGTTGGATTTATACGACCAACCTTCTGCCTGTGGACAAACACATCCATCTCTCGTTGCCTACCACCCGCTCTGTCTCCTGGAGGCTCCTGCTGCTAAAAGACAGAGTTACTATCTGTAGTCTTTCCCTCCGTCTTCCTCGCCACAGAATAAAAAGAGCTAAATAGTCGAGCGCCTTGAAAGTAAACAACAATTGCCTGATGAGAACAAGGATGAGCCAAAAACAACACAAAAAACTGCTCTTAAAACCTATTTAAAGAAAACATCAATCTGCACCGTAGGAGAACCTGTGTGGGGAAAAGCAACCTGAATGAATTAGAGAATTAGAGTGGAGGTGTGCCTTAAATAAGCAGGGTATGTGATAGAGGAACACAAGAGGAAGAGGTAGGAAACAGTGGAAAGGGAAGAAAAGGTTTTCTGACAATTTAAAACAAAAAATCTCAACAAAAATGACATTTTCACCATTGGAAATGTCATTTTTGATACTATCAGGGTTTTTTTTTGTATTTCCATATTTTGCAACAATTTATATTTGATAGTGTGACTCTGGGACATCTCCCTGCTACAGCAAAATAGGGCGGAGTTGGGTTGGGAAAGAAAATAAACTGTGATGGGAACTCTTCAATATTACCTGTGTTCAAAATCAGTGTTACAAAAAACAGAAACACAGAAAACACAACGAGAGCTTACCGCAGTGTCCTTGGTACTGCACACGAATGTTCTTCTTGTTCTTGCAGGCATGCTGATGGAGCTCGCACTCATTCACGTAGTCCTTTCCATCACTACCACACACTACTTGCTTGGGCTTGCCCTCGCAGCCGAGGGGGCACATGCACTTTGCAGACAAGCCATCTGAAGACTGGACACAGGTGCTGCCGTAGCTGCAGGCCACCTCGGTACAGGGATCCTTCAGAGCTGCAGGAAGGGGCAGACATAAAAACAAGCTTTAGTCAAAAGCAAAAGGGGCTCTTGCACTGAAGAGCACGTCTGTCAAGCGCTAATACGTCACAGTGCTCGCCGCTACAGTACACTGGAGTGCATCACAAATGACAGGCCACCTTATTCAAGTGGCTTTCGGTGCACTTTTACAAGCGCTGCCTAGTTATTCTGAGGTTTGAAGAACTACTTGACACCCCTGGGTAAAGATGCACTGCCACAGCT
Organism: Aulonocara sp. 'chitande type north' Nkhata Bay; assembly: GCF_057382095.1. Lineage (NCBI taxonomy): Eukaryota > Metazoa > Chordata > Actinopteri > Cichliformes > Cichlidae > Aulonocara > Aulonocara sp. 'chitande type north' Nkhata Bay. Next base: position 11,532,087 of record NC_141363.1, read on the forward strand.
ATCTACTGGTACAAACAAGTTTCATTTCACAGAGTAGTGTGAATTGGATTAGAAGCTTTGCATTCACAACACATTCTGTGTCGCTACGCTCAAGCATGCTTTAATCGGCACGGCTGAAAAGCGACCCTTGAATATTTACCTTTCCATAAATTAGACCAAGTGAGAGCAGGGAAGAGGGGTATTCCTCCCTCGTGAGGAATTTGTTTCCATCCTAATTAAGCAGCACGCCACTTGCCGCTGAGCGACGTACCCCAATCCGAGGAGAAGGTGCAACTTTTAATTTTGCCTTTGTGCGCCATCAACGGGGGCTTTTCTCGGGCCTCATATGCTCAACAAAAGGCAGCTGTGAGATTACAATCGCTGTCTTCTCACAGCATGATACATATTTATGACTGTCACAGACAAACATGCTTTCCCATGAGAGAGAAGCACGGCATCGGCAGCCCTCTCATTTCCTAAGCCCGCCACTTTTAGAATAAATATTTACCAATGTCTGATATTATCCCCGCTTTTGTTACAAGCAACATCGATGAATTTAATTTAAAGCGGGAGTGTATATATTGAATCGCAAACTCTGTGCGTCTCGCTTTGTTTTTTTGTGTGCGTTTTTTTCTTTACTCCTCAGACAAGAGCAGAGCGTGTTTCAAATTTGCCTTCTTTCTTTTCTACCTTTTTTGAAAATTCAATACCTGCCTCCGGGATGAAATGGCACTGCCTTGTTAATAAGAGACTGGAATGTGTGCAGAGATATATTATGGATGTGTAAGAAGACAGGAGAGCTATGAGGAGTGCTCCTGATCAAAGCGTACCCCCCCTCCCTCGCCTTCCTCGTCTTCATGACACATCCCCACCACCCTCCTTTCTTTTCTTTTTCTCTTTTTTTTGCTCTTTCCTGTCAAGTTCTTTTGAGGTTTGGTGCGTTAGGCGCTTTAATGAACACTTTTTCCCCCTCCCCATTTTATATTTGAGCTGTATCGCAGCAGGAACTTTGAAACCGACTCTAATTTACAAGTAACTTCAAGATAAAGTACGATCAAGTAATTGCATCTCTAACTAAAAGAGACTTGTAGAAAATGACTCACTGAAATCATAAATCATTACTGGAAATCATAGGTCATTGTGAGGCGATGATGACTTAATGGCTGCTCATGCGAAACAGATAGCAATTGTGATGCTTGGCCTCCGCTGTGTGTCTAATCACATGAACAATGAAACGCTGATGACTTGTGGGAACGGAGCCGCTATAAAAACCTTGTTGTATCTGCCGGAGCAGGTAAAAGGTCATGTTAAATCACAGTTGCAGCAATTATACGCGAGCTACTTTCAGTGCACATGCACAAACTACTGTGTTACCCAGCATATGCTATGAGTTCGCCTGCTTAATAATCGTAGGGTTGAAGGTGCAATCTCGGGCTCCTCTGAGAAAATATACATGCTGTAAGTGAGCTCAAAGAATGATCCAGCAATCAGAGAGTAGTTTGTCTGGCTTTGGCACGTTCTACTCGATTCAGAGGAGCTGATGCTGAGGTAGTAAAGCCCTATCTGGAAGTTTGATATCCAACTTCTCCAGTGTTTTGGAAAGAGATGTGGAGTCTGAAGTCTGAGCATCAGGATAAAAGCATCAGCTGTTATTCAACTTTCATCATTAGCATCCTGTTCCCCATTTTTACACATATAAGGCAAGCTGAATAAGCTAGAACAAAAACCCAAATAACCAAGGATAATGAATGACTTAACTCCCATTTGATCCATCAGCTTATGTCATCTAATAATGATAAAGCATGACGAACCATGAATTGGTGCACTCATACTGCTGTGGGCTGTGGGAAATAAGCCCTTGGATGTTTCCTTCTCCCTTCTCTTTTGCTCACACCTACCCCAAAGTCACAAGAGCAGAGGTTCAACTTTGAGCCCCTCCTGTACATCTGATAAAAGGTACAAGCCACAGCAGAATCCCACAAACCGCAAAAAGAAGACCGCAGCAATCACACTGCAATTTGTCCAGGGCTTGTACAATCAAGTTTCTTCAGGTAGCTGTGGCTCAGGATGTACAGTCGGTCATTCACTATTCATAAGAGCTGTTACACGATCCCGAAGCGTCCTTGGATAAGATGCTGAACCCCACAGTAGCACTGGTGTATGATGGATGAATGGGTGAATGTGGCTCTTGTAGTTTGGTCAGTGAGACTAGAAACATACTATATAAGTGCTAGTCCATTTAGCGTGTTGTTTTGATAGACCTGCTGTTGGGAATGGGAGTTGTTTTCTGACAAGAAGTCGTACCTTGTCAGAATGCTCACTTCTTCTATAAAATAGTGGTTGTTAAGGGGTTGCAGTCACATCTAAAGAAGAGTAGGAGAAAGACGAGAAAGAAACCCAGTGATTCCCCCTTTCCTTAGAGTAAACAGCATCCTCGTAGCACTTCTTGATCTCATTAAATAATAGCCTGGGCTTTCGCTCCCTCCCCAACCTCCCCTTCCTCCAAGCAAATCTGGCGTGTTGACAGGCAAGAAGGGGTGGAGGCGATAGTAAGGGGCACGAGAGCTAGGTAGAACAGGAAGGAGAGGGTGGGGGCGCTTGATTTGAATGCTAACAGGGGCCGATTTGGATACAACGCACAGCCTCGATGGGGCGTTAGTGCAGATAAGCTTTCCTTCTCAGACTCAGACAAGCAGGCAAATTGCCTGGGCGAATGTGATCGGTGTAACAAGCTCAAATAAAAAAAAAAAGAAAGACAGAAAAAAGCATGCTTGCCATAGCAAACTACATGGAGTTTTTACTTATATTTTCTAATCATTTCTCAGGTGAAAAGTGGCAACAAAAAAGCAAAGAGGAGAAAGAGGAAAGGTAAAAAGTCAGTAAATTAGAATGATCCTTGCTGCCAATTAGATCACTCTCCCTCGCTAGAGTGAATCTCAGCATGGTCTGGGCTGCTAGGATAATGAGGGGGAAAAACCCATAAGGATACACAGAGACAAGTGACACTAAAGCACTGGCATTCCAGCACAAACACAGTGAGAGATGGCATATGATTAGGGAACAAGAGGACACCCCAAAAGAAAAGCAAACATCCTGGGGCCCAATTAATAGAATAATGCTTTATAGATTTAAATGTTTAAAAGACTTTTAAAGGAGACAAAACTCTGGTTTATTTACACTTGAGACACTGCGTTTTCTAAAAATGGACTCGTTCCTGTCAGTCCATCACAGCTAGACCTGGATTTGATTGGCTCCTTTCACAGAACAATTGCTCCCCCCCTTTCTTCTAATCACAAGCATGCAGCATTTGTGTGGACAGGCCTCCTTCAAAATTCTGCACTCAGCAGGTTTGCTTCATTTAAACCACAGGACTGGCATTGTGGGATGCATTGTAACTGAACTACCTATGTGCCTAATTGCGAATTCATGTGCTGTGGGAAATTCTGAATACACACCGTCACAAATCAACACTTGATCAACTCTGCAACTTGCTCTTTTAACGCCAAGTGGATTTCAAATTGGGATAACAATTTGTCTAATTGTGACGTGCTGCGCTGTGCTGGATATGCAGAAGTTAGCCGGGTGCTTGCAAATAATTGATTAGCACTGCCCACATTTAAGGTGTGTGTTTCTCAAACTGAAAACTATGCAGTGCTGCAGGAACATAAAATCAATGCAAGGTGGGCAAAAAGGGTACAAGAGAAAAAAAAATGCAAATTTGCCATTTTTCTCTACTCGTTCTGAGCTGAAATTGAGCATGTTGAGAAGTGTACATTTCTGAGAACTGGAAGCTTTTTTTTCCCTTTTTATTGTTCTGCATGCATGGAAATTAACTTTCTATCAAACTGCATTAATGCATAATGTTGAGAATAACAACAACTGTGAAGCAAATCCTTTTGCACTCCTGGCTGTAGTTAAGTGTAGAAGCTGCTGACATGTTGGGTGGCACTTTGTAGCAGCTTAACTATAATATGTGAAGTCTCTTACAGAGCTAAAGCTAAGCTATAGCTTAAGTGGTATTGTTTTCACCTTCTGAGCCCGTGCGCTTGTGTGTTTGCATGTTATCGTGGAAAAGTGCAGTTACGCAGACACGTAGTGTAGTGAGAACTACCACTAGGGCAGTTCGGAGTAGTTTAGCAGGTGTTTGTATGTCTGTCTGTCTGCGATGTCTTCCAGAAAAGTGGAGCAGAGGGGTTTTGGAGAATGGGGATTACAGTGATCCTCTCCCTCCTCATCTCTCCCTCTGGCAGTCAGCAGACTTTCCAGGCAGGTGGGGAGCTCCACTTCTCTGATCCACTGTTTTGTGCTGTAGTTTATTAATGCTTCATTAGGGACACGGAGCTGTCAGTGCCGTGCTGGCTTTACTTGATACCCCGCTGCCACGAAACCAGACGCACACCAGATGCGTGCGCAAGTGTGGGGAGAGTCATATATGCCAGTGCACGTTTGGAGGCAACCATGGAGTTCAGATAAGTCTGCAAGTGAGTTTGTGATATGTATGCATGTGTACCTGTATGTGTGTGTGTGTGTGCTGTGCTTCCTGTTGTGCTGGTAGTGATAAGGGAGGTATGGGGCTGAAGCTAATCAAATGCAATGATGCGATGGAGGGGGAGCTCGGCAGTGTGTGTTCTAATCAAGAACCCTCGTACACCCATCAACAGCAGGAGAAGAAGAAGCAGAGAGGGAGCGACAGTGAGACAAAAACAAGTTACAAGGGGACTGAGTTAAAACACTGTGGAGAAAGTCTGACAAAGAAAAATGCAGCAATAGAAAACAAATGTAATTCAGAGGCAAAGTTACACATTTAGGTTTTTTTTTTTTACTTCTTTGGGCAAAGCTACAGTTCCTACTTTCCAGTTTTATACTGAGACAAGCTTTACACACCGTGACCCCCACTTTCATCCATAAAACTGCACCAACTAACATTTTGATGTCTGAATTATAACCCAACTCTGTGGAGTACATCAAAATAAATTGCTTATACCTCAAACATAAAATGTTTAAATGGGAAGTATATCACTTTAATGTCGTGCCTTTAAATGGTAAAAAAGACAGTCAAACAAGATGACTGGTATTGATTTTTTAATCTCAGTCATGACAAAAAAACAATTAGCTATCTCAACCAAAATCCTGAAATACTAAAATAAAATAAAGTTGTGTGTATAATTTCCTTGACATTTAGCCAGTTTCGCTGCTGCTTATCATGGATTAACGATGCCGGGCCAACCAAGCTGGTATACAAGAGTAATGTAGTAATTCAAATGCATAAGTATCTTTGTAAGTATATAGTAAAAACTATTATATTATAAACTATTATAACTATACTTAAAAATAACCCCACAGTACTAAAAGACAAACTGGGCATGTGAAATTCAGAAGGAGCACAACAATGGGCACTTGGTGTTGTTTGAACAAAGACAAAGCAGGCAGGGAAAGAAAGGAAGTTGAACAAAAAAAACAAAAAACAGACAGTAGATGAAGAGGTCGTGAGGAACTAGTAAAAGAGAAGTGTGTAGAAGGGAGATAAGGGAAAGGGTCAGAATGGGAGAAAGAAAGCAACGGCGTGGAATGGTCAAAAAATCAACAGACAAGATCGACAAAAACTGAAATCCAAGAACTAAATATGGATGAGAATCTGCAGCAGCCAGATACCCAAAGCAAGTGGTGAGGAGCAGGAGGCAGGGACTGAGGCAAGGCCAAAGGATTAACAGTCCTACACACCTCTCCAACATGCTTTCCAGACACACACACACACACACTTCGTTCCCTCTGCTGTGAGGCCAATGGCTGGAAGATGATTCTTTGTGTTTGATGTAGTTCTTCAAAGCGCTCCACTGAACTGCAGCTGTTGCTCTCTTTTACACGCTTTGCTGTTTTACCCTTGAGAATGGAAAACGAACCACAAAAAGCCCTCATCATGCTCCAGTCGTCGGCCACACACACAATCAAGAAGTGGAGCTTGTGAGTACAGTATGTCTAAGCAGATTTTTAACCAAAGGTCTTACGACAGTTTAGCTTAGTTTAGTTTAATTTAGGTTAGTTTGATTTAGAAAGATCCCCATTAGCTGTCGCGATACGCAGCTATTCGTCCTGCGGTCATAAAATCTCAGTTGCTGCTCTTTTAAATCAATATTTAAGAAAAAAAATATGAATGTAAAAACAGAGGATAAAATACAAAAAATGTCACAATGCTTGATTTTTGGAACCATAGCTGTCATTTACTGCTGGCAGATATCTTACGCTTGGAAAATGCAGTAAAGCACAGGTGGGGTGTTGAAATGACAACACAGGCCCCATTTATTCTGCTGAGTGACAGAAAGAAGGTGGGATGGGATTAAATCGCCCGGGTATGGCATTTATGACAAACACACACACAGATGCGCAGGTCTTTTAAAAGGACAGCACACAATTTAACAGCAACAACAACAACAACAACAAAAAACACTTAAATTCTTCAGTTAAATATCAACGAATATTAACACGCTCATTTAAATAGCACCATTTGATGAAAACCCAGAGGCACATTAAATCCTTCCACCAACTTATCGTGTGCATCATAATTGGAAGCATCGAAATGCTTTTTCCAAACTAACAAAATGTGCTTGGGAGAGGGAAAAGCTCCCGTTACTCGACTGGGAGATCAGAGGTGAGATACAGAACGGCAGCCCTGCAGCCAATCTAGTGTCCAAAACGGCTGATTGTGCTACATAACACGATGCGGAGGACTTTTCAGAATGCAAACAAATGCCTTTGGCTATTCAGTGCAACGCAACAAGCTGTAAACACAGCGATTATATATGTTATCCACTCATAATAATGTTGAAGGTGCCCTAAGCGCACTGCTAAAGGAGTCCACGAATGGCTGCACATCATGTGTCAAACCATCAAGACGTTGTGACAACTCACTTTACTTTAGCCCTGTAATCTACATAAACAAGCTGAAAGAGATAAAAGGTAAAAAGAAAAGACAAACACTGGCTGATGGGCAGTTTCTTTAACCTCAGGGCCTCTCTGTCCCCTTAATAGCCTATGGGAAAAAGCCTGTATTACCTATTGGCAAGCTGTCAGTGCTTGTACCAGGAGTTCTTTCTCTTGGATTAAGGCCTTTTGAAAGCAACAAAGAAGATCTTGGTGCCAAAATAAGTTGGGGAGTGTAGCCGGAGGCACTATTAACTGCTTCTCTGTTTACCTCTTTAAGGCCAGGAGCCCACATAATCAATAATGTATTCATGTGGTTTTTAAGTGTTGAGCTCTACACCAGGCACCTCAGGATCAAAAGCACCAAAAAAACAACAACAAAAAAACCTGGTTAGACTCACCATACTGAGCACATAAATGCTTAAATTAAAAGATTAAGTAGGGTAGTCCTAAATGAATTTCTTCTAATTGCACTACATTCAATATTTTTGAGTTTCTGTGAGATTTTCTTCCTTTGTGAGTTAGTAAAACTGATTGTTTTTAACTGCTAAAGTATAATTTAACTCTACTTGTTTCTACTGCAGTCTCTGGTTTCCTATTAATAGTGTAGGATCATGACTGTGAGTGTCAGGAAGGTTATGAGTGCGCAGTCAGTCAATTACAGATACCGTGCACGCTCTATCATGCTGTGTTGTTCTATGTGGTAAGGATGTAATTTGTATGCCTTCATATTAGAATAGCAAACCTGTGACACTACGAGTGAAGCGGGTTGCAGAGTTCATGACGATCTCCACGTTAGCAAAGATAGAAGCATGCAGGGTGATGCTCTGCTCACTGTAAAAATCCCTCACCACATACGTTTTATGAATGACAAAAGTTATGATCGTATTCAATAAATTGCATTTTAGAAAGTAAGTAAGAAAATTATAATGCAACGCTGTTTTTTAAATACAAAAATTCAAAGAACATGACAAAACAAGTCACATTAACAAAGTTATTCATGTCGTAGCTCCAAAATGTGGCGGTGTACACATCTGAATAACAAACAAAAAGTCCGTTTCAATAGGAGACAAAAATCTCCTGGGGGCTACGTCAGGAAGTGAAGAGCATCCTGTGTGAAAGTCTACCACGGAGCTAGCCGCTGTGGCGACCCCTTGTGAATAAGGTAGCTAAGAAAATGATGGAAGTTGAGGTAATAGGCACTGTGAATTAAATATAATCAAATACTACAAATAAAATGTAATTAGATTATTTAAATGCTAATTACATTACAGCCAGTTGGGTTCTGTCAGTATTTGGAGACTTGGGGTCTGAATTGTGTCCTGAAACTGAGTTTTGCATTCAGAATATCCCCTCTGGCCCCAGAAAGAGGTACAAAGACTCATGTGGGCTAAGTAGTGCATATGCCACAAATTTCCTTTCATTAGCTTCTGATTAACTGGAGCTGGTGGTGGTGGGGAGCCAAAATCACTACTGATGTTCAGTGAGGCATTGGCTAATCATGCTTGGCCTTTGCTATCAAAAAACTTGCTAATGACCGGTAGCTGCTGGGGGCGAAATGCAGTTCAGAGCTGCTGAAAAGTCCCTTACAGTGGGTGTTTGGTCTTCAGTACAAACACAGGCACATCTGCGTGAAGACATACAGTGTCAGCACACTCTTCACCTGAATGCAGGATAAGCTCAAAGTGCGATAGTGCATGCTGCATTATCTCTTTTTTCAATAGTCACACTTAAATAAACATCAATGTAAGAGTTCTCTGTCACCGGCTGATAAAGGAGCAAATAAATCTAAAGCCATATCATGAAAGCAGTTTAAAGTCAGCAGTTCCCAGGCTGGGTGCTGAAGCTGTGTGGTGACTAACAATAAAAATTTGAGCTCACTTTGCTTTATTCTCATTAACTCCTGAAAGCAGATCCAAAAACTGTTAATATTAAGCAAATAAGAAGATCTCACAGTTCACAGTTCATAACCTGCCTACAAATAGACATAAGCCACAATATTTAGAACCCAGCACATTAAGCTTTTATTTCCAATAACTAACTGAGACAATCAGTCAATTACTATCTATTGTATGTGATATCTATATTAAAGCTAAAGAACAGGGGGGAAAATGAAGACACACCACATCAGTGACTTCTTTGCACTGAGGATTTTGGCTTAATTAGGAAAAATAACAACGAGTTAAACTTTAATACTAAAAAAGCATCTTTATGAACACACAATCAGATAAACCTGCTCAAGGTGACATGCCCATTTCAGCCTTCCAATATAGGACCCTATTTAACATGACAACAATTTAAATTTTGATAAGGCTGCAGGAGGAAGAGAGAGTGCGCATGAAAGTGGAGCAGAAGAACTGACATTTATTTAGAACAAACAGTAGATGGAAATAACTTGGATTTATTCTCTCTCTTTTCTGGCAAGCATTATTACTGCAGGCAGGGACTGTGTGTGTGTGTGTGTACGTGAGCCATTTATTCTAATTGTGAGGAAAATTGAAAGCCATAGAACACAAACACATTTTACGGAATGAAGGTATATTGGCCTGTCCTTACAATTTTCACAAAGCTGGAATGAAGTTAAGGTGAATGAGGAAAACGATAAAAAAAAAAAAAGGCCGCATTTGCCAGAGAAAAGTCATATGGGTTAGCCTCAGCGGTCAAGTGGTCGTGGCGAATGAGATAAAACTGAACTATTTGGTTCACTAAAAAGCAGCATTTTAATTTGCTTGTATTACTGCTGAAAAAAACAAACAAAAGAAAACTTGATTCCAAGTGAGGAAACAGAACGGGGAGGAAGTGTTCAAAAATGGGCAACCAAGGAAAAACAGAGAACACTATTATTTCCTTGACGTATAAGCAATTCAGTGTGAAATATTTTCTACACGAAATCATGCAGTCACAGAGTTACAGGAACTCTAGTGCCACTAGAAAACACTTACAGCTTAATTGCAAGGTTTCAGGCAGAAACGGGAAAATCATTTTTAAAAATGCCACTTTTAGCAGCTAAAACAACAGAATAAAAATAACAGTTTTAAACTTTGCAACTAATTGTTATTTTGCTTGTTGCCTTTTGTTTTTCTGATGGATCATTTTAAAGTTACAGTCCATTAGGTGTTCATGGAAACCAACTGTGTTTTCACAATAGCTGTTTTATGCATTTCCTTCTTCTGTTCTGTGATTATCTACTCATAATAGAAGTTACTGGTAGAGTCTGCCATTGGCACATGCCACTGCCACGAGGGGCTTAGAGTAAATGATGAATAGATTCATTATTACTGTTTTTGTTGGCTTCTCTTGACTGCTCTTTGCAATTAACTGACGGCCGTCTTGTACATCCTATTTAGCACTAAAAAGAACTGGACTACTTTTATTATGAAGCATCGTGGCTTTTATGATGATATGTCACCAAGTGGCGCTGTCATATAAATCTTTTTGAACCATGAACAGTGGGATTAACAGCTGCAGGCAACAAGCTGCACACTTCCAACTCATCGACAAGGTCACCGAGTCCTCTGGCTGAGCCATGTTCTCGGCATTTCCTATGATTTAAGAGAATCTCATGAAATGGATGGAAATTTGCACATTACTACCTTGTAATTGTCACTTGTGGCTGTTTTACCGATGAAGATGTATGTGTAGTCTCGTCATAAATTTCTAAACGCAGAAATCATTTGATGTCTTTCCTCCACTAAAAAGCCACGAAGCGCCCTTTACTGCCTACTTGTCCATTTTCAACTATTTCTGCCATTCACTAATATTGATCCGCAAATTGATTACCAATGGATGATAGAGTAGTGCATGCAAATTTTGCATATACAACATTTTTGGCAAGATTAAGACAACGTATAGTGTATATGCCCCAGATGTCAAGGCTCGGCTGTGTGGCAGGCAGGAGGAGGACCCAAAATGCAAAACTCACACACACGGGGATGAACTCAAAAAGCAGCTTTATTGCTGACCAAAGATAATAGGAGATACAAAACTAAACTGGGAAAAACTAACATAAAGCTCACCAGGACACACGGGGGAATCACACACAGCATGAGGGACGACGTCACGCTGAACAGAGGGAGACGCAGACAGAAATACACAGAGGGTTAACGAGGAAAGTGGGAACACACGGGGAACACAGGTGACACTGATAATCATAACGAGACAGGGCGGGGTGAACTGAACATGACATGTACGGGCGTGAGAGTCACAAAGTAAACAGGAAGTGCACAGAGGTTCAGACAGGAGGAGAGAGAGCACGGGGAAAACACAGACATAACGGGCTGGGGAAACATGAAACAACCACAAAGGGAGACGAGGGCTCATAAATACATAGAGGGCACACAGGGGGAAGAGAGAGCACGGGGAGAACTTAGACATAAAGGGCAGGGGAAACATGGAATAAAACATAAGGAGAGACGAGGGCTCACAGATACACAGAGGGGCACACAGGGGGTAAAAGCCATGAAGGGAAAACACTTAGGGAACAACACAACAGGGCAACTCAGAAAACATGGCCTAAGCAAGGAACAAAATACAAACATACAAGGAAACTAAGAACACTGGGCCAACATGGCCCAGGACCATGACACCAGATCCTTTATGAACACTGAATACTGAGCACTTAAAATCCTGAGGACAATAGACTGCTGGATTTCTTTCCTCCCACTCAGTTAAGCACATTCACATTCTAACCCAGGCCTAACAGTGTCTGATTAGGTCGCTAACATGAAGACCAGTAGGACTCTGGTTCCTGACGACCTTGATCGTTAACCACTGCGCTACATCATCTCAGCTTTGAGGCGACACAATGCCAGTTGATTCCCGAACAAGACTGCGTCTAAGTGGCCAGCACCTTGTTGAGAAAAAAGGTAAAACTTTGAAAAGTTACAACCCTGATTGCTCATTTTACATCAGTGGTGCTTTGATTTACAATCAATCACCCAGTGAAGGCAAGGAGTATCTAATTTGCCCTCCACTGCAACAATGTGAACACAGCATTACTCTGGGGAGTGGATGCAGTCGATGGACAGACCTTAAATAAGCAGCGAGGCAGGAGTGGGTGAACAGTAATGAAGGAACCTTGTATGAAGGTGCTGTGTGTAAACAGGGAATACAGTGTAGATATACATGCACAAGACTGACGTTTTCTACAGTACTGTGCACATGTCTTGAGCTACCCCTCATTTCTTTATATCTGGCTTGGAGAAGCAATTTACTGAACCACGTGCAAACATGTGCACACATGCATACATGGAAATACAGTGTAAGGCAAACAGGCAATTTTACAATTTTAATGAGCTCCAAAGTCAATATTTGCTATGCTCATCTTTATTCTTCAACTCGTTCAGGTAAGCCTTCTTGTCATTTCTTCAAGTAGCCTTCAGGAACAGTTCTCCAGGGCTTTTCAAGGACTTTCAGATGCTGTTCCAAATGCTGCAGTTTTTTCAGACAGGTCACTTGTTCTTTTGTCCTCCACTTGTCCACTTTCTTTAAATGTTTTAAGGACAGGCTGCACACCGTGCCGAGATATGCCAGGTTTTTGGCTAATAGCTCTTTGGGAATCACCTAGCTCGTGCAAAAATAATGATTTATTCCTGACAAACTGTGTCATCTCTGACATTTCTCATAGATTTAACTAAAGATACTGGAACAAATTAGGTGATTTTGAAGTGGTTCAACAATTAAAAAGCATTTCTGGTTAAGTACAAGAACTGAAACAGCAGCCAAAGAAAAGCCTGGGGATCTATTGCTCAACGCCACCTTAAAAAATGACTCCTTGTTTAAAACTCTGACTCAGTGGTAGAAAGAAATAACAAGATTATCCATATTCTATTTCTGATAATGTGTTCCTGTACATACATTAATATAAAACGAGTAATAATCTGAAACATGTATTAAATAAAGCAGTTATCCTATTCAATCCACGCTGCGATCCTTTAATGATGATTGTGAATAAGCGATCTTTTTGTTGTTGTTGTTGTAGTATGCCACAGAATCAAAGCCAACGCAGAGAGAAACAAATATTCTTTAGAAATCCGTCTCCTGTCACTTGTCGTCATTCTTGTTCTGCGCGAAATGAAATAAAATATCCGCTATTGTCGGCTGAGCTGGTAGTTATCCTCATATTTTTCAGCACCGCTCCGCTTTTATTATTTTCACTCCATTCCATCTCTCACCAAGCATACACAGTGAAAATAACAAATAACAATGTATTATTCAGGAGAAGCCAAATGCATAAATACATTAAAAAGTCTCAAAACACAACCCCTTGTCTGGGATTAAGCAGGTGTATGTGGATATGGATGTGTGTACATAATCGGTGTTTTGCCTGCAGATTTCAAAGAGGTGAGCACTGGAGAAAGAGCGAGCGAGAGATGAAGCAGAAGACGGGATTTGTCTTACAAGTATCAGTGGTTGCAGACGAGTGGAACAGCAAGTAAAGATGGATAGAGAAATTCCAAGCACAGCCCATTATCATGTCTTTATGTGTGTGTGTGTGTGTGCTGATAACAAGAATGTATATTTTTCAGTCTATCGGTTTGCAAAACGCCTGCAGTGTGTGTATATTTCACTAAATATGCCTTTGTGTGCATGTTTATGTACTATCAGTAAACACACACACACACACACAGAGTCCGTCAGGTTGTGCATATTATGGTTATGAATGCCAAGCAAGAGTCAATGCCCCAGGGAAATGAAAGCACGAAAGCTGAGTTATTTACAATGACCTCTCGCCCTGTGTGTCTGTTAGTGTGTGCGCATAAATGTGTTCACCGATAACCCCGGAGAAATTTGATTACTTTCCGCATTTGTGTCTCTGTGCAGACTTGTTACTACTGATGAGAATATCAGCAAGACACGGAAAAAAGAGAGAAAAAAAAAAGAAACGATTTTTGTCGTGAAGCCTCTGAGTGAAAAAGGAAGGAGACGAGGGAACGCCCAGAAAATGAGTGAAGGCGAAGGAGAAGAAGTAAGGGGTGCGTGACTAAGTCCTCTGTGGCGGAGTTAACGGTGAGCAAATGAAGGAGAAGTGAAAAAAAGAGAGGCTTGAGGAACTATGGAGTGATGTAGAAGAAGGAACAGCGAGGCAAAATGCATGAAAAGAATAAAGGACGGAAGGAAAAAGAAAAGGAATATTTAAAAAAAAAGTAACAAGGACAATAAGGATTAAAGACAGAAAGAAAGACGGGAGGAATACTGGTGAGATGAAGGGAAGCAATGAGCACTGGAGAAACAGCGTGGAGGTAAAGATGGCTTCAGTCAGTTTGACTGCAGAATTCTGTTATCTGCTTCGGCAAAGCCAGAAGTCATCTTCAGCATCTACGGCTATTACCACCAGCCCATTGTTACAGAGGCTGACCGGGCATGTCACCGGGGTAACAAAGGAAATCGTCTTAGCATGAGCAAAATAAAGTAAAAAAAATGGGGGTGAAGGAGGAGTGAAGCAGGCTGGCCTTCATCTCCTCCCTCTCCAGCTCTGCTCCAAAATTAGGATTTATTTGCTTGCAGAGGATTTTCACAAACCTCCTCTCCTGGCCAGCTTTGGCCCCAACGAGGGAAGATAAATCAGGGCTTTACCTGGCCCGGCCCAGACACCTTAACAATCGGCCAGACCAACAAAAGACAAAAGACCAAACGTACAGATGGAGTAATGAGCTTAGGTCATTTTCTTTGATTCCCTCTCTGAACAATGGTTTAGGAGCAAAAGGGAGATGTGAAGAGGAATGGAAACAATGTGTTGGCCCGCATGTCAGATTCAAATAACAATGGTTTTTCTGATTTCTTGCATGATCCCAAACAACATAAAGAATTTCTTACACATACGCAGTATTGTGCAGATGTCTTGATCCTTATTTCTTTAGATTTTAGTAGCAAATTAGGAAACGGGTGCATTGATTTACTGAAAAATGTGCATATGTAGTATATAAGGCAAAAAGAGAGTTTGTACAGTTCTAAAAACATCTTTATTCTTCAACGCAGTCTCTCTTGGACAAGCTTTTGTAATGTCTGTAGGTAGTCTCGAGGAAAAGTTCTCCAGGTTCTTGAAACACATTCAAAGCTCTTCTTTGGTTGTTGCCATCCAACAGTGTTTATTATGAAGTTTCACAATGACCCGGAGGGTACTCTAATAATAAATGATAAATGTTCTTTTCTCTTTTTGAGTAAAATAAGGTTTGCATTCCAAAATAAACAAGAGATTTTTGAAAAAGCAAAAGTGCTTAATTAAAAAATAACGCAAAGGTGTATTTTAAGCTTCCCCTTTTCTCCTTTTCCCATAACTACATTTAACATGTAAACCCGCTCAGCTTCAACCCCACTTCTGCATCTCCTCTCCTCTTGGGAGTTTTCTGTTTTCACACACGCTCTGAATAAACGATTTGACTGGCTGAGTAGCATCACATGAGATAATGTAGTCACTCACTGTTGTACCTCTCTCCTGACCTCCCCTGCACCTAGTGACGGTGATTTAAACTAAAATACGAAATTTCAAATGGCGTTCATCACTTTATAAGACCTGTTAATATTTATTTTCAGTCCAATTCTTGTGAAATTTTGCTTATGTCAGCATTTCCTCTGTGCTTCCCTTTCTTAGAATGGCTCCTTGATAGCCACCGCTCCACCGAGACCACTTCTGATGAGACTTCAGTAGATAGATCCGCTGAAAGTCTCAGGTCCTGTGTCAGGCCTTTGCTGGATTTCTTTCCTGTTTCTTCAGGACATGGCTTTCAGATACTGTTCACCTGCTGTCGGTAACATTTTATGCATGTCACTTCATCTTTTGCTCCCACTTGTCCAGTTTCTTCAGATTTTTATGAACACACTGGACCCCATGCCAAGACAGACCAAACTTTTTGCCTAGTAGCTCTTTGTTATTTTAAGATAAGATAAGACTTTATTGATCCCACAACGGGGAAATTTTTGCATCACCTCAGCTCAGGTACAGATATCAGATGGAAATACAAAAATACAAATAAGTACAATCAATGACAAAAAGTAAGATAATACACTATATACAATGGTAGCATACACAGTATGTGATTATGGATATAAACTATATAGCTTGACATAACTATTGTACCACTAATATTCCTATTTATAGACATGTACACACACACATGTACACACTAAATATACATATGTATACATATACATACATATATACCTGCACATGTCCATACACATGGAAGTGGTGACCGTGGATGTTCACAGTGTCCAGTGACTTATGACATCATGATTGAGGAGTTATAGAGTCTAACTGCTGTTGGGATGAATGATCTGCGAAAGCGCTCCTTCCTGCAGCGAGGGTGTTTCAGTCTCTGACTAAAGGAGCTGCTCAGCCCACTCACATACTCATGCAGTGGGTGATGTGGGTTGTTCATGATGGATGTCAGCTTTACTAACAAAATACTGTCTTTGGTATTTTTTGTAGACTCTACAGAAGAAATGGGACTCAAATGATGACATGCTGCCAGTAACAAAGTTAAGAAAGACACAATGTAAAGTTGACACCTTCAGAAAGCCTGGAGAACTTTTGCTCAAGATAGCAAGAAAGTCTGGCACCTGAAAGCAAAATGTAAAAAATATAAAGAAATAATGGATGGCTCAAGAGTTTTGCACAGTACTGTACCGTTTGTAAAAAAAAATTATGCTGTTTTATAGGAAAGATTAACACTTCTTTCAATAGATATTCCCTTTCTTCTTCCTGATTGGTCCGTTTCATGCATGTTTGCCTGTTTGCGTGCAGGCACGCTCGCAACCACACAATAAAGCGTCATTAGACACGAGACACAAAGTGCGCCAAAGTAAACCCTTGCATAATGACAACTCTCATCAGACACTTTGACATTTGTTTCGTTATATAAATCTGCTGCGCCTGCTTTTGTTTGGTAACGTACAAATACGTCAGGTAGAAGTGGGTGTACACCAACTCATTTTCAGTTAATCATTTGTGCCTCTTCCCAGGAACAGAGGACTTCATTTGTTTGCTGCAAAATGTATTCAAACAAGCTCTGATATATTTTTTTTATATGCTACAACTAAATACAACAAGTAGGAGTGTACTGCTTTATGTTTAAGGAGCAGTTCACATCCCTCTCACACTGGGCCTGCCTGCAGTATATAAGAGCAGACAGAGAAGCAGGTGTGGAGCACTGATGCCTTTTCTCCTTTCACTGTGAAGACTCGAGAGTGTTTCGGTGCTGGAGAGATAAAAACCTTCTCTAAAGTGCAGAGAGCGAGAGAGCAGAGTGGAGTGACTGAGCAGAAGGTAGGGGGCCGTGCTGATAGCCAACTCTCGAGAACACACACGTGCGCTCTCACACATACATAAAATCAATCTCCCATCGACCACACTCTCGAACCCCAGTCACCTCACCCACACGCGCATGCTCTCCACTTTTTTCTGGGGGGGGGGTAAAGAAGAATGAAAACTCCATGTTCCACTAGAGTGGCTACACAAGATGAGTTCTGCAGCACTTCTGTGTCTCTCTCTGGGAAAGGGAGTGTATTTACCACTCTGCTCTGATTCAACATTAGGACAGTAGATGTGGTGCCTGTTCCCAAGCTGACTGTAGAACGTGCGCAAACACACAAACGTACGTACACACAGTTCCCCAAATGTCTCTTGTCTCTCTCTAAACCAGAAAGTGTCTGAGCTTTTTCTCTCTCCCTCCCTCTCTGAGGTCTTCCTTTTCTTAACTGGACACTTTTTTTTTTCTTTCTTCTTTTTTTTTTTATCACCTCGTGTTGTTATCGGTCACTCCTGCGGGGCCAATTTAAACGCGGCCTCTCCTTTTAATTTCGATAATATCTGAAGCCATTATGTGCTCACCGCCTGCCTGCTTGACTGCCGGAAATGTAACCCCACCGATCCCAAATCATCCATCTAGAACAAAAGAAAGATAATGAAGAAGCTGGGTCGGAGATGGTCTGAACCATTAAGGGGCAGGTTATGTGAATATCAGAGTGGAGCAGTGGAGGGAAACTAAGTGCCTGCACCTCAACAACGAATGGGTCATTTTGTCCTGCCCTCAGGAGGGAACTTAGACCATTTTCTTGGAACTAAAATGTCATAATAGCCAGTTCAGTTTTATGAGTGAGGTGCTAAATGGACATGTTTTAAGGGGAATTTTCTTTTCACTGCCGAGTGAAACTGAGCTAAGGTGAACTGTGCAATGGGAATAGTGGGAGGACACGGGCATCTGTCAAAGTCTAGGTTGTAAACAAGCCACCTTATTTGGTGTTCAAAGCTGTGACCGTAGCTAAAGTGCCTGTAAAAACCTCTTGAAAGTCGAAGCACAATATGTCAGTAATTAACTGGAGAACAGCACTGTGATGTCAGCAGCAGCGAAGTAGGAAGTAAGCGCCCGAAAGCCGACATTTGGAGGTGTCAGCATCCTGCAGATGTCAGGGACTTGCTGGTTACAGCTTCCTCCTGTTTGCAACAAAACATACCCCAAGCTCCAAAGTTGTACTTGGTGGTAACAAAATGCTCCCATGTGATGTAACTCCCATCCTTTAAAAAAAAAAAAAACCTAAGGGGCATAATCTGTGAGAGAAATAAAAACTTCTTTTGTGGCTTTCCTCCTGAGTGCCAGATAAGACTTGAAGCCAATTCACTTACCCCGATGAAAACCCGCCATTCAAATCGAAAGAGTCAAACGAGGCTTCGCACAAAAGCACCAATTCAGCTGCCCGTATTTTCTTAAAGTTAAAAGCTTTCTCACTCCCTCACCTTTCTACCGCTCTTCCTCCTTCCCTCCTTTGCCTCTCTCTTCCTCCGTCAGCACTGACAACTCCATAATCTCAGCCAAGTGGCCCGTCCAAGCCCTCTGTAGGGGCTGAATTTATTGAGAGCAGAGTGAGAATCAGAACCTGTCACCTTGCTTGCGCTGACCTCCTAACACGCACGCTCTCTTCCTCTTTCACACTCACAGTGTATACCGTACCTGCTGTATGTACCTTCTAAGTGCAAACATCCTTGAATTCATTCAAACACACACATATGAATATTGATGAATGTTAGACTGTTGCTTACTCCTTGGCTGACCCTTCCATCCCACAGTAAAACACTTCTTTTAATTCTCTAGCCGTCTGCCCTTCTCAATTCTGTCTATAAGACATATGTGGGAGCTTTTAACAAGGATGTTGCAATAAATGCAAAAGTAAATAAACCGACCAGATGTTAGCTAGCTGTGTGGTTCGTCTACACTCACTCGACAGTGACTGCTTTCACTGCTATACAAAATATGTTGCAAATCAGAAATAGCACGGGTAAGAAAGAAGGATGAATTTAAAAGATTGCTTTCTGATTTTCAAAGCTATTCATGTGTCACTCGGGACAAAACCAAATATTGTGAGTTTAAGATAATAAAAGCACCGATAACCTGCTGTTTAAGCTTTAAGGTCACCTTCATCAGTACCTGGCAGCTTGTTTAAAACAGATTCCCAGGGTTGGTTCTCTCAGCTCTCAACGTTTCTACCAATCAGAAGATTGTCAGAAAAAAATCGCATCAGAAAATAGCAAATTTGTCAATTTTCAACAGAACTGTAAACTCTGCTTTAAGTATACAATAATGGAACTGTAAATCAAACCATGTTGAATGGATGTTGGTGGAAGCCGGAGTTAATTAAATGAGTCATTTTTACTTTTGCATTGATTAAACTGATCACACCATAAATCACAGTGACACCGGTTGTGTTACAGAAGCACAAGTACATAACGTAGCAAGGCTAGAGCTAAGGATGCCATCCGCTGATTAAACACTACACACCTGCCTCCTTCACATCCAGTGACTGCATGAAAATGCTGACATAAATCAGGCTTTGCCATTAGTAATAATCACATTGGGCTCTCAGAATCACAGCCAACAGAGGAATGAAAAGGAAATTCCTTCCAGATGTGACGGGATAAGAGAGGAAGTCTGCTCTGGTGGCCAGCATGTAGTCATTACCAGCAATACTATCATTAGCATAATCATTACTATTATTTTTTACTTTATTTCTTTCCTTGTGACTGGCTGCTGTTTTGCTAAGGCCAATTATGGTGCTTCTGATGGCCTTAACCCTCCATAAACCATCATTAAACCACTTATGCTACTACTTTCTCCCTCTGGTTTTGATCTTCTCTCGTAATCTGTTCACTCGTTCAATCACTAAAGTACTCTCTTACGTGCTCTTGTGTCGCACTCCCTGTCTTAATGTCTCGTTGCTCTTTCCTCTTAACATTATACCCTCCCTTTTTAAATGCTATTTTCCCTTTCCTCCACTGTACCCTGTGTTCCTCCTGTCCTCTCTCTGTCCTTTCTATCGCTTTATTTCCACTCTGCCAGTAGCGGACCGCCACCAAGCTTGTTATTAGTGCCAGGTTCGAGCCTGCACTGTAATCAGACCCCTGGAATTAGCAGTAGGCCCACACTGGCAGAAAAGGCACGACGCTGACAAAACACTATAGTTATCATTGAGGCTGCTGCAATGTTGCAGCTTTGGCAGGAATCTGCTCCTTAGAGCCATGGATTTTGATGGGCTTTGGTAAAGAGAAGCAATGAGAGGTACAGCAGGAGTATTGGCACCCACTGGGGTTAGGGATAAAATACACACTGGATGGCTACCAATGGGAGCAGTAAGTGGCACACTTTTTTGTTTGTGAGGGTGCAGGTGGCGCTTAAGCCCTGGGAGCACAGCCATTTTGGAAAGACAATAGAATGGATGTAATGGGGACGTGTTTTATTATTGTGGGATAAAGATAGGATGGCAAAGCACGTAGTATTAGGACAGGGTGTAATAGAAATCCATTTACTTGACAATAACAAGCAATTTAGTGTCACTCAGAGACTTGCAGCTTTGTGTTTGTCAAATTAAGTGGCCGTGCTCGTCCTCTGGTGCAAACGTCATAAAATCACAAGTGCCGTTTCTGTCATTTGAACCAAAAATTCCAATCGCATTCGCCATGCTTTAAAATGTTAATTCACCTATGCTTGCCCACTTTCACCCTCATCTCTCATTGTGATGTACTGGAGAGTGTCAGTCTCAAATTGTTCAGTCCAAGAATTTGGATGTTTGGGGATCTTTTAAAAGGTACAGATCACGTGTATGTTAAAGACAACACTTCAGAGAAAGCTATCGAATTTTAGTGGTTTGTGGAGATCTCATAAATACATCAGATCAACAGTCAAACCTGCCCAAACTATTTTCTTCTGCAAAGTTGCATGACCATACCAAGAATTGAAATGTCAAAGGTCAAACTGACTTCTTTTCATCCCCGTTTCTACAGGTAGTTAAAGCTTACAATCACAGCCTTAAAATCTTCAGACAAGATGAGACAGAAAAAGCAGATCGTTGCACAAATGTCAGAGGGATTTCTGAAAATGAGTTACTTTGCAGAAAAAGCACAAGGAATTATCTCAGATCAATCTCCATTTGTTTGAGAGAGAACACTTTTCAGACTCACACAGGGATCGGGGTGAATTTCTAAAATGGTTAATTTCTGCAGCTGTCTCCAGGAAGGGTTAGCAGATAGATTGATGGTTACTTACAGCAGGCTCCCTTGCTCAGCACCTTGATGCGTCGCTGTGCGTTGCACTGGGCTTTCTCCAGCTCGCATTCATTGGTGTAGGTGGACGAATCTGAGCCGCACACAGGCGCCACAAAGGACGGGCAGTCCACCTTCTTGCAAACACACTCACCCTTGGACGGGTCATTTGGGTTGCGCTCGCAAACGGCGCCAAAGCCACACAGCATCCCTCTGCAGCCTGCCAGAGAGAACGACAAAGAGGAGAAGCTGTTAGGATATTTCATATGGATAACTCCGAATGTGAATATACATTTTCAGTCGAGTTAATACTGAAACACCCAACACCTAATGCACAGTTCAATTAAGCACTTTTAACAGAAGCCTGTATTTAAAAGCATCAGAGTACAAAGAGAAGTTTCTAGCATTTTAAGAAAATTCTATGATGCTTTCCCACAAAGTTCAAACTAAATCCTGGTAAAGGAAACAATTATTTGCAAACCATCTTAAGCTTAAAGAGAGCTCTGAAGGTGAAACCATTCAGAGTTTGGGGAAGACCTTTTAAAAAGCATGACAAAGTGTAATGGCATTGAAGCGTACCAGAACAACACTTTGACACGTTTGGGGAAAATAGAATATTTGCAGTTTACATATCCTGGTGATTTTATATTAATATTTTCACTTTTTTTGATCTAATGATTCCTAAAATGCTAAATTAGAGCCCATTTGAACAAAGTTAGGGTCAAAAGTCGTCATACTGATATCTATCTGTGCTGACTGATTCACAACATCAAACCATGTGTGGGAAACGTAAGAAAGGTTGCAGGTAGCTGCCAACGCAGAGCGATTTTTCTTGGTTTTAAACAGCAGCTAATGGAGACAAATTTAAAAAGGCTTTCATGAACTATTCATGCAGTCCAACATTTGCCAGCGCAGTTATAGTTGACTATTGTGTGTAATGTATAAAAACTTGCCAAAATAACACCACTCATCACATAAACCAGCCAGCACAAACTCAACGGCGCGCTACAAAGAGGTAGGAGAAACATTCTCCAAACGCTGAATGACAGCGAGCTAATGAAACGCTGCAGGTTAGACCGCGCAGGGATAATGTTTGTGGTCGATCTAATTACGGGTGGGCTCACATCTCCCACCCACTTCAATAACGTTATAACAGCAGAAATAAAAAAGATCATCAAAACACTAACATACTGGGCAACTAGAGAAATAACAGCAACAGTGCGCGGTGATGATTTGGGTCTGTCCGGTTTTCATCAGCAGAGTGAACAGTTACAGCACTTTCTCACTGCTATACTGTGATGCAGTTCATTTAATTTTCCACAACTTGCAGACTTACATAACAGTGTGGGATTCCCATCGTTTTATATGAAATATTATCACAGGATTATACATACCAGCATGGTAAATATCTATGTAGGTAACCTAATAATATAACAACTATGCACATGGAAATGGACTACTGCATCAGTAGATCTGTTGTAAACATGCCATGTGTTAAAAGTTGGCTTATTACATTCCAGGCTTTTAACAGTTGATTTCACTACTCGTTCTGCCTGTAATCACTAAGATAATGCATCATCCATTAAAAAAAACCAAAAGACTACCAAGCAACAAGGTCAGCCAAACATCCTCATTAATGTAAATAAATCCTATGCTGGATATTATTGCCAGAAATTTCTCAGCTATGTTAGCAGCTCTCTGAGAAAGCTCTCAGAACTTTAGTCAGTACTGGCCCTGATGTTGTTCACGTCCAATTAAATTGTCTTTTCTCGCACTGATTCTTCGAGAACTTTTTATGAGTTAATGCAGATGAAGTTTATGTTTTAACACCAGGCAAATTTGTCTCAATACAGATTAGCTACTGGCATATTTGTAGAAACACAGTTCAGCAACGAGGATTAAATGGGATCGTGGCGTAAAGCAAACATATGCTCATATGCTCGATTCGTTCGGGGAGACTGTGCCCACCCGTGCAGAGCGAGCGCAGTATGTACATTTGCTGATTTTGAAGAAGTTTCAATGTTAGAATTTTCCCCCTCAATAAAGTCAGCAACAACATTAAAATCAATCGAGAGGCAGCAGGCTGATACCCGCAGTCTTGTGGACAACTGATTTTCAACACCTCTGTGAGAAGACTGCAGTCTTTTTGAAACATCAATGATCCGCCATCCAGGAAAAACACACACGGGGTGGGGGCAACACGAAGACAAACCGAGGTTAGCCACACACTTCAAGGTCTCGCAAGTCAGGCAGCGATGTAATACTTTGATCCTCAACCTCCCACTGACACCTCAGCTTTGATCAAATGTGAAGCAGCAAACTGTAAACTTTGTCAGAGGCCGCTGGATTCGCAAAGCAAACAGCAGACACGCACGTGGATACGTGGTCGTGTTATGTGTACACAACATCAACTTAGAGAGTAATTGACCCGTATTATGGCAGCTACAGCTGCTGTGGCTCTGTGCCCACTTAGAGGACTGTTGGGCATCCAGCTGGCATGACGTCCTTGCCTCAGCACCAGGAGGGGGGGGGGGGGGGGGGGGGGGGGGTGGGGTGAGGGGCGTTAAGAGACATGGCAAACTCTCACAGGTAACCAACCGGATTGAAAATCGATGGACGAATGCACATAAAAATCCAAAATCCACTCTGAAAAAAGTCTACTTGGTTAGATAGGCGAGCAGCCAGTGTCACCGCTGAGTATATACATGTCACACACTCACACACACATGCACCCGCAGATAACTATTTCTTATCACTGGCTCCCAGGCTAGGACTAAACGAAAGGCGGCATGTCCGCTTGGGCTCACTGGCAGGTGGCTTTTTGTGGTACTAGAGAGACAGAGTCAGATAGGCAGACACACAAACGCACACAAGCACAAACTCTATGTGTGCAGCACAGACAACTGGTCCAGCATCTGCCCAAGGCATCTCATTCTGTCTCTCTCCCCACACCAAAGTACATTGTGTGAATGCGTCTATACGTGTGCATGTGTGAGCGCGCAGAGTGACAGGCGAGGAGGCTGTTTTTGACTGGCCCACTGTTCCCAGTGGGGGAGCGCCTGACAGCTACCTGAGCTCACTCTCTCTACCGGGAGGGGGGGGAAGCGAGTGTAAAGCCATCCATGAGTGCATCTGTATTTTTGACAGGGTGTGTGTTGGAGAGGTGTAGGCATTAGGTGTCTGTCTCCCTCTTTCTGGCTCTCTCGCTCGCACGTACGCGTGCATGTGGCCAGGTGCTAGCATGAAGGCATTGTCATGACTGGCCCGCTGCTCTGCCGTCACTTCTCACCACACACCCTGTGCTCCTCCTTCGTGTTTGTCTACGTGGGTGTCAGTGTGTGGCTCCGAGGCAAAACCATGCGAGCAGAGTGACAAGAGGTGAAATTCAATCGAGCTGTGTCAGATGTGTACAAGAGGAAGGTTGTCTGAGAGTATGACAGGGGGAGTGGAAAAAAACAAAACCCACCAGAGACCGAGATACCGGGTCGACAAAAAAGATCTCTCTATGATCTAAATGTATCAGCTGTGTTACAATATAGCTAACACTGGTATCATATGGTAAAAATATAAATAAAATGCTTTACTTATTTTTATTCTGAAAATACATAATAATCAGTTACAGTAAAAACATTTAAATGATTTTAAAAAAATCATGAATGCCAGCGCTGGAGTGTAAGGGGATCTGTTCTGCGATGCTTTCCTATAAGAAACTCTCACCGTAGCCTCAAGCTTAGCTCGCTGACAAAAGACTGACACTGGAGCTGAGGCCTCTGTCAAAACAGAGATACTAGCGCAGGCTCTGGAATGAGAGTAAAAGCTGCACGGTTATGTACTGGGAGCTGTTCCCTGGGAAAAATTGTCCCAGCACCTCATAACAGATACGTTTGACACTTCCAATTTCTTTAGCACAAAAGACAAAAAAATCCCTTGGCAGTTAATATGAACAGTATTATCTGCCACGGCTGAAAACAAAAACAACACGAACAAAAACTTCGCCAACATCATATTCCCACTGTGCCGCCCTCGACCTAGTTTGACTGGCGGGTGATCTATAGTAGTGCAGACACGATAGGAAGAAGCGAATGCAATCATCTACCAGAAGGTGATGTAAAACTCTCTCTCCTGGAAGCACACACAGAAGCAAAGTGTTTGAAGTGCTAAATGAACAGTTAACAAAGCCCAGTAACTTTCCGACTTTGCGTCTCACACATAACTACTAGTTTTTCTGTATTACTGAAACATCAGGTGAAAGGAAGAGGATGCTGCGGTCAGGGTGAGTTGGTCTGAACTCGAACTTTATTCAATTAATGCTTACAGCCAAACATTTTTCTAACTTCCAGATCTCTATGTGTCCTGTCACCGCTGCCACAGCGATGTCTCTCGGCTCATTTCTAACAATTCAAATGAGCCAATAAAGATCAGTGATTTTAAAGATGGATTATTTATTAGACTGCACTGATTTTTTGGTGTTGATTGTGCCTCACAATATTAAAAATTGAGCAAAGTGCTCCAGCATTAACAGGGTGTTACTCTCATTAATGTTAGAAACTCTGATAAAGCCGCTTACTGCAAGAACAACAAAGCTGTGACACTGACTAAAAGGTCTTCTCTTAGTCGAGTAGTGAATCCATGTCATGTGTAGGCCGACAGCAAAGCCTGCTCTTGCGGTAAAAATGTTTATTTGTAATTAATAAGGAACGGACTGCTGGTACTAAACACCAACAATCATTAAGGCTATGTTTTGTTTTGCTTTTGGGTAATAACTGTAATATGAAATAGAAAATGCTGTAACGTTTTGCACCTAGCTGCACTGGTTCCAGCTTTCAGACTTGGTCAACAACCCTCTAGAGCTGTTTTAAGTGGAGGTGCATGCTTTTGTGTACAAAATTGCAAAAGCCCACTCAGGCTTATGCCATTTTCACTATAAATGTAAGCTTTTCGATTCTTGGTGCAAATGTCTTTGTGAGTGCAATGAGTGTGAATATGTGTATGTGTGAATGCTCATTGGTCCATGTAAGTGTGTAAGGTAATCTCCCTTCAAGCCCCGCAGCGTTAAAAGCTTCACTTCCATGCTGTTTTCTTTGCTACCGGAGGCAAGGGGAAGAAAATCCCATTGGGAAGAAAAGACAGCATGTCCAGTTTGTGACTGTCGAGGCAAGCGTCTAGTCCAGGTAACATGTCATCCCTGCGTTTGGACGACTCACCCATTAAATGTGACAAGGTGTCAGAGATTTAAGGGGGGGCTCTCAGCGCCTATGAAAGGAAAATGACGGTGCTGTTCTGATTAAAGCCACAGTAGAAAAACTATGTGGTTTGTGATTTGAAAGAAAGTAATGCATGGTTCTCTGGTGGCAATTTTCCACATCTTCTATTGCCAGTTCTGCTGCTTTTGGATTTAGAATGGAACTAGGCTGTTGCATTTTGCAGTTCATTTCTTTTGTGTAGCAAAACACATATACACACACAGAGTGGTTTTTTAATCCAGTAAGTAACAAAAGCAGACCGTTTCAGGACAGCGAAGTATCAGAATTCGATCAGAATGTGATTGAATGCACGGTGGGATAAGGGATATACGCCTCTTCATACGGTGTATTATCCGGGCGACATGTGTTAGCGGCTAGCTTTTCGACACAGATTCAGAGGAACACAAATTCAATAAACATGACACAGAAGCAGCAAGTTCCCATCACTCTGAGACGCCGTCTACCCTGTGCTCTGTGAACAATATGTCCTGCAGCCTGTTTTTGTGGTGAAAGGCTCTATCAGTTTCATTGTTTTGCTGCCTTGTTGCATCTACCTCAAACAAAGCAAAAGGAGGGGTGCAGAAATGGACTATGGTCGCGAGCATGAGCGCGCTCAGACCCAATAAGGCTTGACAGAAGCGCCTCAAAGTGGCTACTTTAGGGAAGGAATACACGTCTTTGCATATCTTGTTTTGGCTCGGTCTGTCATACTTTTGAATTATTTTACAGCAGTCTGGTCTGTTTCAGCGAGAGAGGAAAGAAGCAAGTGAGAGGGAAGGTAAAGGAAGGTGTGCATGAATAATTAACAATACTGAACTTTACATGGGTGACAAGAATAGCGGCTGGATAACCGGGACTGTTGAGGCCAGTGATGCACAAATGGCAAAAGTGCTGGATACTCCGCTCAGGTGAAGCCAGTCGTATGGTGATCAGATTAAATCTGCACACGGCGGCTTCGGCATTGACTAATGACCTAGTGACTGTCAGAAAATCAGGAACGGAAAGTTGATGGAGGGAGATACAGCTCAGTGGCATCGAAGCGACATCACATTAATGTTGAATGACTCTAAATTCATTACCCTCTAGCACTCCTAGGGGACATCTTCCACTTACTTCTTAATAAAGGGACCCTTTCTTTTCAGCTGACACTAAGTAATACAGATGTGCTCCCTGCCCGGGCGGCTTTTAACAGTCCCCTCTTTCCCTCTGTCTCCTTATCTCTCCTCACCTCGGTAAGAGGGCTTTAGCCTCTCTATCCGTGTAGCTGTACCAGAAGACCTTTGCAGTGAGGGGACAGGTTGCTATGGCAACAGCTAGTGATGCAATCAGCACAAAGCGGCTTCTCTCATCAGGTTTTACTGGAAACTTTCCGTCATGCACACAGGTGGTTTACATATGCACAAATACACACATGCGCACCCACGTCAAGCTGCCTCTGTATCAAATTCCCTGCAGTGCTTTTTAAAAATAACTGTTAGGTCTCACTGCACTAATTATACATCACTCCTCTCCAAATCGATGCTCTGGGGTGAAAATCTAATTTTGAAAATCAAATTCTCGTGCTGGCTGCGTGCAGCTCTGAGGCTATAGGTGCTTTGCATAGGTCTGGGGGAAAAAGCAATAGATGGGTGGAGTATTTGTTAATAGTGTCCTTCTCTGCACCTGACGCTATACAGAGCCTAGAGTCCCAAAGTGTCATTGCAGAATAGAAACATGAAGAAACATAAAGGTGGCCGGCAGCTGTAAAATATCTGGGGGTAAAAACCCTACACTGCTTCTATTGATCTCTGGTTAGCGATCCTCGGGGACCAATGGAGTCAATTATCGATCTCGCTGCAATCTTACAACACCCAGCGTGAATGAAGAAAACGCCTGGTCACAATGGAACACCCCACCTCACCAGCTCAATATGAGAAATTGCTTCTTTAAACCAGTTAAATGAGAAGAGAGAAAAAGGGGCGAAGGAGGGAAAGAAAGGAGACACTTTCAAAGGATTTTCAGAAAGAAAAAAAAAACTTTTTCTCATGTTCTGCTTTTCCAGTGCTGTTCTTATCAGGGCAACAGCACAATGAACAAACTGAAGAAAAGAAAAACTGTAAAGAGCTATTCGTTTACTGCATTTTCTCTTCGCCTTTGGCTGCAGTTCTCTGCTTGAAGATGGAGGGTTTTGAGTGTGTGAGCATGTCTTTGTGTGCGGGGTGTGTGCGTGCGTGTGTGCGATGGCTGGTACAGTACAGTATTTTCTCCTTCTCTCACATAAAAGGGGCAATCAATTTCCTTCTCCTCCTGCTTCCTGAATGCAACACACAGGCTCGCATAGCTGAGCGCCTGGGCCATGACCTGGCTAACATGCAGGATGAACTTATTTACCAAACTCCACAGACCAAGGCGTGCCAGAAAATGAGAGATAAAACTGAAGACAGAGGAGGTAGGGGCTGAGGGGAGGGAGGGACAGGTTTTATTAGAAGAAATACTGTATGAGATGAAGAAACAGAAGGGTAGGGAGGTTAAAGAGAAATATGAGAGGCAGATGGAAAACCACTACAATGTGATTCCCTCCCATCTTCTACATGAGAAACCTGCAGTCCTGTAAGTCTAAAAAACAAACCCTCACCTGCTGCAAATAATCTGAAGGCGGCAACATGCATAATTAATGCTTTAATTTCATTTCCTCTTGGTTTTTAATAGAAAAAAGGGAATAAAGGAAAGCTCTGAACTTCTGTGTCTATAAAACAGCACTGTTAGCTGTGTTCGTTGCTCTTATTTGTATCGCCGGTAAAAATCAGTAGGTCAAAATTTGAATATATGGCACCTTCACTCGTTAGAGGAGATCTGCATTTTTAAAAGTAATCAAACAATCTCTAAGAGTCGCTCATTTTTCCCCGCTGGCTTTGTTGCTCAGTCACCTCGACTACTACTGTTGTTACAGTAGTGTTCTGAGATTTTGTCAATGCTATTTCTAGCCTCCCTTGGCTATGGTTACTTTTTTAATTTTAATGATGTCCCACTGGCATAAACAAACCATACAAAAGCTACAGTGAGCACACACAAAAGGGTTTTTTAGTTTGTGGAAAGTTCAGTTTCACTGTAAGCTTGCCAGCAGCTTTATAGCTGGAGACAGGAAGTGGGTTGAAGTATTTAAAGCTTTTGTGATGCCTCACAATTGTAACTAAATTTTAACTAAAACATTTATCTGTGTGTGAACCTAAGAAAGGGGATTTGTGCACAAACTGTTTTATGTGTGTGATTTTGGACCGCAACATTTTGGCTGCTGCCCTGTTGTTAAGGGAGCACAAGACACGGGGAAGCGCTAAGTCATCTGCTAAGGCTACTAAGCTTCGTTAGCAAAGTGCATTAATGCTAAGGAGCATATTAATAAAATACTAAATTTTCACTCACCAAATTGAAGCAAATGTTTCTATAATACCTCATAGCAGACCAAATTTTTGTCAGACAAGTCTTTTTTTTTTTTTAAATGTAGTTTAAAAAGGCACCAATGACGTAAACACAATCATGAGCTCCACTTCACCGATTAGCGAGGCCTAGCAGCCTACAGCTGCCAGTGTCTGCACATCTGTTATTCAAAGTGGACACATACTTAAAGTTAAGCGTTTACATGTCTAAATGAATGAGTTATAAACTCACCTACATTTGTCATGATGGGGAGAAGCGGCTAAAGAGACTATATTTTTTTTTATTTAAAATGTTCTTTCATCACATCTTAACAGAGGAGTCTATGGGCACTGATTTACTTTTGGAATCAGCCTCGAGACACAATTTAGAGGAACTGCAGGTGTTGGCAGTACTACATTAGTGTGACTTTTCAGCTCCATTAGACAGCAAGATAACTTTAGATAACTTGTTGTCACTGACCTCAGATCATCTTTTGGTTGTTTATAGAAGACTCGACATGACAGGGTTGTTGATATTAATCCCAAAACCTTACTTATGCTAAACAAATGTCATAATATTATCCATCTCGTAAGATTTCTCTCCTGCAATTAACTTTGCATTCACTGGCATCACCTCAGTGTTTTTCTGTTCAGTTTTTTTGGCATTCAAACTATAGAGCAAATGGATTTTTCACACCTACTTGGGTGTGAGAAGTTATTTCAAACCCTGGAGCAGTTCTCTGTTTTGTTCACTTTGTTTGGCCATATGAGAGCCAATGATTGCCAAAGCAATTAGACTGAGACCTTGTTGAGAGAGCTTTCAAAATATGTTTCAGAACCAACCCCAGAGCTGTGTATGGCGTGGAAGCACAATCAGCCTGCAATCCAACAGCCCTAATACAAAGCCTATTCATTATGGATTGTGCACAATGTGATTTATTGGGAATCTATAGATTTAGCCAAGGAGACTGTGCTTTCCTGCACAAAAGTATGAATCAATACGGAGCTCAACAAGGGTTAATGATTAGTTACGGGTCACTTAAACATCTCACCAACAGCTGGTCGTGTTTGTCGTCATGCAGAGCACTACACATGCAATTTAGGATTTGAAAAATCATGACATTCATCACATCAACATACCCAAATGGCCAGTGGCCAAATCTTTCAAAAATGATCAGTCTTTTCCACTTTTTGTTGTTTTATTCATGCTATCCTTTAGGTCTCAGAATATAACAGGTGCTGCTTCTTCATAAATCAGCCCTGAAATATGACAGCTCTTGACAGCTTCGAACATCTGCCTAATCACGCTTGTTGTGGGAGAAAAATACATGAAGGGTAAATGAGGAAAATCACTCGGTTGTTTGTCTTGATCAGGCAGGGACAAGAACGGGAAAAGACGGTGGGGACTAAAGTAGAGAGAACAATGTAATGAGAATTAAACAGCAAAAGCCTTCAACTCATGTTGCACCTGTATAAGCCATACATCCTGAAAACAGCAAAATAGGGGATTGAATGTAGTAAAGTGGCAGCTAAGATAAGCTAATTGTGTTGCAAGGTGGTTTGTGTTTTCCTGATCAAACTGTTGGGCAGATGGGAGAAAAATTGACACTGCTATTCTTTTGAACCGCCGACTGGAGCATAAAAAAGTGCATAAATTACTAAGACAGCAATGACTTTAGTAGTGCTTCTCATAGTGAATTGGTCCAATCATTCCCTCCTTATCTTAGGAGACAGAGAGGACACCTTACCCCTGCTAGCAATGATCGTGCTTTGCTCAACCCAAGGTGCTTCACAGGAAATGCAACTCTACATCCCATCAGCTGTCTTGTTCTATTTAATGAGTCACATGGGGAAAGGAAACAAGCCGCGTGTTGGCACGGACAAACTTTTTCCCCGTCACACTGTTCCAGATTTTCAAATTCTCTCTCCGAGCTTTCTTCCACTATATCAATAATGGAGGTGCTGGTGACAGAGCCCTATTCTGTCACCTCACATCTTCTCCACAAACTCAGCAGCAGCAGCAGGCAGAGATGCTCCCTGAGAACAGATTACAGCCAGTCTGCAATATACATGAAGAAAACCAGAATGGCTGCCAGCGAACCCCTCAATTCAATTATTCAGCTAAGCCAATATTATGAGGAGAGGAGACCTCTTTTGTTCACGTCTCAGAGCTCGTCACCCCAGCTCACTGTCACCTCCCAGACACCTGTACTGGACTCTCTTTTGAAAGACACTTGCTTATCATGTTACGTCCACGAAGAGCAATTTTTTTTTAAGCTCGCTAATTGCATGTAGTCATTCGAGGGGCGACTCACATCCACTCAGATGTGCTCGCCTAACCTCCTCCGCGCCTGTCTTTTCTCTCTCTTGTTCACACGCTCCACTCTCTTTCATTCCATCGCTCATCACTGTCATTCAGTGTGTCATCAGCGATGCACTTGCTCTCGCTTCATACATTAAAAAGGAAAGTCGTGTGCACGAGGAGCCAACGCTGTCACTGTTGCCGCAGCATGGGGTTTCAGACACATTTGCACTACACACCCACTCCAAGTGTCCTGGAGAAAACTGGGCAGCAGTGACAACTTTTCAAGTCATAGCCCAAGCTCTGCATCTGATTAGCAAAGCGAGAGCAGCTCATCCTAAAGGTCACATTGCCAAAAATTAGGATTGGCTTAGCACAATTTAGAAAATACGATTACCTCAAAGTTTTACCCAGGATGCGGCCACGATGAGAGGTAGAGTACAGATTTTGAGCTTTTCACACGACCAAAGGCCAGAACAAGAGTATCATGCTGTATAGTGCTGTGCCTAACTAAAAGCTGTCAGGCTGCCTAAAACAACCAGTGAGCTCTTCTTCCTCACAGCAATGCAACCGACTGAGATGAATTAGTGTGATTTATTTGTTTTCTCTGTGAATAAAAAGCAGAAGGGTCCAAGCATTATGTGGATGCTGGCCATCATAACTTAATATAGCCTTTGGCTCCCACCGTTCTGGCGTTTTGCACGTGTGTAAACAAAACCAAAGTGTGTGAAAAACATGTAAGTGCACAGGTTAACTTTGCCCTCCGTGTTAGATTCAATATGTTGTATTTTAATCTAGTAGAAGACGATTGCACACAAACTACAAATCAATATCAGGCTTTATGCTCTGCATCACATAATGCCTAGGATTTCTGCTCACATGGGACAATTCCACAAACAGTGTTTTCCTTCATGTGGAGAAGCTGAAAGTGAGTGAAAAAGTTTTCTTCTTGTCAAATGCTGTTTATTACGCTGACTGACACTGAGCCTCGCTCGGGGTTTTGTGGAACTGTCTAATATTAATCTTCTGTGTGGTTGAAACGGTACCTGCTCTGCTACCATCCGCTCCCTTTAAGCTTTTATTTTTGGTGTCATGCTTTCTGTTTAGTAACAGTGCCTTATTGGGTTGTTTACTGTTACCCAGCATGCACATCTCTGGCAGACTGAAGGCAGTGAAGACAGATTGTGCTACATTTTCCAAGGTATTTAGGTCTCCGCAACCCAAAGGCTGAGCATATTTCATGCAAACATGATGGGCTATTAAGCATTAAAAAGCGACATACCTTAATCCATTTTCAGTAACAAAGCTATAGGTGGTCACATTTAATGTGCTCCAAATGGGGAATAACAGCAAAGAGCCACAGAAACAAAAGACCGTTTCATTATTTATGTGCTATGGGGAAAAAATGTTACTTGGAAATCACATTCAAGGCTGCTTTCAAATACTGCTTGCATGCATGATTACTACCTGATTTCCTGCATTTCCCTCAACACCTGCACTGGTAATAAAAGGAAATTGTGTTTTTCACTTCAAATTAACAGAAAATGAACTATTTGAAATCACCAAAGTTATTTTGCGATCACAGGGAATATAATAAAAGCAAGGAGAGTGGGATTTTTTTTCCTTTTGTCAAACATTCATTTTCCAGCAAAATATAACCTTAAATTACTTGCTGAATGTTAGCTGAAGGATTTTGGCATTTGGCGGTTTGAACATGTGACCATTTCAAGTCACTTCTTTGAAGTATCGAATCATACCACTACTTTTTTTCCCCCTATATGGCCAGAATTCAATGTTACTGGTCGCTCTTGCCAGAGGCAATCAAGCCACCGGCAGCTTCATTTACAGTAAAGTGCAGGAGAGAAAACTGGGCCTTTAAGCTGGTTCCCGCTACGGAGAAGAGAGGGTGCTCCATTTTATTTTATTTTTTACAGATTTTCTGGAGGGAGCCCAAGTCAGTGGCAGATGGCAGCAGGATGAGACTCAGAGACAACCTGGGGAGAGCTTGGAAGGAGAGCCAGGAAGCGGCAGCTCTCAAGTGCTGAGCTGGTCTGCACTGGATAAAAGGGAGGCGGCCTCTCTCCATATGCTCCTCATTGCTATGCCTGATCACAAAGAGGTGCTCATAGACTCATTGCCATTGTCATTGGAAGGAATTTGGGATAGTTGGAGAAGAAATAAACATTTTTTAGGCAAGACTGTATGGAACTGTGTTGAAAGCAGGAAACTGAGCCAATTAGCCATTTGCCAGTTGCTATTAAGAGCCACCATATGGGAAAAAAAAGTGGAAAAATGAAAGGGAATCCTTCCTGAAGTCTTCATTTAGAAGTGCATTTGAGATCCAGGAGGTAAAGGACATTATCTGTCCCTAAAGAATGTAAAATAATATTTTTAAGGTCCCGAGCTGAAACACTCACACAGGAAATATTGACCGATGCGCTTGCCCAATCATGAAAAAAGCTCTTAGACCAGCCGAACCACCATGGCCCTCTGGTCAATCAACAGCTTCTCGATGCTCTCCCACCTAAACAAAGACTACATCATTCCTATCCACATCTCTCATTGCATCTCCTCCTCACATCTCTCAATCTCTCCCCAGTCTGATCAATAACTCTGACCTGCGGATCAATAAGGCCGCAAATCACTTCATTTTCCTCTCTCCTCCTCCTCTTTTTTCACCGGTATCCCTCCCAGCCAAAGGGGGTTGGGCATTCTAGGCTTAATTGCTTCTTGTACCACGGTCGGAAGAGAAACTGAAAGTTTGTCAGAGCAGTCCGGGTCATTTGAAACTGGGTCACCATCTATTATTCCAAAAGCTAACAAACACAACATCACACACTTCTGTCAGGACCGTTTCCTGTTAATAGTCCTGAAAGGTGAATGTAGCATATGATTGTGTTTCAGATTTTCAGAGAACGAAAGTGTGGCGTTAACTGCCTATCCATCAACCGGAGGTTTTTCTCTGCGGTGCCGCTGTGGCCATAAGCTCACACAATGTACACTGCCTCACTTAGAGAGGATAGGTAAAGTAAGGGTTAGAGAGGGGAAAAAAGTGGCTGGCGTAGATTCAAATTTATAGGCAGCGTTCATGCACTACTGGCTTTAGCGTTAGTATTATAGCACCAAAGGCCCCCGCTGGGCACCGCTGTGGAATTAATTGCCAGTGACGCGAAAGTAGCACAAAAAGTGCCACGCTTTTGCGCTTTTCATTACCGTGCCGGGAGTCTTTCTGTGCAGCTTTGTAATATTTCCCAGGGAGAGGGAGGGAAGGAGAGAAATGGAAGGAGGAGAAGGTGGAACGGTGATAAGTAATATGGTGCTGACTAGAAGAGTGTTTAGCTCATCTCTGTTCATTTGTCTTCATTTTCTCTCTTTGGAACACTTAGCCCATCCTGACCCACACCACTGTAGCTCGACTAAGTAATAGCTGTGCGCGTGAACCCACAAGTGGCTGCACCTAGAAGCACGTGCATGCAGTCACCTGCAGGCACTTACAGTAAACAGATTCACACGTATGTGTTAAGGCTCACAAACAAAGCCGGGTGCTGTAAAGCGGCAATTTCATCTTTATGTATGCAAATAAAAAGAAGTGTAAGGCAATACCTACATGAAAATGAAGATTCCCAGCGGGAACTCAAATTTGCCTAGAATCGTCTCCATATTAAATTTTTATGATATAATATTAATGTTTTTATTAAAACTACTCATCATACTCTAGTAAATAGACAGCAACTCAACACTGTGTTAGATACAGAACTTCAACTGCTCATTAATGCAAATATCTAATCAGTCAATCACATGGCAGCAAATCAGCGCATTTAAAGGCTCACTCAATTTCTGCTCAAGATGACCTGCTGAATGTCAAACTTGACATCAGAATGAAGAAGAAAGGTGACTGAACACAATGTGTTGTTGGTGCTAGACCGGCTGGTCTTTCTTTTTCAGAAACTGTGGTTCTACTGGGATTTTCCCACAGCAACCATGTCTAGGATTTCCAGAGAATGGTCTGAAAAAGAGAATATTTCCAGTGAGGGATAGCTCTCTTCAGACTGCTTCGAGCTGATAGGGAAGCGTAAGTAACTCAAATAACCACACGCTACTAACAAAGTATGCAGAAGAGCATCTCTGAATACACAACACAACAGCAGAAGATCACACCCTTGATCACTGTCAGCTAAGAACAGGAAATTGAAACAAATGCTTGAAAACATTGCCTGGTCTGATGACTCTTCATTTCTGCTGCAACATTCAGAAAGTTCGGTCAGAATCTGATAAAAGCACCAAGAAAGCTCGGCTGCCTTCTGCCTTGTATCAACAGTTCAGGCACATTTTGGTCTCCTACCAACTGAGTTACATTTAAACACAGCAACCAACTAGAATAGTGTTGCTGACGTCTGAATATGACCTAAACGGCTTCCACAGAGCTCACTCCAATAGAGCATGTTTGAGATGTGGTAGGATGAGAGATGATTATTACGACTGTGTACAAATCTACAGCGACTCATATCATGAACCAAAATTTCCAACACCTTGTTGAATCTGCCATGAAGAATAGAGGCAGTTGTGAAAGCACTAACAATGCAACAGTCCAGTGAGAGTATATTAAGAACAGATATTATTACAGTAATTAACTATAACTGTATACAATATAATTATTATTGTGTATTTCTCTTTTCAGTTTGTTCACATGATCAGTGCCTATCTGTGACCCTGGCTTCACTGGAAATATGTCCGCTATACAGCCCTAAAAACAGCACAACTATTAGCAAACCATCAATCAAAAACACAAAAAGTTTATGTTTATTAAGACAAAAAAAAGGTAGCTCATTTTGAAGCAAGACATTTCAAAAAACCCTGGACAGATGTCTACTGGGTGGAATCAGCTCTTTTTATAACAGCACTTCATAAAAGCGTCTGAGAGAAGAAGGAGACCAGCTGCTGTAGTTCTGAAAGTAGAAAAGTTCCTACTGTTGATTAATACAGAATTTCTGTGGCTCAAATGTTTTTGGCTGTGTTGTAGTTTTCATTTCATAATGTGTCAGAGAAGCCAGCTGAGCACCTCTACTCTTTAAAAACGGAGCTATGCTGCTGTTAAACTTAGAGTATGTGGTTTGGCATTTTTTGCTAAACTAAGAATGGCCTTTCTGAACAGGAAGTAATCTGAAAGGCAGCGTATCGTGCTGCAAAATCAAACGGAGTACTGCCTGGGAAGCTTATAGCGTTTCAATATTTTATAGTTTAATTTGATTTTTTACCTCTGTCTCCCTCAAAAACAAATTTCTGTAAACCTCTTGATGATATTTCACAAACAATTAAATCCCTACAATATCTGCAATTCTAGAAATTTTACAGAGCGGTAAAAGGCACACTCAACCTCTCTGGGATGCTCTTTTTATATCCAGTCATGTTACTAACCAGCTTAATTGGTTTCCAAATGCCCTGCTGTGCTTTTAGGAGCTTTCCCCAACTTTTCACTGTTCTGTTGCTGCTGTTCCAATTTTTTCGAAAGATGTTTCTGCAATCGAATTCAAAATAAGCACATATTTAAAGAGCAATAATATTTCTTACTTTGAATATTTAGCATGTTTTCTCTGAACAGTTTTTAATTAAATATCTGCCTTAAATGATTTAAAGACTACAGGTTTGTGTTTGTGTTCAAGTTTTACACTGCATTCCTACTGAACAAGGTTATAAAGTAAAACTGAGTGATGAAATATTGATACTGTATACAAGCCTCTCACAGCTGTTCTCACTACAGTGGGCTCAAACTCAAAGTTGAGCTCTTGCTTTATGTATTTTACTGTATTCACAGTAAAACAATTTAACAGTTTTAGTATATGCAAAATAGGAACATTACACCACAGCGTATAACTGGAATCTGGAGCTGTCACCTAGCTTTCCCACTAAAGTTTCCTCCGCCCTTCATTAACAGTGCTCCTCATTCACCAGGACAAAGATTCCACCCAAAAGGCAAAGGATACATTCTTCGGTATCAGAAAATTGGTTGTCAACGGCACCAAAGAAGCCAAACAGAATGGTTGACAGTGGTCCAATTTGGTAGCCGGGACAACCAGGTAATTGCTATCGTAACCGTAAACACATTCATATCGTTCCTTTCCTGCTCTCTCGTATGTTTCTCAATGTGGCTTGGCATGGCTGTGGATGCACTGACTAAATTACACCACATTCCACTCACACAGTGCTGCATATTTTCTCCATAAGAAAACATTTTTAAACAACCAGCCAAAGTATGGAAATAATGAATCAGCATTTACTCGTAAAACAACTTCATTATGCAAATTCATATTTCCTTTCTTGCAATATATGAGCAAACAAAACAAGCAGAAACCATCAAGCTGCCTCTGAGGTGTCCTAAAACCAGAGAATGGAAGACTTTCTGTAATGATAATATTAAAAAATAGCAGCACTGGGTGTGTGCGCGTGTTCACATGTGTTGTGTGCATGGTGACTGATAGTTCACTGATCCCATCTTTAACAAACCAGTGAAGTCTGATTGATGCCTTTTGTTTTAGTTCATCCCTCTTCTGTGACACCAGAGGACAAACTGAGTGACTGGACAGCAGCTGGTAGGGCTTTCACGTCTGCTTAAAGGACATTCAGTCAAGCAGATGCTCAAACGCTAAGACCGCTGCTACACCAATTCATGCAGGAAAACCAATATATGTATATCTGGACAAATACACTCATTTAATACAAGCAGATTTAATATAATCTGGGAGATAAAGGTCTGTGTGCAGTCTTTCTTTTAAATCCATGCTGCACAAGGTTAACTCTGAATCACAGCTTCAGTAATGTGATAACTAGGTGATAGTGCACAACTCTTTGCTTAAGTCACAGCCTCGAATTAAAAGGATTTTGCTCAATGACACTTCAGCAGGGGAAATGCTGAAGGGCTCTAAATTGTGCAGAATCATGTGGGGTCCCTTGGTTAAAGGAGGGTTTCTATTTCCAGCACATTTAACTTTACTGGGCTTGTGGGCTTGTAAAGCGAGGTTCTGGTGACTGGTGGTATCGCCTCGTATACACTGCATGTGTATCCATGCAGGTACCCATGAGACTCATCACAGTTACATACACATAGACGGTGTTAAATGTCACTTTAGACTTGATCTTTGTGAGGTATTTCTTTAATATATTTTTGCTTTTCTATAACTTTCTTTGGTAAGTGATTAGTTTTTTTCACTTGTTTGTGTGAAAATTAAACATAGAGCCATTACAGATGAGACTGACTGCTTAGTAATTTTATAGAATATGTCACATTCAACTGGAGCTCACCAAGGGCCAAAGAAAATTTGAATTTTGGATCAATGGATGCACAAAAAGTAAAACGTCACTCACTTATTAGTATTGTTATTAAAGTATTTTTAAAAATGGGCACGGTCACTGTGGCACCACCCAATGGTTTTTGATTTCTGCTACAAAGCGCAGCATTTTCGCCATTTTGCTGTTTTGAAACTGGATGTGATGAGCATAGGACGGATCTGACCGTGAAACTGATTGCCTATGCAATGCAATGAAAATCTTCCTTTCTGACACTCAGAAATTACCAAAATGTACAAAATGGACTTGATGTTTCATGTAATAAGAATCTAAGTTACTAATCCCATGATCTCCTGAGAAAAGTGCTTTTAGTGGGGCCAATGGATGCTTTCCCAAAGATTTCAGTAGGACCCAAAGTCTTTCTGAAAATACAAATATTGCTATCTGGAAACCACTTTTGTGTTGGCTTCACTTTATAAGCCTAAAAGCTACATCCATCTCAAGTGAGTGATTGCATCACACATGGAAAGAAACACTAGTTTCAGCCCTAAAGACAACTTTTGTGAAACTTGTATTGTAACAGTTACTAAATGTGCATTTTGTGCACATAATATGAAAATGAACTGTAGACCTAAGTCTGCCCTCATAGCTTTTGTTCAGTAAAGCCTGAGGGCAGTTTTACAAATCACTAACATCAATACTTGGTGGGGAAATCAACACCCATTTGAAAATGTACCCATTGTTCTGAGATTAACTCCAAACACGAGTTTTGTTCCTGTTGGAAATCATTAATGGGTGGGATTTTGCATAGGCATCTTTGTATATGTTTGTATTTTTATGCACAGTTCCACTGCCTAGAGGTTTTTTTTGTCTCTTGTGCACAAACACATACTTATCCATCTTTTTTTTTTTTAACTTGTTTTTTCTTTCCCTGCCACCTTTTAATCGCCTTCCCTCTCTTGCTCTGGCTCAGATGGCTAGTTTGACTGTATTACTCTTGTGTGTGTGGAAAGCCTTCTCAGCGAGAGAAAGCAAGCGACAGATGGTTAAAGTGTGCAAAAGCACAGAGGACCCTGGAAAATATAACCGACACAAGGTTGCTCTGATTGTGTATGCCTGTGTGTGCTGTTTCCACTTCATCTGCACACAAAAGACCAGTGTGTGCGCAACGACTTCACCTATTGATTAGCGAGGTCCCATCTTGTAGCCTCACGCTGAGCATTGGGGCAGTTGCTATCTTGCTGAGCGCATTTGAAATGGGACGTGATTAGCAAGGGGTGGAAGTGACTGAGAAAGCACGGGACAGGTAGCGACTTGTCAATCACAACGCAGGTCCACCTTAAGGCTTTGTTGAATGTTACATTGTAGTGTGTAAGACTATACGTGACCTGTTGAGTTCATAAAGTTTTAAGTATTTGTCGTGGAGATGGAGTAAATCAGCTGAGCAGTACAATCACTTTTACAGAGACTTCTATTATATTATATTGGCTCTCTACAACCAGAAGAGTCGCCCCTGCTTACGTTTGGAGAAAATGCTAGCTTAAGATACTTGTTTAAAACTTCAGCTTTCTCATGAATTTAAGTCTGCTGAGTCCAAATGTCACAATTAAAATAGTTTATCGGCTACCATTTCCAACATATTTAATCCTACCAATTCGTTGTGTGGACTGGTTATATTTATTTTGAAAGGATTTTGGCAGTAGACCAGTGCGTACAGTCGACTGTGTGTTTCTCTGTGTGAGTTCTGTACACGCTGCACGTGTTCAGCCATGACTCACAGTGAGAGTCAAACAGTGGAAGATACAAGGCAAGGTGTGTGAATCATGAGTAAACTGCAATTGGAATTGCAAAGCAAGCCTTGTAAATCAATTTAAACGGCCACGGGCACCAGGGTGCACAATTCCTTCACATATCCTCAGAACAGTTATAGAGCAGCTTGTAGAGCCGAATCGAAATTTCAGTTTATCAATAAGGCCAGATTTATGGAAATGTTTCATCTTTGTCACAGTACTGTACTTTCCAGCACGCTTGAGTTACACCAGATGTTAAAGCGTTCTGGGGGTGTTACTGAGAACTCTTTAAAGCCCTAATATAGCTTGCTCATGATAATATCTTTGAAGAAAGGGCCACATTACTACAGTGTGATTCCACCTACTGAATTATATTTATACGCTGGAGATCTTATGTTGACATTTTTCAAAAGTTCACATTTTGTAGACTCAACTGTCTGTTAGTTAATTGAAAAATTCAATCAAGAGTGTAATCCATGATTTAAAAAAATAATCATACCACAAGACAGATCACGCTTACAAACTACTGCAACCAGACTTTCTCTTACATTGTGAAGTGTGAAATGACTATAATGTAAACAAGATAAGATGGTTTGTAAATTAACACAGAGAATGGACTGTTTTAGCAGAATGCATGAAGGAAAGCGTTTTATATTTATCTTAATTGGAAAAGTATAAAAGGACTATGAAGTGTGAATTGTTTGTATCTGAATGTGTCGCAAAAGAAGTACGTTTGAAAAGTCTGTGATGAAAAAAGAGACCATCTGAGGGAAACACACACTTACACACACACACACACACACACACACATGCAAAACCTCTGGGTTTCAGCTGTGGTTTTTAACAGCTGACCAGCAGAGCATATTCTATTCACATCAATAACAATCTGTCCATCCATCTGCTGTCTGCTCACTCCTCAGCAGTGATCTGGGAGAGAAATCCAGACTTCTCACAGAGCCAACTTCTCCGCCTTTGCAGTAAAGTTTAAATGAAGCTAAAAGCAGAGCAGGACAAAATTAAGTCAGCCACCGAGCATGACTTTTATGGCCTGCTGTATTCATCCAACAAAATCTGCTATTCAGCAAACTGCCTGAACAGAACAGAAAAGCAGCAGAGTGGATCTACACTCTGACTGAACAGAAGAAGCAGAGGCTAAACAAAGTGACTGAATGAGTTTGCAGTGCAAAGCTCAGATGTCAGGTAAATTGAGGTCACCCTGTATACTTTCTTGAAAAAGTTTGCAAGTGATTCAGGTAAACCGATGCTCCACAATTAGCTGTGTTAGCTTCCCATATAGGTGTCAAGCATTTGTAGTTGTGGAGAGGTAGCTTGTATGAAACAGTGGACGCGGATGGAAACCTTTCCGCTTGCATCAACCTTACTGGCTTGATTTATGTCATGCAGGTGTGTATGTCTGGGATTTCAAACTAAGGGATGGCAGTTCACCTATAACTCTTTCATGAAGACTGCTTGTCTTCAAACCAGCTTTGGGAATGAAACTAAAAAACACACATGCATGCTTGTACAACACCCCACTGCTGTGCCCTGTGGCGAGATGGAAAGCAGGAAGGCGATGTGTGCTTCCATGTCCAATGAAACCTTGACTGTTGTGTGAGTTTTTCTGTGTGAGTAAATGTAAGTCTGTGTGTGAGATCCCACTTTGCACTGAGACAATGCATTCCAAAGCAAATGCATCTGAGTGAAACCATCTCACAACATGTGTGTGTTTGTCCTTATATGTGAGGCATAAGGGGAAAGAGCAGATCAGGTATGAAGGTGCAAAGACTCCCCAAATAATCTCTTTTAAACAGCTTTTAATCTTCCTCCATTACCGTGCAACGCCTCTCCATCTTTGTTAGCAAGTGCGTCGAAATATAAATCGAAACGTGTGAACACAAATGCAACAATATGACAACAAAGCGCGGCTCGTTCAGAGACACTGATTTCTCTCCCTCCCAGTTCTGTCCCTTTCTTGCTCTCGAGCTTATCTATCACGCCGTACGCCAGCCAATTTATATGGAAAATACTTTTAATGTGCAACGACAAAATGCATCGCCTGCAAACAGCGTGGTCTACTAAGGCATAAGGCGCACATGCTTCATCTATTAAAGGCTTCTTGGCTGAACGATTTAGTATCTCCCAATGTTAAACACATATGGAAATACAGATAAATGCCTCCCTTTGTCTCCACAGCATCGCACCAGCTCGCCACGCTTGTTCCGCAGCCGTCTTCCTTTTCTACCTCTGGGAACAGAGTGGGAAGAGAAAACGCGGAGAAGGTATTCATTTCTGAATCATCATCGACTCAACTGCATGATATGTTTCCCCCTGGAGGGCACGCTAATGATCCATAGCCTGAATGACATATGTCTGAGGCCGATTAGGACACCGGAACATATCAACGGGGATCATGTCAGGCTGTATTAGTTCAGCTCCACGTAGGTGGGCTTGAGACAAGTTTGGAAAGTGAGACAGGTGGAATTACATCACAAGCATGACTTCATGCAAAATGACGCCAAATGTTGTTTCTTCCTTTGTGCCCGTTTCATTTTCGAGCCGCACAGGAGGAAATGCAGGTGAAGCTCACCGAGCAACATGCTTCTCTAAAATCTTCGTTTTGGATTTGTTGCCGTCCTTG
Organism: Aulonocara sp. 'chitande type north' Nkhata Bay; assembly: GCF_057382095.1. Taxonomy (NCBI): domain Eukaryota; kingdom Metazoa; phylum Chordata; class Actinopteri; order Cichliformes; family Cichlidae; genus Aulonocara; species Aulonocara sp. 'chitande type north' Nkhata Bay. The sequence continues at coordinate 11,576,157 of NC_141363.1, forward strand.
GCTCAGGAAAACATTGCAGCATGTGTTCCTTGTTGCCAGCCTTTTGTTTTCTTTTCATATGGAGTGCTGCTATCTCACGCTGCCTTCAATTTCTCTTCATAAGCTCCTTCCAAGTTCACGAAGTGCAAATATGGCTTGTCACACACTCAACTTCTTTTTAGATATAAAAGCAAAATGGACCCTGAAACAAAAACCTTTGTTTTTAGCACAGAGACTTTGGATTTATTTCGCAAAGTAAGTGAGCTAAAGCTGCTTACAGCAAGAGCACAATGAGAGAAAACTGTGTCTGGAGCATTTGATGTTTTGCTCAGTTCCATTCTACTGTTCATGTACATGCCCAAAGGGACTGACAATAAATATTTATAGAATTTTTACAGTGCACTATTTATACATCACTTTTAACACACGCTCCTTTAACAGAAAGATCACATCTCTAAAGCTTAGAAATCAGAGATAATTCCGACTTTCAGCCTCGAATTAACCACTGTCGGCCTGTTCATTTGTGCTCAACTTAATTATGATCTCTCCCAACGCACTTCAATGCAGACTAAGGTGACAGCAGTACGTGGGTTTGCTGCTGCTGCTGCTGCTGCTAAACTAGGCGAACGTGTGGAGAGTTTGTCATTGGAGAGGATGCCAGAACATTGCAGGCGAGCAGCTTTGAAATTTAGATTGCATCAGATTCTCTTTCTATTTAATGGAGTGCCAGACTGCATTAACTTGAATCACTTATGCTAAATATGGGGCTATTCATATGGTAAGTGGTGCTAGGTATGTATTTTTCCAGCTTCAATTTATGGATATCTGCGTAGTAAAGATATGAAAAGTAACAACCGTTTTCGTTAGAAAATATAACGCTGAAACAGAAGGAGAGAGCGAGAGAGACCTAAGGGCCTGGTTGCCTATTATGCATGCAGCAATTTTATTTTCATACACAACAGCAGGACATACAAAGAAGTCAGCTATAGTGTGAGCGTGTCTATCTCAGTATATGTGAGTCACCTACGGCTAGAGCATTCCTACTGTACAGAGTACAACAGATAGTTCCCTTGAAAAATTAACGCAGAATGATTAATCTTGAGAAAATTTTATAGCATTTGTGTCCATTGCCAGTTTGTATTGTAATACTATCTCTGCCATTTCCACATGGTAGATTACTTAAGCAGCACCAACAACAAATTCGTATTAAAGCTGCAAATGCTGGAATATTCTTAGGGGTTAAACTCTTCTACACAGGTCGCATCTCAGTTAAAATACAACAACAAACATAGAGTTTAACACTGCATTAAAACTGCCTAGCAATACCCATGCATTGTTTTCTTAGATTACAGAATAAATGGATAC